>NC_090446.1:275043500-275351600 GCF_031143425.1 Pleurodeles waltl
TCACAGTGGCATTTCTTTCACTTATAATTAGAGTCAAATTTGAAAATGGGTGCCCTTTTTCAGCAAAATGGGCAGTTCCACTTCTATCACTGATTTTTCTCTTTACGGGCAATCAATTCTTGTAAAGGAAAGTGGCTTGGCATGTTGTAACAAACCTCTGAAAGTGTTGCTGGTAAAATGGCTACCTACTGCCATGCTGTAAATGTTGAAACGTACCTTTTCTGATTGCATTAAAACTGTATCAGCAAAAAAGAAAGTCGCTGTCACTGCCAAGTGATCACAAACTGGGCATGTCACGGTGTGAAATATTCTACAATTGAGCATTATCACAAACGTATCTGCTCGGTGTATTGTGGTTAAAGGGTTGGTGATCTGTGTACAATGGAAAAAGGCCCTGCTTACATTTGGTGTTAGAGCCTATTTCACAATCAGACACATGCATATATTTGTCAATCATAAGCTAGTCATTAGCATCGTTTGTGTTGGGGAAAGTGGGACAATGTCTAAATGTGTCAAACTGCGAAAAAAGCTGTCATGTATATATTCACTGAAATAAACAATGTTTTTTTTTTTTTTTTTTTTTAAGGTCAGACATGGTAAAGAGTGATGGTAGCAGAGTATGATGGTCCTTAGGGGACCATCATAAAGGCCTGGTTCATGTTTTGGCCCCTAAAGAGAAAATTATTCGCAGAAAGTTTTGATTTTCACATTTGATGATACAAAGTGGAGAGAAAATGTATCCCTAAATACTTAGAATCACTTTCCCAGAACCTTGGAGCTTGCCAATGATTATTATCATCATCATATACTTTATTCGACCATAGGTCATAAAAGTTACATATTAAATTGTACAAAAAAGGTACGTTTTCTTCATTATACTTTTACACTGGCTGAAAATAGTAAGGTTTAGAATAGGAAAAGCTTCTATAGGCAATGGCCTACTATAATCCACCATTGATCCCGATACATAACTTAACATTTAGATACCAGGGTTTCTGAGACAATTGCTTCATAACGTTAAAATAGTACAAATATTTAAAACTCTTAAAACAATATGGGGTGATTTCAAAATACATATTTCCCAGATGGTATCATCATCAAGATAAATACAAACTATCCGACCCAAGATGTAAAAATTTAAAGTGCTGATTTGATGTTACATAATAATATAATTCCTTAATAATTTAGATGGCATACTTTAACAAAAAGGAGGAGGCTGGGCTGGGCCCCATCTCTTTCACCTGTAGTAAGAGAATTACTTGTTATCTAAGAGTTGTTTAAGAGAGTACAGATTATAGCACCATCCTACTATTCCTAAATTGAGAAGCCTATTCTTCACTCAGCCCTTCCCCCATTAATTCCTCCTCTAAGCTACCCCATTGCGGGCATCTTCCCAATATGGGGAAAAGGAAGGCTATAGATTTACCAGCACAATCCAAGGGTACTAAAATCGCCAAAAAACGCCCAAGTAGACCTTTGAATCCAGCTATACCCAATGGGTTAAACCCATTGGATGAAATAGATCTCCTAGTTAAAGAAGTTGAGTCTATGTTAGGTACACAAACAACTCTAGGGGCAACTAATTTAAAGAGAGGCCCCCCTAACGATAGGAAAATCCCAGAGTTATTTAAAAAGAAGGGGTCAAGGGATCCTACAGATACTATAATAGGGGTAGATGGAGACGGGGGCCCGCATAATTGCAAGGGCCCCCTACCGCTACCCACTTATAACATAGCGAGTTCTCCAGTATCCCAGCTGGGTCTCCCACACGTACCACATACACCAACCCTTCTACCATTGACTCCGGTGATCAAGGTGGTCCCTAGCCTATTCTGTACTAATCGTTTTGAACCTCTATTGGTAATAGAGGACTCGCCCGTGCCCACGAGTGTGCCCAAGTGCAAGTCAGTAGTTGGAAAACCCAACCCTAGTGTTATTTCACCGATCCCCCAGCTCGAGCCAGAAGGCAAAGAACCAGCAGCTAGTAGAGACAACCTGGCTACAGTTCTCCAGAGAGTTGATGAGGTTAGGGGACTGGTTTTAGTATTAATAGATCTTATGAAGAGCAATCGTGCTTGTGCTGGACTTTGTAAAGTCTGTGGGGAGGTCAGGGGGGAAGAAGCCCTCCCATTATCTGCCCCACCAATGGGGACGGAGCTAAGGGACAATTGTTGTCTCCCCACTAGAAGGGGGGCAGCTCTTCTAGTGAGGGAAGACTACCGTTGTGATCCCAATATCGACAACATGAGACCCAGGAGGTCTACAAATGTACCTAGGCACAGAGACCGTCAAGGTAGTTGGTCAAGTAATCTTATTAGTGACAGGGCCAGAGGTAGGACTAGCAAATCCGACCCACCGGAAACTGTCCAAGATTCCAGCCTTACACAACCCCCCAACAAGTCACATAAGACTCCCTCTAACAACATCACTCTCTCCCGACACAATACTGAGAGTATAGTTAATAAAGAACAGGACCTGTTTATAAGTCAGGGAACAAATAAAATCTATTTGACTAATGTTCCAAAACTATCGCCAGGGTTAGCTGAGAATCAAGCTTCCTTGATCAACAAAGTCATACATTGGATACGTTCCCGACGAAGTTGTCTCTCTGTTATTCGTTCTGACATAATATCGGCCAAGAGAAGCAGCATCACAGGGACCAATCTTGACATAATAACTATCTATTTTGAAGACAAGTATATGGTGACACAATTAATGGATTTTGATCGTCGTACCCACTTGGAATATGCAACAACCAGGGAGGGAATTAGACTCATGTTACACCCACAAAATACTGGACAAGCCATGGGACTGGCAGGATCTGATGGTTTAACTAATTCCCGCGGAGGTGCTGCACGAAAGGAAGTTAATCCCAGGCTGTTGCCCAATCCTGTATGACTGACTACTGAACTAGTAACTAATGTGACGGCCTGCTCCAAGGCCTTACATTTTACGGGGGATGACAAAACATTATCACCAAACACTTGTAGTACTGACTCGAGTGTGGTAGACGCTGGATGCACACCTGTGGTGACAAACCAAGATAAATGTACATTAGAACTTATGTCATGGAATGTTGCCGGCCTGGCAAAGAAACTAGATGATGGTGAATGGGCCTCTTTTATTAAAAAAACAGACATATGTTTGTTTCAGGAAACTTGGGCGGAGGATGCCACCAACATAGATGGATTTCTCTCATTTAGTGCATCTGCTATACCTCCAGAGAAGGGGAGGGGCCGGGCAAAAGGTGGGCTCTTATTACTTGTAAAAACAATGGTTACAGAGCCTTATAGTCAAGCTCACATATTAAACTTACAAAACCAGAGAAATTACTCAGTAATAGATAGCTGACCTAACTATAACTTACATCCCCGCAATGTACTGCTTATGACCTCGCACATTACATCACTCATGGCATGGTCAGTGACATCACTGATTACATCACTGATGACATCTGAAATGAAATCACTGATGACATCACTGAAGTCATCATCCCATAATTGTCAGTGTTTTCTTCAAGTTACGGAGTGTTAAACATGTATACTAAGATAAGTGGCTATGGGAGTGCCTGTACGGGTGAGTAAGTCTGTCTTGAGGGGGTGTATGCAAGAGTGAGTGGGTATGTGAGAGACTGTATGGATGAGTGAGCGGGTGCATGAATTTTTGTATGGATCAGCGAGTGGGTTTGTTAGTGGGTATATGAGTAAGTGAGTAGCTGTGTATCTGTATGGGTGAGTAAGTGGTATGTCAGTGGCTTTAAATGGTGAATGAAAGGGTGCACGAGTGGCTAAATGAGTTATTGAGCGGGCAAACAAGTGTCTGTGTGGGTGAATGACAGGGTACATGATTGGCTGTATGGGTGTATGAATGGGTGTGTAAGTGGCTGTATGGAGGAATGGATGGTTGTGTGAGTGGCTGTATGGGTGAGTGAATGGGTGTGTGAGTGACTGCCAGTAAGATGCAACATCTCTCACACTGAGCGAGTAAGTCAGTGTGAGAGATGTTGCATGGGAGAGTATCTGCTGTTAGAGGAAAGCCTGGATTGGTACCTTGTTGAACTTGTGGTTTGAACTGGCTAATTGTTGAATGAAAAGAGGATACAAATTGGATTAAAAACATTGAATAACCTGTTGAAGTGGAGTTAAAACTGTTTATCAAAATAACATTTTGATCTTTGGTAGTGTATCCTGGTTCTGGGAAACCTGTTTAGGTTCCAGGGCTTTGGTTTGTATTTCACACGCATGGACGGAGTGCAATACTGGGGTAGCACAGTTAATTATTGCCTTCGAGCATTATTATTAAAAGATATGCTTACAATTTTTGGTTATAGAAATGGAATGCATGCTGCAATTCTTTGGCTACAATATGTGCTTGTCTCAGTAACAACATAGGTGAGTGAGTACATGTCGTAGTATATGGACGAGTGAGTGAGTGTGTGAGTAATTGTATGGGTGAGTGAGTGGCTTGGTGAGTGACTGTATGGGTAAGTGAGTAGGTGTCTGAGTAGCTGTATGGATGACTGGTTTAGTGTGGGAGTGGCTGTATGGGTGTATGAGTGGGTGTGTACGTGTCTGTATGTCTGCATGACTGGCTGTGTGAGCGGCTGTATTGGTCAGTGAGTAGGTGCATGAGTGGCTGTATAGGTGAGCTAGTGGTTTCATTATTGGCTGTATGAGTGCATTGATGTGTGAGTGGCTCTATGGTTCAGCGGCTAGGTGTGTGTGTATGGGTTCTTGAATGCATATGTCAGTGGTTGTGTGGGAGTGGGTGTATGATACATTACATGGGGGTTGATGTGGGTGTGTGAGTAGTTATGTGGATGTAATCAGTAATGCCATCAGTGATGTTATTTGAGATGTCGTCAGTGATGTCATTTGAGATGTCATCAGTGATGTCACTGACCATGTCATGAGTGATGTAATGTGTGAGGTCGTAAGCAGTGCTTTGCGGGGTGTAATTTATAGTTAGGTGAGCTAACTATAACTGCTGAATTTCTCTGGTTTTGTATGTTTAAATTGTGAGTCTAACTATAACGTCTCTGTAACCTTTGTTTTTTTCAGTGAATTTCAATGGGCTTTTACATTTTATTTCCTAATTATAACAGCCCCGTAATGTATGTTTTTTTAGTGGTTTCTAATGTTTGTGGAATTTTTTCCTTTAATTGTATATTGTGTAGTAGAGATATAAAATATGTTTCTGTTGAAATAATGTGTCAGTGTTAGTCACTTTATTTTTTTAGTGAATTAAATACTGGTTATTTGATATTTTTTCAAATTGCTGAAACATTATTGCAATTTCTATTATTGTGCCTTAACCACTGCATTTTGTGAATCTGCATCTCTACATATAGAATGCTTAATGCTTTACAGTATGGATTTACAAACATCGTGTTTAAATTATCTTTTGGAATGATTTTTGTATGGAAACTATTTTTCAAATTATTTGTTCTTTGGTTGCGCCAATCCTGAACTTCACAGTGGTGTCTTCACCACAATTAATGGATGGTTTTTAAATAGTGTAAATCACTTATATACACATATTGCAGAGTGTGTTTGGTAATAGGGGTTTCTTAAGGATATATGAAGTTTTCTTTTTGTATTAGGTTTTTAGGAAAGTACTTTTCTAGTGTTTTTTTGTGTTTCTGCTGCGTCTCCTGCAGTCATGGTGATGTTGTTAACCACGATTACCACGTGGTTTTCAAATAGTGTAAAACACATATATGCACATAATGTAGAACTTGTTTGTTAATAGGGGATTACTAATATAATGTCTACAGTTTCCTTTTTGTATTAGGTTTTGTAGGAAAGTACTTTTCTAGCAGTTTTTACATTTCTGCGGGGACTCCGGCAGTCACGGTGATGTCCTTAACCATGACCACTGCGTGGTTTTCAAATATTGGTGATGATGTTTTAATTTTCCCATGTGGACTTTTTTTAAACGAAAAACACATTTTATTACATTTCTGAACTTTGTGATGACACACATCATCACGAAGATCATGTGACCGGGAAAGAAAGCGATTTTATTGGAGTAGAGCGTTTTCAAGCATTTCAATAAGGACAACTCCCATTTCTCTGTTCATGAACCGTCCACTTGTTTCTTGAATCATTCTGAGCAGGTCTGTCTCCAAATATAGGACCACCCTTTTTTAGAGTTTTGCATTTGAAGTTTTTCAAAACTCCCAAAATGGCAACAAGAAGCAGCCAAGAACATCAGGCGCTGCAGTCAGCTCAGGAACAGCACATTGAAGACCAGGAGAACGAAATGAAGACTCTGGAGGTGAAGGGGCTTCAGTGAGGAGAACCAGTGTCACGTGAATTCATCCAAATTTCATCAAGAGAGTCAGAGACTGTGGCTGAAATCGTGAAGTGTTCTCTGTGTCAGAAGACGTTCTGCAGAGGAACCAGTAAGGAGTACTCATGTGGTACTACATCAGTGTTGTACCACCTAAAAACATACCACTCCAACCAGTTAAAAAGAGTTCGGAAGAAGAGAGAAGCTGCAGGAAATCAAGATCTTCAGCAACAGCATCTGAGCCAGAGCAGACAGTGCCTCTCGAAGTACAGACCCATGATAGAGACATTGCTTCTGAATTCAGCCGGATGTTAATTTATTGTACTGAAGAGCAGTCAGTTCAAGTGCTCCGTAATGCAGCAAAGCAGCACAAATGTTACATATAATTTGCAATCCCACTTTTTGCAACCTTTGTTTTGCTGCTTGTTGAACTTTTTCAGCCCCATGTTGCCATTCAGTTTGCAGACAAAAAAACGAAAAAAATATAAAATGTTATAAAAGCACAAAAAATGTACAAAACTCCCAAAAACCAAAAGGTTCTTGTTAGAACCAATTCTTATGGTTAAAAAAAGACGAGAGCACGATTCCATGTAAGTGTGTGTAAATGGGTACATCAGTGCGTGTATGTGTGAGTAAATGCCTGGATGAATGTGTGTATGGGAGAGTGATTAGGTGCATCAGTGTGTGTATGAGTTAGTGATTGGGTGCATCAGTGTCTATATGGGTGAGTGATTGGGTGCATCAGTGTCTATATGGGTGAGTGATTGGGTGCATCAGTGTGTGCATTCGTGAGTGTTTGAGTGCATCAGTGTGTGTATGTGTGGTTGCATGAGTGCATGAGTATTGTCTAGGTTATTGACTAAGTGCATCAGTAGTGTATGGGTGATTTACTGAGTGCATGAGTGGTGTATGGATGATTGAATGAGTGTATGAGTGCATGTATGAGTGAGTAACCGAGTGCATGAGTGCATGTATAGATGAGTGGGTACATGAGGAGCTCTATTGGGTGAGCAAGTGGATACATGACTGCCTGTATGAGTGAGTGAGTGAGTGCATGAGAGCATGTATGGGCAAGTGAGTGCATGAGTGTGTGTATGATTGAGTGACAGTGCATGAGTACATGTATAGATGAGTGAGTGAGTGCAATAGTGTCTGAGTGAGTGTATGAGTGATACGTTGGTGAGTGAGTGCATAAGTGGTGTATGAGTGAGTGACTGAGTGTATCAGTGGTGTATGGGTGATTGAGTGCATAAGTGCATATATGGGTGAGTGAGTGAGTGCATGAAGGGGTGAGTGAGTGCATGAATGTTAGGATAGGTGAATTACTAAGTGGATAAGTGCATGTGTGAGTGAGTGCATGAGGGTATCTATGGGCAAGTGATTGAGTGCATGAGTGGTGTACGGGTGAGTGGCTGAGTGTGTCAGTCTTTCTATGGGTGGCTGGGTGAGTGAATCAGTGGTGTATGGCTGAGTGACTGAGTGAAGAGTGCATTTATGGGTGAGTGAATCAGTGCATTAGTGTGTGTATATGTGTGTCTGAGTAGTGTATGGGTGAGTGAGTAAGTGCATGTATGGGTGATTGAGTGAGTGACTGAGTGCAAGTATAGATGAGTGAGTGAGTGCATTAGCGGTCTATGGATGCATGCGTGCATTATGTATGAGTGAGTGAGTACATGAGTGGTGTATGGGTGATTGACAGAGTGCATGAGTGTATGTATGGGTGAGTGAGTGAGTGCATATGTGAATCTATGGGTGATTGAGTGGGTGCATGAGTGCAGGTATGGGTGAGCTAGTGAGTGCATCAGTGCTGTATGTGGAACAGAGTGAGGGCACCCACTCAAAAACCCACTCAGAGCCTCATGTACCCACTCACACACCCACTTAGGTACTCGTGCAGACACAAAGACCAAGTCAAAGACTCATGCCCCTACTCACAGACCCACTGAGGTAGCCATTCAACACTCACAGAACCACTCAGAGACTCATGCACAGTATTTAAACCTAGTTTCTTTGGATATTTGAAAAAATATGTCTATGGATGAAGAACTGTTTCCATATAACGTTGATGAAATACAGCCACTATTGAAAAGAAAAAGAACATAAACGTATGTTAGTATTCAATCTTGAAAGTTACACAAACACAACAATACAGATTACATATACTGTAAAATTCTATTACAATATAGTTAAAATTCATGCTTTACTTTCTCACTGTTCTCAGCTTTTATACTTCATCATAAACAATGGTTTCTATAAAGCATCACCTTCGAACAGTGGGGAAAAACAATCAATGGACTGTGAAAAAACCCGAAAGCTGCACAGTAGATCACTACAAAAAAATGAAACTATACATTGCACTCACTACTATTCATTAATTAGTGGCTTTTTCTACATTCACTACAATAATCTAAACAAGCAGATTTTAGTATGTTTCTTCAAAAATTATATCTGGTACAATATCAGAAAGTTATGAAAAGTATTCTTTACTTTTCAAAACCCTTTTGAAAACATCATCCCCGGTTGGCCAAATTATTATATATATACTGCTGATAATCCATTTATAAAAAATCCCGCACAGTAGGTTTTTTCCTTAAATATGATGTAGAAGTTCGTTGGAGAAATAAAAGGGGATTTTTCATTTAAATTTTGAAGAAATTTATTTTTCCAACTTAGAGCTCATGTCGCTTGAATATGTTATTCCAGTTAATAAGGGTAGTGGCGGTCAAGGTGCCGCACCTCCGTAATGTTACAGTAAGTATTGAACATCAAAGTCAAAGATACGAGATACTGGTGCCAAGTTGGTCAGGTGCCCCACTACCCGATGGGCATTGAAAGTTGTGTATCAAGATACACAATGATAATTGCTGCAGATTGACCAGGCACTCAGAGGAGTACAGTCCGGTAAGATCAATGGGAGAATATATCCCTAGGTAATGTGGATCCAGAAGCGGAGAAGAAAACACTGATTCCAAGTTGGTGTTGATCAGAGTCTTTAATCCTTTAGACAGCATTTGTCATAGGTGAGTTTTTCATTTTTGCAGGGAAACAGCCAACACGTGTTTCGTCACACAAGCGACTTTATCAAGGCTGTAAAACAATAATCAATACTAAGTGTCGTATAATACTTAACGTATATGCAAGTCAAAGAGATGAATTGTGCTCGTGATCCGCTAATATAAAAAATTGTGAGCATGCACACGCTAGTGAGAAGAAAGTGATTGGCATGGCAAACTATGTATTCATATGTGTCTTCTAACAATTACGAGGTGAGAGGGGAAAGAGGAGAAAGTGAATGGGACATCCAGAGTCAACCAGTAAAAATTAGAAAACATGGAAAGTTCCAAAAAATTGCGTGTTAAGGTGTAGTTCAAAGTATCCCAGGTGCTGTGTAGAGAAATTAACACCGCGGATGTTAAGAAGGAAGGAGACGTAACATCTAAGTATCTAATGCTGGTAGGAAAAGAAAAAGCCGTGTACCGTGGTGGGTAGTGAAACCCACTATGAATCTCTGCACTAGGTAACATACCTGGGCCAGTCCGGCCAGGGAAAGTACGATCGTGGTTGGTAAGGGCGGTAGGTTGGAGAGAAAGTGCTGGATCAGGCAGGTTGAGTGTAATTCCTTCAGTCGTCGAAGGAGGGAGGCGAGGAAGCCCTGATAAGCCTCCAAACGAATCCCTAAAAAATGAAGCAGTCTAAGAGTTACCGGAGAACCAATAGTACGAACTCAAGTGAATTCTGCCATTAGGGTTAACCAGCTTGGGACCCGTAGTCAGTTTTAAATTTTAGATGGCAAGAACACACTACGTACTGAAAGTGACTGCACAAAGCTGTACACACTCGGGTGTGGGGTGCCGGGTAGTAGATTAAGAAAAAGGCGGTGATAAAAAAGATCTAAGGTCCGTAAAAGAGATCTAAAAAGGTGCCACCAACGAGCTCTCATATCGCGACAAAATTCCTAAACGCGCAGAAATGGTGAGCGCGGACCAAGGAGGGCAAGTAAAATAACCTTAAAGTCTGAAAAACTAATGAAAAAGCAAAATACCTTATTGATAGTGCTCGGTTCGTCTGCTGTGCGAAGTAACGCGTCTGTCATCATGAGCGCCCCGCACGTATTTATGTGAAAACGTGTCATCGACATAGAGGGAGGACTGAACTAAATTGATGTCCCAATTGAAAGCCGATGTTGTGAGTCATGGAAGCGGCCATTAGATAATAATGAGAGTCAACTAACAAAAGAGTTGGTAACGTTAGTAGACACGCGGTACACTAAGCGGAGTACTCGGTACGTTTATTGTTCGAAATTAACATTTCTCGAGTCTCGGCGCTCCGCACGTAGTGGATGTGAACAAAGTGTCAGCGAATTGAAGGGAGGACTCAGCTGACATACCGTCCCAAATAGACGCCGATGTTATGGAAGATAAGGGCGGCCATTATGTAGTGGTGGGATTGAAACAGCCATAGTAGGGCAGGAAAATTGGCCGAGTAACAGAAGTGCTCAAGAGTTCTCGGAATTTGATAGACCCAAATTCCCTATGTGATCAGAAAAAAAGAAACCCAGAAAGTGAAGAACGGCTAACAAACTGTTTGTGAGTGAGTTGTAAAATATCAGTCTATGTTAAATAAAGTGTCCTGATTCAAGTAATGTAGCAAGAACGACACTGGAGTAAGGGTTGGCAACTCTACTGCAGAAAATTGTGCAGAACATACGTAATAACATTTTACATAATACAATATAGGTGTAGTTGAAAACCTCCTTGAACACACATAATCATACAAGGATAACAGGTAAATGTGGTTACATTTGTAAGGTTCATAAAGCAGTAGTTTGATACGCATTAGTATACATGTTCCATATGAAATGAGTTACTTGCTCAAATACACTGAATAAGCATGGAGCTCAAAGGCATGTACCAAAAAGCTAGGTGAGGAAGAAGTGCAGTTCATGGTCAGTGTTCAGTCCATGCTCTACTGCACGGAGTTTGAGTATCCAACCAGCCTCACATCTCCGTAAGTCCCTGGTTCTGTCCCCCAGTCTAGGTGAACCAGTGACATGGGCGATACCATGAAACCTAATGTTAATCAGATCCCTCTCGCCATGCATAGTGTTAAAATGGACGGCCATTGGGTATGTGCTGTTAAAGTTCCTGATAGCTCTTACATGTTCCTGTATCCGTTCCTTCAAAGGGCGTATCGTGCTGCCAACGTAAATCAGTCCACACACACAAATGAAACAGTAGACTGAAAATCTCGTGTTACAGTTGATAAAACTCATGATTTTGTGAGTAACACTCGTATTGTATGAGAACGAAGTGATCTTACTGAGAGCCAGTTGGCACGAAATGCAGTTTCCACATTTAAAGAAACCCCTTGGTTTACTAGGAATCCAAGTGGAGGAGTGTGTCTGTGTGAGGGGCATGAGAAAACTGGGGTACAGTATGTTTCTGAGTGTGCGTCCCCTGCTGTGAGTCATGGTTGGAGAGTTGTTGATATAGCTCTTTAAACAAGAGTCCAGTAGTAGTAGATGCCAATGTTTCCTAAGGACACGGAGTATGGTTTTACTGGCGGGACTGTATTGTGTGATGAAGGAGATGGGACGTTTGTTGGGTATTCTGGGTGGTCTCTTGGAACCCCTAATGAGAAGCGAGTGTTGGTCTTTAGAGGAAATGCGTTTAATTCCAGTGGAGATTAGTTCCTTGGTATAACCACGGGCTTGGAAGCGGTGTGTCAATATGTTTAGTTCTTGTTTGAAGATGTCAGGGTCAGTACAGTTGCGTCGAACTCTGATCATTAGTTTTTCAGACTTTAAGGTTATTTTACTTGCCCTCCTTGGTCCGCGCTCACCATTTCTGCGCGTTTAGGAATTTTGTCGCGATATGAGAGCTCGTTGGTGGCACCTTTTTAGATCTCTTTTACGGACCTTAGATCTTTTTTATCACCGCCTTTTTCTTAATCTACTACCCGGCACCCCACACCCGAGTGTGTACAGCTTTGTGCAGTCACTTTCAGTACGTAGTGTGTTCTTGCCATCTAAAATTTAAAACTGACTACGGGTCCCAAGCTGGTTAACCCTAATGGCAGAATTCACTTGAGTTCGTAATATTGGTTCTCCGGTAACTCTTAGACTGCTTCATTTTTTAGGGATTCGTTTGGAGGCTTATCAGGGCTTCCTCGCCTCCCTCCTTCGACGACTGAAGGAATTACACTCAACCTGCCTGATCCAGCACTTTCTCTCCAACCTACCGCCCTTACCAACCACGATCGTACTTTCCCTGGCCGGACTGGCCCAGGTATGTTACCTAGTGCAGAGATTCATAGTGGGTTTCACTACCCACCACGGTACACGGCTTTTTCTTTTCCTACCAGCATTAGATACTTAGATGTTACGTCTCCTTCCTTCTTAACATCCGCAGTGTTAATTTCTCTACACAGCACCTGGGATACTTTGAACTACACCTTAACACGCAATTTTTTGGAACTTTCCATGTTTTCTAATTTTTACTGGTTGACTCTGGATGTCCCATTCACTTTCTCCTCTTTCCCCTCTCACCTCGTAATTGTTAGAAGACACATATGAATACATAGTTTGCCATGCCAATCACTTTCTTCTCACTAGCGTGTGCATGCTCACAATTTTTAATATTAGCGGATCACGAGCACAATTCATCTCTTTGACTTGCATATACGTTAAGTAATATACGACACTTAGTATTGATTATTGATTTACAGCCTTGATAAAGTCACTTGTGTGACGAAACACGTGTTGGCTGTTTCCCTGCAAAAATGAAAAACTCACCTATGACAAACGCTGTCTAAAGGATTAAAGACTCTGATCAACACCAACTTGGAATCAGTGTTTTCTTCTCCGCTTCTGGATCCACATTACCTAGGGAGATATTCTCCCATTGATCTTAGCGGACTGTACTCCTCTGAGTGCCTGGTCAATCTGCAGCATGTTATTCCAGTTCTACACTTTAATGAGAGAGTGTCTAATTCACTTGTTATATTAACTCTTTTATGAATATTTAAAAAAGTCTTCACAGACAAAGTTTTTTTAAGACATTCCTTTAATAGACCGAATAGTGTCTTATAAAGAGATGAACAACGTAGAAGAAATACTGTATGCAGTTTGGTTAACCAGATATTCTGCCAGAACTTTGATTGAAGAAAGAGAAGATTCGAATTTGGTAGTTTGAATGGAAGCTTTGGTCTGTATTTTAGGTTGATGTAATTGCATTCTGCCCACCCACTTCCACTTTCACTTTTTAGATACACAGGCCCATATTTATACTTTTTGACGCTAAACTGCGCTAACGCAGCTTAGCGTCAAAAAATTTAGCGCCGTCTAACGCCATTCCAAAGCGCCATGCGGGCGCCGTATTTATGGAATGGCGTTAGCCGGCGCAAGCAGACCGGCGCTGCCTGGTGTGCGTGGAAAAAAAACACGTAGACCAGGCAGCGCCGGCGTAGGGGGAAAATGACGCTAGGGTGTCTTAAAATGGCGCAAGTCGGGTTGACGCTAAAAAATCGTCTTAACCCGATTTGCGCCATTTTTTCGACGCCCAGACGCCATTTAAATGACTCCTGTCTTAGTAAAGACAGGAGTCATGCCCCCTTGCCCAATGGCCATGCCCAGGGGACTTCTGTCCCCTGGGCATGGTCATTGGGCATAGTGACATGTAGGGGGGCACAAATAAGGCCCCCCTATGCCACCCCAAAAAAATTGAAAAATATAAAAAATTATACTTACGTGAACTTACCTGAATGTCCCTGGGGTGGGTCCCTCCATCCTTGGGTGTCCTCCTGGGGTGGGCAGGGGTGGCAGGGGGGGTCCCTGGGGGCAGGGGAGGGCACCTGTGGGCTCATTTTGAGCCCACAGGCCCCTTAACGCCTACCCTGACCCAGGCGTTAAAAAGTGGCGCAAATGCGGGGTTTTTTGACCCGCCACCTCCCGGGCGTGATTTTTGCCCGGGAGTATAAATACGACGCATTTGCGTCGCCGTCATTTTTTTAGACGGGAACGCCTTCCTTGCATCTCATTAACGCAAGGAAGGCGTTCACGCTAAAAAATGACGCTCTTTGCCCATACTTTGGCGCTAGACGCGTCTAACGCCAAAGTATAAATATGGCGTTAGTTTTGCGCCGAATTTGCATCGAAAAAAACGACGCTAATTCGGCGCAAACGGAGTATAAATACGGGCCACAGTGTAGCGTCCAGAGCTTGTATGAAATCCTTCATGAAAGATAATAGCCAAAGCACTAAAAGTTTCTCCTGAAAGTGATATTTGGGCAGCTTTGAAGTTTGTCATTTGAGTTTCCAACTTGGAACCATCTGTTCTGCATTTGTAGCAGTACTATAATGTATTTTCCTGTTCTTTGTAGAAACAATGCAGAGATAAGGTCTGACCTGCAGTTTGGGCAGGTCATATTTTGATGACCGTTTTTGTGCAATTTGTAAAAAATAAGATTTTTAGAACCCGGTAATGTTAAGTAAAGGAATCATTCAGAATTGATTTCAGTGCTAGTTGTAAAAGAGCAGTCTTCGCAATCACAGTTCTATTTGTAAGAGAGTCCAAGTAGATCATCAATATGTACTTCTTCTTGTCTAAGACTCCAAGAATGACTATAATAAATTCCTGTGCGTCTTGTTGAGTGTTGACACTGAACTTTATTGATCCTGAATATATACCTAAAAGATCCCAGATTTCTGAACCAAAATGTATTACAGTTTTACCTCTTAATGAACATTGCAACAAAGTATGTAGTGCAGAACATATCCTCTTATCTGATTTGTATTCTATTTTGTTTACTATGTAGGGTAAATGGAACAGTACGTTGAGAACAACATTCACATAGTAGCTGACACCTGAACTATTTTCAAACTGGTAACCTACGATTTGACTGTCATTTTTCACTTTTCTGTTCTTAGCACTCTCTGTGTTCTCCTTTTGTCCTTCTTTGGTTGAGAGTTCATAGGCTGTTGTGTAATCTTCCGCTTTGGGCAGAGTATCTGTTTCTCTTAAAAAGGTTACTTGCCTAAATGAGGAGCCTATATACTTCTTAACCGATTCTACTGTCTTACACAGCTTACATCAGCACGTACTTTGCTCTCATCAAAGTCAATCAAAAACAAACCGGACAACATTCTAATTCGTGACATTCTACATATAACATTCCTTCTTTGAATCCAGAATTTCCAACATTAACCAAAGCTACATCTATACTTAAACCTTTAGATTTATGGATTGTTACAGCCTATGCTAAAGAGAGAAGAAACTGTTGCTGTTACAAGCAAAAGACTTGCAACACACTTCTTCACATTATCTATCTGATCAAATTTTATAGCTAAATATTCTACCTCATCTCTATTTGGAAAATTTATGAAATCAATAACTTTACCCATCGCACCATTTACTAAGCCTTCCTCAACATTCAAATTATGTCGTAAAATAACTGGACAATTTTTGCAGATACGTAAACGCTTTTCAAATCCTGCTGTCTTAGATACTGATTTTTCCAAAAAATCCAATTTTGCTTGTAGTTTATCTGTCAGTAGAATTGTGACTCCCATATGTTCCGTTTTATCAATAGCTATAGTTTCTAAAATATCTTCTTTCTCCAGTTGTAGTAATTTTTCAGTACATTTTGAGCACTCTTAAAGTGTTAGCATTAAACACACTATAGATTTATCTTCTTTAATGACATTGAATATCATTTATAGGTCTGTAATTTTAGATGGGAATAGACTCTTGATAAGGTGAGTTTCCAAAGTACCCTTCCCCTCTTTCATCAGGACTCCCACTCTAATGTCTCTTATTATTTCTCCGTATTACATATCAGATGTTTGGTGCATGTTCTTCACTAAAGCCTTGTATTCAAAGTCTAACCAAATGTTCACTTTGCCAATACTTCTCAGGGAATTACTTGTTTCTTCATGCAAAAGTGTTTTGAAAACCAGTTGTCCGTTTACAGGAGTAAATTGGAGTAGGTCACCAAAGACAATTAAATGCCTTCCTCCAAAGAGTACATCTTAGTTGGTTCTTAAAATCTGCTGCGTCCTTAAGTGTATGAAGCCTAGCATTACGTTTGATACCGTGCTCACTTCATCAATGATTAGCAGCTTATTTTTTTTCAATACTATTGATACTTCTAGGAAAGTGTCACCAGTTAATTTCTGATATTCTAATTTATTGTCATGTTCAACAGGTAGCATTAGTAGTAGTCGATGTAGAGTAATTCCTTTAATAATATGTGCAGATAATCCTGTTGGTGCTGTGACTACACATGACAAATGTAAATCTGTAGTCTTCTGTAGATAACTGGTGAGAACTTTAATTAGTAAGCTTTTCCTAGCACCAACTTTCCCATTGATGTATAGGAATATTGGTTTATAAGAAGAACATTCACATAGTTTCTTATCGTGGAGAAATCCAATATCAATTTTACCTTTCACTTCATTATAAATTTCTCCTTATACATTGTTCATTTGTTCCACTAACTATTTGAAATCTAGTTTCCTCTCTTTCTTGTTGCATTGTAATCTCCACCTAATTCATAGCTACTGCTGCTTCATTTTGAATTACTGGTTTTCCAAGAGGATCTTGACTTCCTGGTACAGAACTTTGGCTGCTTTGTGAACTCTCCTGGGCTGTCTCAGCAGCAATGGGTCCTTCCTGTTTAATCTCATCTTTCAACATCTGCAAGTGCGTTGGAAACACACAAAACTGAATACTGTCTTTTACAGCATTGAATGAGTCTTCATAGCAATCATACTGTTCAAGTATCCAGCACGCCGAGGCTTAAAGAGTTGTAAAAGTGCCAAATAGAAAAACTCTCTTCTCTGCAGTTTGGTATGTAAGCTTTCTACAGTTAACTCGATTTCCTTTGTTGTGTCTCACCAAACAACCATCACATCCAATGACTTGCAAACCTTCCTTGTTCTGTATTTTCAGTTGCATTATTTCCATATGTATAAAGCTGAAGTACTTCATAGAGACACATGTTTTCAAGGAGAGAACTTCTTCTTTGGTAGTGTGTATTGAGCATATTAGTTTTTAGAATGTCTTTACTCTCTGGATCAAATTCTAGAAGGTCCTGTATTTCTCGGAAGAACTTCAATACTCTAGTGCGACTGCTTGGAAGTCTTACCTGCACCATTCCTCTAGACTTAGAGACTTGGAGAACAAACTTGCCAAGTTCAACCTATCTGCACATTCTTAAGATCCAATTTCTCTGTGGGAAAGCATTTTCAAACTAAAACTGTACAATTTCTTGATAAGACTCTTTTCTGCAGAAATCACCTCCCAGACCTAATTCATCTCTGTGGCCCTCATTACAACCCTGGCGGTCGGTGTTAAAGCAGTGGTGATACCTCCAACCGGCCGGTGGTAAAAAAACTGGAATCACAACCAGGGCGGAAAGCGCCAACACAGACAGCCACTTTAACACTCCGACCGCCACGGCGGTAGCAACAAGCACCGCAGCGGTAACTGCCAACAGACAGGCAGAAGACAATGTACCGCCCACCACATTACAACCCGCCCATCCGCCAGCTTTTCCGGGGCGGTACCAACGCCATCAAAAGCACGTCGGAAACAGTACACGGAAGGGAAACCACTCACCTCTCGACACCCAAGGAAGAACTAGGATGCCATGGAGCCCGAACTACAGGTGTTACCCATGTTGGTGTATCTTCTCATCTACCAGGAGTACGAATGGCAGTGGCGACGACCACGGTGAGTACTGCACCTAGCACACAGGGGAGGGGGAAGGAAAAAGAGAGTGACACACACACGCAACACTCAACACCCCCACCCCCACCCTCACCCCAACACCATACACACAAACACATGCATCAACATTATATATACACCCGGTAACCTGTTACAAATTCAAAAACAGTATTTACAATATATACAATATGTACATAAGGCGGTACATTGTCCATCCAAAATGTCCGTGGGCCACTGAGCCAAAACTCATAGGCCAAGCCCACACTTGACTCCTGCCTCAATACGGAGAGAACACTGCAGGGGCATCAGGTCGAAAACACACAGGCAACTCAGGGAGGGAGGGGGAGGGGGAGACCTCAGCTGGAAGATGGGACAACACCACTGCTCCTGGAGGGGGCTTCGTGCCCGCAGCCATGTCCCGGGGAGTGCAAGGCCACAGTCTCTCAAGTGGGTGGTTTGCCCACTGCTTGCTCCTGGGGAGTGCAAAGCCACAGTCTCTCAAGTAGGTGGTTTGCCCACTGCTTGCTCTTGGGGAGTGCAAAGCCACAGTCTCTCAAGTCTCTCAAGTGGGGGGTTTGCCCACTGCTTGCTCCTGGGGAGTGCAAAGTCACAGTCTCTCAAGTGGATAAATTTCTCCACTGGTTCTGGAGGGGGCTTTGTGCCCAGTGTGCTTCATCCTGCCAAGGATAGGGTGAGTGGATGCATTTCTCCACTGGTTCTGGAGGGGGCTTGGTGCCCAGTGTGCTTCATCCTGCCAAGGATAGGGTGAATGGATGCCTTTTTCCACTGGTTCTGGAGGGGGCTTTGTGCCCAGTGTGCTTCATCCTGCCAAGGATAGGCTGAGTGGATGCATTTCTCCACTGGTTCTGGGGGGGGCTTGGTGCCCAGTGTGCTTCATTCTTCCAAAAATAGGGTGAGTGGATGCATTTCTCCACTGGTTCTCGATGGGGCTTGGTGCCCAGTGTGCTTCATCCTGCCAGGGATAGGTTGAGTGGATGCCTTCTTCCAATGGTTCTGGAGGGGGCTTTGTGCCCAGTGTGCTTCATCCTGCCAAGGATAGGTGAGTGGATGCATTTCTCCACTGGTTCTGGAGGGGGCTTTGTGCCCAGTGTTCTTCATCCTGCCAAGGATAGGGTGAGTGGATGCATTTCTCCACTGGTTCTAGGGGGGGCTTTGTGCCCAGTGTGCTTCATCCTGCCAAGGATAGGGTGAGTGGATGCCTTCTTCCACTGGTTCTGGAGGGGGCTCTGTGCCCAGTGATGCAACACTTGGGGTATGGCAGTTCACAGTCCCTCACCTGGGTGTCTGAGCCACGAGATATGCAGGATGCATGATAGTCCATGGAGGCAGGGCTAGAGTCCACCCGGCAGCGGCTATGGCTGCACAGTGGTGGTAGTGCCGGTGCTGGTGGGGAGGCTGCTGGTGGTGGAGGGAGGCTCCAGCCCCTCTCCTGCAGCCTCGGACGGCTGCCCACTGGGGCTGCTGCTGCTGGCAGTGGTGCTACTGTCAGTGGTGCAGGTGGCGGTGCTTGTGGCAGGGGCTTGCGGCTGTGCTTGCGGTGGTGCAGGTGGCAGTGCTGGCCACGGTGCAGGTGCTGCCTGTGGTGGGGGGAGACTCCAGCCCTTCTCCTTCAGCCTCGGACGGCTGCCCACTGGGGCTGCTGTTGCTGACAGTAGTGGTGCTTGCGGCAGTGCAGGTGGTGATGCAGGTGGCAGTGCTTGTGGCGGTGCTAGCGGCGGTGCTGGCCATGGTGCAAATGGCGGTGCTGGCATTCTTGCTGGTAGCCACCAGGCCTTCACCTGCAGCCTCGGACGGCTGAAGTGCCTTGCCTGGTGTTTTGTGCCCCTTCCTCACATTGGCAGATGGTGGTGTCACCTTGGGTCTGGCAGCTGGAGTCTTTGTGGTGGCCTTGCTGGGTGGTTGTGGCTGTCCCCTTCTTCACCTTGCCAGGTGGTGGAATGGTTTTTGCATTGGCAGGGGTTGGTGGCACACTGGCTGGGCTGACGGGTGCCCCCTTTGAGCCTCTGACAGCTGCAGGAACCACAGCGGACGTGGACTTGGTGGCTGAGGTGCTAGGCTGGGTTTTGGCCACCCTGGCCCGGGGGGAAGGACAGGGGGAGATGTAGGGAAGAGGTCAATGTTTGCCAGGAAAATCTTCTTAGGGACACTTGGGGAGGAAAAGGGAGAAGGTCTGGGAGTGGAGGAAGAGGGAGTGGTTGCAGGAGGTGTCTGTCTGCTGAGTTTGGGTGCAGGAGCATGGGTTGGATGCTGTTGTGAGGTGGATGGCTATTGGGTGGGTGTATGGTTGCTTCTGTTTGTGTACTTTGGGAGGAGGGGTCAGACACAGTGGGAGAGGACACAGGGGACATGTGCATGGATGTGGGGGTGGTGACTGCCAGTGAGGGGTGTGTAGTGATGGGCGTGTTGGTGATGGAGGTAGTGGATGAGGATGTAGTGCATGCAGTTGTGAGTGGAGATGCTACTGGGAGGAGGTGGACGAGGAGAAGGAGGGGGACACAGTGGAGGCAGTGGATGTTGGTATGTCTGCATGGGGATGGTGCTTGTGTGAGTGCCTGTGAGATGAAGTGTGGTGCTTGTGTTTCCCTGAGCCGCTTCTGTGTGTTGATTTGTGTGAATTCTGGTCTGAAGGTGTGCTTGGGATAGGCTTTGGTTGAGGGGATTGGGACTGGGTAGTGGAAGTTGGAGGGGGGAGGCTGGATACAGGGACAATGGCTGCCATCAGTGCGGTGGCCAGAGCCTGAAACGCTCTCTGTTGGGCCGCCGCGCCAGAGTGAATGCCCTCCGGGTATGCATTTGTTTGTTGTAAATGCCTCTCGACACCCTGGATGGCATTCAGAATGGTTGACTGCCCAACAGTGAGGGATCTCAGGGGGTCAATAGCCTCCTCACTGAGGGCAGCAGGGCTGCTTGGGGCAGGGCCTGAGGTGCCTGGGGCGAAGGAGATGCCCACCCTCCTGGGAGATCGGACACGAGAAACACGCTGAGGGGTGCTGGGAGGGCGGTGCTGGTAGGGGGGTGGCGGCTGTACCTGTTGTTGGGGTGGGCACAGAGGTGTCTGCCACCGCCAGGGAGCTTCCAACAGAGGAGGAGTCACTGTCTGTAGTGTCCCCTCCTGTCCCCGTCATGGTGCTCCCCTCGCCCTCTGTCCCACTGGTGCCCTCAACGTCTGTGGATTTGGCCTCCAGGCCCATGTGGGATGCAGCTCCCTCCGTCACCGGTGCCTCTGCTCCTCCGCCAGATGATGCTACTGCACACAAGGACAGGGTGACAAAACAAAAGGGGGGGTATAGACAGAGGATACACTTGGTCAATGCCAGCAACAACACTACCGTTGGCGTACACAACTCACAGGGAACAGCTCTATGCACTATTCCATGCACTACCAGTTACAATGCTAGTCAGCAGCCCCTGGGGTACAATGCCTAACACCATCAGCTGCACACCTGAAACAAACAGGGCCCTGACCAGTAGTAGATACCCATTAACACTATTGGGATTGGAGGGCTTTAGAGCATGCCCAACAAGGGACCTACCCTGCCATGTTCGCCCTGGCCTAGGGGCACCCACAGTCCAAATCCCCACCCAGGTAAAACCTTAACGCCCGCAAAGTAATGAATCTGAATTTATACTCACCCCCTTGTGGCTGTGTGATGCCTTCAAGCGTCCATCCAACTTCGGATAGGCCACCGCCAGGATGCAGAACATCAGGGGGGTCAGGGTACAATGGGCACCCCTTACTCGTTGGGAGGCCAGCCCCAGCTGGGCCTCCACCGTCTTCCTTGCCCAGCGGTGCAGGTCCTCCCACTGCTGCGGCAGTGAGTGCTCCGCCTGCCAAAGCCCCCAAGGGTCCGCACCTCCTTGGCGATGGCACACCAAATACACTTTTTCTGATGGGCACTGACCTGCAGGAAAAAGACAGCAGAAAAGGGAATTATTTAACCGTCCGGACCGTCACACTCATGGCCCACCATATCCCTCCCATCCCCTGACACACATACATTGACCACCATACATGCAGCACTCTGGCCAGGACGCCTCAGCCCCCCCCCCCACATGTGGGTTACACACACAGCACTCCATACATTCATGGCGCACACATCATGCTCACAGTGTACTCACCTGTTTGTCTGGAGGACAGTAGAGTAACGTGTACTGGGGTAGGATCCCATCCATGAGTCTCTCCAAATCCTCCGCAGTGAAGACAGGGTCCCTTTCACCAGACACATGAGCCATTGTCGCTTCCAGACACAGGTCACAGCAGCCCTTGCAGTGTAGGTCATCTCCTGTTGAAGGTCAGGGAGCAAGTGAGTGAATAGATAGAAAATGGCGGTCATGTCCGTGGCAGTGCGTACCGTCACTGCCGGCGTACATCGCCATTGGCTCCTGGAACCCAGAGGGCCCAATGATAACCAATGCGAAGTTGCGCGGCGGTCATTGACCGCCTACCGCAACGATGCACAATGCCAGCAGAATTACCTCAATTCCACTTGTCCCTCCTCACAGGTCAGGCAGCTGCCATTTCAGGGGGGCACAGGCCATGGCACCTAACTGCGTCACAGCAGACATTGGCACAGCAACTGACTCTTGGATTCACATACTGGTTCTGTAAATGAAGAAATGCATCATTATTGCAATAGATGTGTGATAATGACCCTCTGCTCACCGTTTTCCTCCATAGGCTTCAACCGCTGAGGATGAATATGGGATGGAGACATCTTCCAGTGTACAGACCCATGGTGGACCTTGCAACAATGGAGGTGTGGCCGTGGGTATAGCGATAGGGATAAAAACAATACTCAGGTAGGTATGTGAATATACGTGGTTTTATTGTGGTTCACTTATATCTTTATAATAGTCAGTATCTCTAGTCTTTCTGGCTGGTGATCTCCTCTGTTCTCTTCTCCCTCAGGATTCCTGGTGACTGCAGATGGTTCCCGGCGGTGGTATTGTCAGGAAGACCGAAAAAAGAGGAACGAAAGACAGGTAAGTAGTGTCTTTGTGAGCTGGTTGGTATTCTTTATCGTGTGGGCAGGGTGTCGAGACAGAGAGAGAGAGAGAGAGAGAGAGAGAAAGAGTGTGGGTGTAGGGCGAATAGGGTATAGGTGTCCTCTCCCAAGAGAAGAAAATAAGTGAAGTAGGAATGAATTTGTAGGGGTTAGCGAGTCCCGTGTCAACACCTACGTGTACTCAGTCTCCTTTAAGAACCATAGAACCTCTTTGCCCCTGTGCTCAGTGATTAGTGCCTCTCTTTATTAGTGAGTTTCCCTTCCCAAACTCCCCCCTTTCGTCCCCCTCCCTCTACTCGTCTCCTCCACCCTCCTCCCTTCCCACCATGTGTCGCAGTTTGTCCCTCAGGCAGGACCGTACCTGCTTTAGTACCTGCTTTAGCCACCTCCCTCCAGGGACGTGGCGGACTACGGGCTTCTTGGGACCCTCCTGTTACTCCAACGTGTTGTCTCAACCACTCGACGGTCTTTTCCCCGCAATATATGCGTTGATGGTCTGTTCGTCTTCTCCGATATCTTCCTTTCTCGTATTCCCGGCTCCTCTCCCTTCCGCGTCTTTTTCTTTTTCCGCACGCTCCGCGTGTAGCCCTACTTTTGTTTTTAAACTATATCTGGGTTCCCGGCTCCTGCGTCTTCGCCCTCCTCCACTCGCTCCGATCAACATCCTCTAACAGGTATGGTATCGGAAATCCGGGCATCCGGATTCCCGGCTTCAGCTGTTTCGGTCTCTGCGAGACCTTCAGAGCACCGTTCCGATTGGGAATCGGCGCTGGATGTAGCCGGGAAGTCCGTCACCCGGCTACAACTCCCTTCCCAAGGACGGGACTGATACAGTTCCGTGGTTCCAGGAAAGCGGGACAAATAGTCCGCAGAACACTGGAGATCACCTGGAATGTGCCGGACCTGAAAAGAAAAGGTTTGGAGTTCCATAAACCATCTGAGGATGCGTTAGTTGGTGTTCTTGTGGGAAGCCAACCAAGTGAGAGTTGCATGGTCTGTATATAGAATAAAGGGATGTCCTAAAAGGTAGTATTGTAGGTTCTCAATGGCCCACTTGATGGCAAGACACTCCCTCTCTATTATCAGATAATGCTGTTCTCTAGGCAACAACTTCCTGCTAATGAAAACTATGGGATGGATATGACCACTTTCGTCCGTCTGAGACAATACTGCCCCTAATCCAACGTCTGAGGCATCTGTTTGAAGATGAAAGACTTTAGTAAAGTCAGGACACTTTAAGACAGGTTCAGTCGTGAGGCAGTATTTTAGGTGTTGAAAACTAGATAGTTGATCTGATGTCAAGGCTGTTATTTTGGAAGGTTTTTTTTTTTTGAAACAGGTTGGTAAGGGGTGCTGCTAATGTAGAATATCTGGGTATGAATCGTCGGTAATACCCTATTAAGCCCAAAAAGGAGCGGAGCTCTTTCTTTGTTGTTGGAATAGGTACCTGTTGGATGGCCTCTACTTTACTTTTTTAAGGTCGCAGCTGGCCCTTCCCTTTAAAATACCTGAGGTATACGATGTGATCATGGGCAAGATGACACTTTTTTGGATTAGCTGTGAGCCCTGCTCAGTGTAGAACATGGAAAACACGGTTTAGATGGTCAAGATGGTCTTCCCACGTTTAGCTGAATACTACTATATCATCTATATAGGCAGCTGCGCAATTTTGGAGGGTCTTAGAAGGTGGTCCATTAACCTTTGAAAGGTAGCCGGACCACCATGCAGGCCAAACGGAAGTACCGTGAACTGGTAAAGTCCTGAGGGTGTTGAGAAAGCGGTCTTTTCCCGGTCCGCTGGTGCTAGAGGTATTTGACATTACCCTTTTGTTAGATCAAGAGTTGACATATACCATGCCTTGCCTAACTTCTCGAGCAGATCGTCGACTCGGGGAATGGGGTATGTATCAAAAAGGGATATGGCATTCAACCGGCAAAAGTCAATACAGAAACGGATAGAACCATCCGGTTTTGGTACTAGTACGACGGGTGAACACCAAGGGCTGACAGATGGTTCTATCACTTTCATTTGTAGCATGGTCTTTCTTTCTTGCTCAATTAGATGTCGGCGGGCCTCTGGGATGCGGTAGGGTCGCAGTCGTACTATTTGACCCTCCGGGGTTCTAATGTGGTGTTGGATTAAATTTGTTTTACCGGGTTTTCCTGAAAATAAGTTGGTATGCTGAGCCAAGAGGCAATCTATCTGTCTTTGTTGGTGTTCTGGGATATCAGGATTAATTTGGGGTCGTTCTGAAGACGTATCCGGGTTGGTGGGGCACAATTCAATATCTAAGGCTTTCTTGGGTGTTATTAAGAAGCCCGTAGCTGTAGGGATTAAAGACATAGTGAGCGCCTCCCATTTCTTCAACAAGTTGATATGATAGATTTGTACTCGTTTTGGGTTCTTTGATAATTCTATGAGGTAGGTAACAAGAGAGACCGGTTTTAATACTGTATAGGGGCTATGCCATTTGGCTGATAATTTATTGTCGGAACTGGGACGTAATATGAGAACTTTATCGTGGGGTGGAGATGTCTTGTTTTCGTAACCTGGTCGTAATACTTCTTTTGCTTGCTCTGGGCTTTCTCCATATGACTGCGCACGTCTTCCCATACTGTTTGCAATTGGGACTTAAGTTTGTGTACATAGTCTAATAAGGGTTTTTCACTTTCTGCCTCTTCTTCCCATATCTCAGCCACCATATCTAATAAACTGCGGGGTTGTCGCCCAAAGACAAGTTCGAAGGGACTATGGCCCTCATTCCAACATTGACGGGCGGCGGAGGCCGCCCGTCAATGTTGCGCGTCAGGAATACCGCTCCGCGGTCCAGAGACCGCGGAGGGTATTCCAAGTTTTCCCCTGGGCTGGCGGGCGGCCGCCGAAAGGCCGCCCGCCAGCCCAGGGGAAATCGACCTTCCCACCATGAAGCCGGCTCGTAATCGAGCCGGCGGAGTGGGAAGGTGCGACGGGTGCTACTGCACCCGTCGCGTATTTCACTGTCTGCTATGCAGACAGTGAAATACATTTTGGGGCCCTCTTACGGGGGCCTCTGCAGTGCCCATGCCGTTGGCATGGGCACTGCAGGGGCCCCCAGGGGCCCCGCGACTCCCCCTCCCGCCATCCGGTTCCCGGCGGGAGAACCGCCAGGAACTGGATGGCGGGAGGGGGAGTCGGAATCCCCAAGCCGGCGCAGCAAGCTGCGCCGGCTTGGAGGATTCCTTGGGGGCAGCGGGAAACCGGCGGGAGACCGCCGGTTTCCCTTCTCTGACCGCGGCTAAGCCGCCGCGGTCAGAATGCCCCGCGTGCACCGCCGGCCTGTCGGCAGTGCCACCGCGTCCCGCGCCCCTGGCGGAAGTAATCCGCCAGGGTCGTAATGACCACCTATGTCCTGTAGAAGCTTGTTCATGGGACCTTATGGCGTATAGAACCAGTGGGAGCTTCCGATCCCAATCTCGCCCTGATTCTGAGACGGTTTTCTTCAATAATGACTTTATTGTACGATTATATTGTTCCACCAGGCCATCGGTTTGGGGATGATATACCGAGGTTTTGAGTTGTTTGACTCCTAAAGCCTTACAGATGTGTGCCATCAAGGCTGACATGAATGGGGTACCTTGATCAGTTAAGATTTAGTTGGGAAACCCGACACTGGCAAAGAAACCAATCATGGCCTGGGCTACATTTCTGGTCGTCATGCTAGTGAGAGGTATGGCTTCTGGATACCTAGTAGCTTAATCAACGGGAACCAAAATATATGTGTGCCCTTTCGTGGATGGGAGGAGGGGGCCTATCAAGTCCATTCCAACTCTAGAAAAGGGAATGTCTATTATGGGTAAGGGTTGTAATGGTGCTTTTCTCTGGGGTCCTGGGTCTACTAGTTGACATTTGGGACATTGGATACAATACCGTCGGATATGTGCATAAACACCCGGCCAATAAAACTGACGTAATAAATATTCTTCCGTTTTCTCTCTACCATAGTGTCCCCCTCCTGGCTGATTGTGAGCAAGATAGAGCACCTGTGTACGATAGGGTTCTGGCACAACTAATTGTCTTTTCTCACTATTACCATGTTTGATGACTCGGTATAGGAGGTTTTTGTAGATAAGGAAATATGGACCCACCTCGCCTGTACTTTCTGTTTTGGCTGCTTTCCATGCGTTTTGGATGGATGGATCCTCCCATTGACTGCCCCGGAAGGAGGGTAAGGGAGTTGGGATAGTACCTAAGACCTTCCCTCTGTTCTCTTCCTTCTCTTGTGTCCAATAGAGCTGTTTTTTGTGTCTCTTCTCCCGTTTAGTAGGTCTGTAACGGATAGGTTCACTCTCTATTGGGATACCTGAAAAGGGAACCTCTGCCCACCAAGAGTCTGATTGGAGTCTGGTTTTTACTCTCTGTAATACCTCAGGAAAATGTATATAGTCTGTCCCTAAGATACAGTCTTCGACCAAGCGGTCCATAACCCCCATTTGAACCACATCCTGTCTCCCTTCCCACTCAATACGAACGGAGGCCCGGGGATATTCTCTTTTGTCCTTGTAGATACAGCATATGGAAACCCATTGTAGTGACTGTTGCCCTGGCAGGTCTATCATACCGGTTCTGAGGACGGACTGACTACATCCCGAATCTACCAGGGCTGTCATGGCTTTTCCATTGACTCTTATCTCCTGCATGTATCTGGGGTTCCCTTTCCCTGTGAATAGAACTCTTCCCCTAGTAATCCCGATTTCCATAGGTTCTGTTTTATCCTCCTTGCGAGGGCATACCCGTGCTGTATGTCCCCATTCGCCACAACTGTAGCACTGAGGTTGTTGCATAGGGGATTTTTTCACCTGCTCTAGGCAAAGTAGTGTCCTTGACTGTTTTTCGGGGAAAGGACCGAGCAGGTACTGGCTGAAGTCGGGGTGAAGGATTTGTCATTTTAGAGGTTCCACTCTGAAACTCCGTCGACCTCTGATAGGCACAGGCCAAGACAACGGCCATAGTCGTATCGACGTTAGGGTGCTGTTGGATCCAACTCCGGGTGAGCGGAGGCAGGGCTTCTAAATACTGTTCCAGCATGACCGCTTTTATAACGTCTTCCCTTTCTGTTCCTATTGGGCCTAGCCATTTAAGTCCTAGGTCCTTTACTTTGTAATATAATGTCCGGGGGTCTTCGGTAGGGCCCCATTTTATTTTCCAAAATAGTAGGCGGTAGTACTCCGCGTCGTGCCCCACCCGTTCCAAGATACTCTTTTTAATGTCTTTATATGGGGTCAGCCCATCTGGATTGGCTGCCTGATATGCAGTTTGTAGGATACCCGTTAATAAGGGGGCCACATACTGACCCCACCGTTCTTCGGGCCATTGGGCGGAAGACACCACTCTTTCAAAGTTTGTAAAGAATGCATCGGGGTCCTCCCCCTCTTGATACTTTTGGAGGACTGAGCTCGGTACGTTAGGGTGGACCTTACTAGCTGCAATGGTGTCCGTCAGCTTTTGTAGGTCCGTTTCGTGCATCAACTGATTGTTCGCCATAATAGTGGCCTGGCTTTTTAAGGCGTTCTGGAGGGCCTCTCTGTCTTCCTTGGCTTCCCTTTGTTGGGCCTCCCATACCATTTGAAGATGGCATTGGCCTTCTGCCAGTTGCTGTATCATATCTTCCAATGTGGGTTTTACTTCCATATTGTCCTCCGTGATCTGTCCTCTATCGCTATTCCGATCCCACTTCTGACACCACTGTGGCCATGGGTATAGCGATAGGGATAAAAACGATACTCAGGTAGGTATGTGAATATACGTGGTTTTATTGTGGTTCACTTATATCTTTATAATAGTCAGTATCTCTAGTCTTTCTGGCTGGTGATCTCCTCTGTTCTCTTCACCCCCAGGATTCCTGATGACTGCAGATGGTTCCCGGCGGTGGTATTGTCAGGAAGACTGAAAAAAGAGGAACGAAAGACAGGTAAGTAGTGTCTTTGTGAGCTGGTTGGTATTCTTTATTGTGTGGGCAGGGTGTTGAGACAGAGAGAGAGAGAGAGAGAGAGAGAGAGAGAGAGAGAGAGAGAGGGAGAGAAAGAGTGTGGGTGTAGGGCGAATAGGGTATAGGTGTCCTCTCCCAAGAGAAGAAAATAAGTGAAGTAGGAATGAATTTGTAGGGGTTAGCCAGTCCCGTGTCTACACCTATGTGTACTCAGTCTCCTTTAAGAACCATAGAACCTCTTTGCCCCTGTGCTCAGTAATTAGTGCCTCTCCTTATAAGGGAATTTCCCTTCCCAAACTCCCCCCTTTCCTCCCTCTCCCTCTACTCGTCTCCTCCACCCTCCTCCCTTCCCACCATGTGTCGCAGTTTGTCTCTAAGTCAGGACCGTACCTGCTTTAGCCACGTCCCTCCAGGGACGTGGCGGACTTCGGGCTTATTGGGACCCTCCTGTCCCCCCAACGTGTTGTCTCGACCGTTCGATGGTCTTTTCCCCGCAATATATGCGTCAATGGTCTGTTCGTCTTCTCTGATATCTTCCTTTCTCGTATTCCCGGCTCTTCTCCCTTCAGCGTCTTTTTCTTTTTCCGCGCGTTCCGCGCGTAGTCCTACTTTTGTTTTTAAACTCTCGGGAACCCGGATATCCGGGTTCCCGGCTCCGGTGTCTTCGCCCTCCTCCACTCGCTCCAATCGACGTCCTCTAACAGGTATGGTACCCGAAATCCGGGCATCCGGATTCCCGGCTTCAGCCATTTCGGTCTGCGAGACCTTCGGAGCGCCGTTCCGATCGGGAATCAGTGCTGGATGTAGCCAGGAAGTCCGTCACCCGGCTACAGGAGTACAGACACATTATACTAACATACAGACTTGATCGGGCCACAATCTAAGAATTGTGTGCCCAATGGGAGCAAGACCTGATGTCAGCTATCCGCCAGCCCACAGGTATCCCCCCTCTAGTGCAGGTCCTGTCAGTGCTCTATTTCCTGGCAAGTGGTTCCTTCCAAACAGTGGCCATGGCATCAGGAATGTCTCAGCCAATGCTCTCTAACGTGTTGACCAGAGTGTTGTCAGCCCTGCTTAAACACATGCGCAGCTACCTTGTATTCCCACAGGTGGAAGATTTGGCCACAGTGAAAGCTGAATTTTATGCCCTGGGACATATCCCCAACATTATTGGTGCCATTAATGGTACACATGTAGCATTTGCCCCTGCCTGGAGAAATGAACAAGTGTTTAGGAATAGAAAAAGCTATCACTCTATGAATGTGCAGATGGTGTGTTTGGCGGACCAGTACATCTCCCATGTGAAGGTCAAGTATCCTGGCTCTGTGCATGATGCCTTTCTCTTGAGGAATAGCAGCATCCCATATGTGATGGGCCAACTCTAGAGGTACCGGGTGTGGCTAATAGGTGAGCCCAAGGTCCCCACCCAGTATATGTTGGTGTCTAGGTATGGGGTTGTCGCTAAGGGTTACTGTGTGTCTAACAGTTGTCCCTCAATGTTTTCAGGTGACTCTGGTTACCCCAATCTCTCATGGCTACTGACCCCAGTGAGTAATCGCAAGACAAGGGCAGAGGAACGATACAATGAGGCACAAGGGCGAACAAGGAGGATTATTGGGCGAACCTTCGGCCTCCTGAAGTCCAGGTTCCGGTGCCTCCATCTGACAGGTGGATCCCTGTACTACTCACCCAAGAAGGTGTGCCAGATCATCGTTGCATGTTGCACAACCTTGCCTTGAGACGCCAGGTGCCTTTTTTTGCAGGAGGATGAGCCTGGAGATGGTCTTGTGGCAGCGGTGGAGCCTGTGGACAGTGAGGAAGAGGGCGCAGAGGAAGAAGATGTGGACAACAGAAGTAGTATCATACAACAGTACTTCCAGTGACACACTGGTAAGACACTGTAACTTCACTTTACTTTTCATTTTTCTGTTGGGCATTGTACATGGCAGCCTGATTTCCCTATGTCTACGGCACTTACTGTGGCATTTCTATTTTCAGATCTCTGTGGCCCACTCTGGCTCCTGGTATGTTCACTGCTGCCTCCTGTGAGGCCCTCAGGATGCATGATCGCCTAGACTTGCTCCTCCCATGTTGTTAGTTGTGGGGGAAGAGGTGGGGGTCCACCGCCAGTCATCTGTACAGCTACCTGGTGTCTTGCAACCACAGAACGCACCTTCCCCCTTAGGTCGTTCCACCTCTTCCTGATGTCATCCCTTGTTCTGGGGTGCTGTCCCACAGCGTTGACCCTGTCCATGATTCTCCGCCATAGCTCCATCTTCCTAGCAATGGACATCTGGACACCTGTGATTCGAATAGCTGTGGCTCTACCCGGATGATTTCCTCCACCATGACCCTTTGCTCCTCCTCTGAAAACCTGGGGTGTCTTTGGGGTGCCATGGATGTGGTGTGAGTGATATGTGTGAGGATGTGTGGGCCGATCTGTGGGGTGTTGTGTTGGGGTGTATGCTGTGATGTGCGTGGATGGTGTATGGATGATGGTGTTCTCTGGCTCAGATTGAGTGGGAGCTCCTGGCTTGTGTCTCTCTCTGTTGGCAATCTTTTTTTTCATTGAAAGGTTTGTGGGTAATGTGGGTGTGTGTTTTATAGTGTGGTGGGTGTATGGGTTTTGTGTGTATGTGTGTCAGGTGTGTGCAGTTTGAATTGTCCAATGTGGTGTTGTTTTGTTAGTGTGTGTATTTTGAATGCCGGCAAAGGTTTACTGCGGTTGAAAGACCGCCGCTGTGATTCGTGGGTCCTGGTACTGTGGGCGTAGTCCTGTTGGCGTAACGGTGTGGGTTTTGGTACCGTCAATTTATCACTGACCTTTGGTCCGGTAGACTTGTGTGGGTGTCTGTATAGGGCTGGATTTCTCTGTGTGGGTCATAATACCTGTATCGGTATACCGCCGCGGTCACGGTACGTTGGCGGCCATCAGTACGGCGGTAGGTGGCATTTACTGCCAGGGTTATGAGAGCCTGTGTTTTCTGACTTTGTGATATATGAAGTCACATACCAAGCAACAGCAAGGAAGTTATCTGGTACAAATTGTACATCCGTATTTGCATTCCACATTTTCAGAATAACTGGGTAGTAGTCATTTATATATTTTGAAGCTTCTGTCCTTTTCAGATTGTGAGTATTTTTGAGTGATTTCAATGTTAGAGTGTGCCTCACTGCTGACAAAAAGCTGTTCACTTTTCCCTCTGACATGAGAGGTTGTGGGAATCCAAAACAACATCTTGCATAAAATTTAGCTTTAGATCTATATATTTTGACACCAGTATTTACCACACCTGCGCTTTTGAAATCGTATAACTTAAATCAGTCCCTTGTCAGCAGTTTCTCTTGGGATGGCACATGTTACATACTGTTCTATGAAGGACAAGACAGACTCATCAGTGTCTGTTCCAAACTTTAGGGCATCTTTTACCCATAACACCATATGAATATGTGGAGCACCTCTAGTTTGGTACTCTTTGCGCCAAAAGAAATCAGTGACTTCACCAAGAGGAAGATTAGTTTTGTTGCAGATGAAAGCCATCATTGCTTGAAACCTGTGGTTAAAATATCTGCAAATGTTTTCTGGATCCAAAGAGCAGAGTTCTCCAGGTTTCTTTAGATTGATGTCTTTCATATTTGAATTTGCTTCTCTTAAGAAATCAAGGTGGCCATCCCACGCATACTCAGTACATCTGAGTGCCAGATAGCAGGTAAGTATATCTATATTTCCTCAACATGCATTTAAGCTCTCCATGGCGACAATACCAATACTTGTTGTTAACACGCTGACATGCCATCAAATTAATTAAATTGTATTCCAGATTTTCATCTTTTCCATGAACTTTTTCAACAACCTCCCTTGCTGACAGATTCTGCATATTCATCCCTATTCTCAGAATATGATTAACTGCATAAAATAAGATGGACAAGACACTCTCAAACAGCAGATGAAATATATAGGGAATATACTACCAAAATGTTGGGTACTCTGAATAAAGTCTAGTTGATCTGTTGTCTGCTGCTGGTATTTGTATAGGCTGCTCATCATATCTAATACCTACTCCAGTAGGAAATAATTGTGGAAAACAACGAGCTTCTAAGGTTGTCTCCCACACACTTAAGGGACCACCTGTCGAGAAGGGGCCACTCACCTGAAAAGCAGGATGTCTGCAGGGGCGGTGGCATGCCCCCGACCTCCTAGAACACTTTCCGACACTTCCTGGTGGAAAACAGAAACCCCAGCAGGTGTCTCAAAAGAAAAGGGGGAGTGGGAGAGAAAGAGACAAAACACTGCCACTTGCTGGTCTAGCCAGGCACCCTGTATCTTCAGGGGGCAGGTCATTGTTGACAGAGTGATAGTAGAGTTAGTGCACTCATCTTCCTTCAAACTCAATCTCTCTTTCTGATATGGGCACGGGAGCGATAGAAGAACACCGGGATGCTCCAGCACTTTTCTTTGATAATAATAACTATTGGCACAATTACTAACACTTGTCAACACCAGAGCAGTACGCGCTCTATTGGCGACTAGAATGCAAAAACCAAGCACTCTCAAAACAACGTAATTTATGCATTGTGCTGATATGTTGTGGTTTAACCTTTTGCATTGCAGAGTTCAATCCTGAAAACGTATTTTTAATATGCTTACAAATACTGTTCCTTTGCAATTTATTGCTGCAGGTTTTCAGAGTGTGTTAGGGTGTGGCCCCTTTCCAGGGCCTTCCAGAAACTTTCCCTGCAACATGCCTGGGCGTGGTTGTGGGCTGGGCCAAGACTCTATAAAAGAGAGCCAGCCCAACTCCCAGTGCTCACTATTCAGAGGTCCCGGTGCAGAGCAGCAGCTTCTTCCTGAGCTCCTGTCCCGGCGGCCTATTGGATCTTCCAGGCTTCTGCCCTTCATCCTTCATTGGTGATCATTGTTCCAGGCGGTAAGACGGTGCTTGGACGGTTCCGACACCGTTATCGAGAATTTTCATATTCTTGGTTTAATTCTGTAATGATTAACAAATTACTTGCGCGCTTCCATTCTTGACATTTATATGGTGGTTTACAAAACGGCAAGACGCGCAATTTGTTTCATAAAGGTTTAACTTTGTTATTCATTGCGCGCTACCATATCTTGGTATTTCTTGGTATTTACATGATGTCTTACGAATCGGCAAGACGCGCAATTTGTTTCATGAGGAGTTAACTATGTTGTTCATTGTGCGCTACCATTTCTTGACATTTACATGGTAGCTTAAGAATCGGCAAAAGACGCGCAATTCGTTTCATTGTACTTTGATCTTGTTATTCATTGTGAGCTGTTATTTCTTGGCATAAACATCGTGGTTTACGAATCTGCAAGTCGCGCGATTCGTTTAATGATGGTTTGATTTTGATATTTATTGCGTGCTACCATTTCTTGACATTTTACATGGTGACACTCGAATTGGCAAGACGCACGATTCTCTCCTCGAGTTTAAATCATGTTGTTTATTGTATGCCACTATTCTAAGATATTTATTATGTAATATTAGAGTTGACAAGTTATATGATTTGTTTCCTGAATCTATACTGTGTTATTCATGGTGCACAATCCTTCTATGGTGTTTACTATATTTATATATAAATCTGCAATATTCGCAATTTGTGTTGAAACATTTTAAGTGTATACAGAAGGCCAGAGTTTCTAGACGCAATATTTTATGGCCCTAGTATGCATTCTTAAAAAAAGGATTTATATGACTGGTTTAAAATTTAGTCAGAATGTTTTTCTGGTTCTCATATAAAGGAAAGTACTTGAATAAGAACATTTTCATGTAACCCATCTTGATTCCCTTACAGGCATCCGACCATTTTGAAACTTAGTCATTTTAAGCTTAATTCTTAGATTGTTCATGTTTTCAGAATGACTAGGCTTAGAATCATAGTCTAGTATTGATTTCAGGATATATAATTTTCATATTGTGTGTTCTAACCTTTTTTCTTACTACAGGTCTAGTTCCCAGCTGTTCCCTTCCTAATCCCCTCTTCCCCTCTTGAACTCTCTTAGCCTCTGTGATTTATCTATCAGAGTCTTCGAGCTGTTCAGACGTGTTGGGAACGTGCGCAGACCCCGAGGATCTGGTGACTCTGACACACTGCATTACCAAAAACCCAAACTGAGTATCATAACAATAAGTACTGCAACACTAGGGCTGGCTTCACAGAGATTCACTGTTGCACACTACAATTAGAACTGTGGTTGCACTTTTCATGCCCAAGAAAGACAAACAAGGCCATTAATTATCTCACATATAACTTTCCTGCATGCATAAGGTTAAACTAATAGGAACAAAAACAATCCAAGAAATACAAATGTCCACTCTGGGTTTAAACAGTTAGGGTGACACAGTTTGGTTTGGTTTCACTGTGTGTGTGAAAAACCTTTCAAAAGCAAATTCTTCAAACCTGAAACACAGACATGAATGACACAATTTAAATCCAAGAGTCATGCTATCAGAGAAAGAAAAGTCACGTAAATGCTCTTTTAAAATTGCACTGTCACTTTTTGTAGTACTTGAGCTCAAGCAGGTTTCCTGAAGCATATTTAGGCAAGTAACTACAATAATAATGTAGAATGTTCAGAAATGCATTTGTCTCTTCAAGATAAGCACTCTGCCAAAATACAAGGTCTGAAATACACCAGCTGTTCTAGGAAAGAGCGGCGCTCAAAGAACAAACTCCCTAGAGAATACTAGTCACTTAGCTGCAGTCATTTCCGGAGTGCTGGAGGAATGCCTGGTGTCAGCTGGTGCAGGAACGAAGAAAAGAATTGCCTCAAAAGTCCTGAATATGAGGATGACAGCAGGGGCTGGACTGCCAAACCAGACTCCGAGATCAGGAAGCAAAACAAAGCCAAGCAGGGAGGCATGCTTCACTCTGCTATTTATAGCCAATCAGGAAAGCAGTTGAGTTTCTACATGTGGATGAGTCACCACACCCAATTAGAAGCACATGTCTACACCACACCCAATTAGAAGCACATGTGTACACCTGCCCACATTAGCAAACAAGCATTGGTAAAACAAGCATTGATAAAACCAATTGCGTAACACAGCACATTATGTTTACTTAGAAACATGAAGGTTTAACCAAGAACAGAGATCTGATTTAACCCTAATCCCTGGGGATGCTGACAAATAATGCAGGAGGCACCTTGGGGATTCCTGACAACACCTTTCACTTTTTTACCTGAAAGAGATCAACAGCATCTCCAATCTCTTTGGAATGTAGAGGATGAATCCTGTAGTGTTCATAAATTTATTCAGATTTTGTTTGATCTATCATTTCGATTTGACCTCTTAATGAAACTCTGGCATCCTTCATATGTGTAATATGTTGAAGATAATATACATTTTTATAGTAAATTTTTCTTGTACCTGTCTTTGGTTCCATACAGACTACAGCTTGAAACAAATGTACACATTGTATAAGTATAGACTCATACACATTCAAATCTTGAAGCTCCTGTGGAATTGAAACTAGTTATAATTTGTTAAACAGTGCTCTAGCTGGCATTATATTGTCCTCTAACTTATTATAACAATACGTAAATATAGTTTGACGTGTGAAACTATCAAAGCATTCTTCTACAAACAAATAATCTGCAAATTCCACTTATTTATATTATCTTTTTCACTTTTTGAAGACAGAATAGCGTAATGAGTTTGACTTTTGTAGTGAGTGCATCTGCAGCATATACAAACAAAGTGTGTTTTTTGTGAACAGACTGTTTTAAACTTTCTAATCTCTTCAGTAACGTTATCAACAGTAATACCAGTCTCTTGTTCTGCTACTGCAGATATCAAGTCTTCACTTTCTCTACATTCCTCTTCAGGTCCAAAGAAACAAAATTGTACATCATTATTCTTTTCTACCTCTGCCACTGTACCATGCAAAAGATCTGTCTTCATTTGTTCTAAACATAGCAAAGGAGTCTTCACATGGTAAGCCTCCGAACTAAAGTTCGCATTCGGGAGTGATGCACTGCTAGCATTAAAAAATGATGAAAGGTGCTTTGGCACACTTTCTTTGATAGACATGTTAGTGAGTGTCCCTGCAGGTTTGTATGTTTCCTTATTTGCATGGATCTAATCCTTGAAAAATTAAAATTTCCTGTTTAAGAGTTTTGCATGGAAAGATATGTAGAAAATGCCTCAGAATGTCAATTGATTGACATTGAACAGTACAAATACTGCTAAAGCTCCACTTATGTACAGAGGACTGTCTACGCCTTCCCTGTTCTTCTTCAGCTATGACGTCCTCTACATTTATAGGTATCACCACCTCTTTTTCAATAGGAGAAACATCTTTTATCTCATAACATCATCCAGCTTCAACAGCTACATGTGCCAATGTGTTCTCTTGTAAATAGCTCTCTTCATTTAAGAAAGGCTCAGTACTAGAAATATGTCTCCATTCACCACTGAAAACTTTGCAAAAGTTAGTTCTGTTGACTAATCTTTTCTTTTGACTTTCTGTCCTCATACTCAACACTATGTTATCTAGTGCTTTCATTCTGCTTAGAATCAGAATAAACAGCTTCCTTTTCAGCCTAAAGCCCATATCAACCACAGCATCAACACGTTCCTTTTGTGCGACAGTTTCTCTTCTTTTGTACTTCTTCAAATATCTCATTAGTTTATAAGTTACTCTGCTACGAAACATTCTACTCTAACTTCCTTGAACTGGTACTGTCTTCTAGTTAAAGTCTGTGTTTCATTGTAGGGCTTTTTACTTTTCTTATCATGTACTTTTACTTCTTTCTTAGTTAATGTCACACTTGTTTCTTATATGCTTCATGTTTCTGTCTTTCAAGTTGACCACATACTATTTTAAGAAATGTCTTTGTTCTGTTACCAGCAGTCCTTTTTTTCTTCCCTGCTTTTTCTGCATTTTGCCCTTTTTGTTTCTCAGTTGTGAGGAGATAGTATTGTTGTCTTTCTTCCTTTCTTCACTCACTTTTTGACTATATTTTAACTCTGTACATTTCAGAAGTTTGTATCTGAAAAGAAACTAAAAAACATAGATTTACATTTTAATTATTTACTTTCATATTAAATAAGTTAATTGCTTAACTTGGTTTACATAAAGTTCTCACAGTTCATGTTACTAAAACATGTATTCATGAATTGACAAAGACCTTTCAGAGACAAAATTGAGCGGGCAGTGAGAGTAAACACACAGCCTCTTCACTAGTAGGCCTCAGCCATCATTAAATCAGTATGTCTCTGTATCCATGATGAGACTGGATCAGTACTTTCCTATATATATACATATATATATATATATATATTTTTACATATATATATATATATATATATATATATATATATATATATATATATATATATATATATAAATATATATATATATATATATATAGGAGTCCACCTATCGAAGCACCATTATAAGTTTTATTAAAATGATTAAATGCACCAGTATGTGACTGTCCGTTTTTGCACCTCTATGGTAAGTGGCTGATGAAATACATCACTGCCTGTGTTAGGAAATGGAAATGTGTGCGGGTGTGTCTTGAAGTGCCTTTGGTAATGCTGCATATGTAACTACTTTCTGAGTATGTGAGTATATGTAGTACTCTCTGTCTCCCTCTATGACTGGGTGAGGCAGGGGATCCATGCTTTCTAAACATGTATGTCAGTTCCTTTACAAGTAGTATAGTCTATGTATAGCTCGGATTAGCGGTCTGCAAGTGCATGAGAAAGTTTCAAAACTGCAAAAGGTATCTCTCAATCACTTAACCACAAACCAGCGTGTATGATGGCACACCTACAGCATATCTCAGAGGAGAGTTATTTCTATTACAATGTGACTATAAGATTTGACAAAGGGGTTTACAGACTAACTTGAGTGGGCACTCACATGCTCTGCAGTAGTAGGCCTCACACATAATTACAGCAATATTTGTCTGCATGCATAACAAGACTACATCTCTAGTTGCCTAAATTTCTCACTGAATGTATAAGTCTACCTAGAGAAGTGCCATGAGATGTTGCACTATATGTACCGGTATGTGAATCTCATTTTTAGTACCTCAATGGGTTTCTAAATTGGTATGTTAGTAGCTGATCAAATACCTCACTGTCTGTGTTAGAGAATACAGGGATATGTGGCTGTGCCTCTATTTGCATGTGATACTGTTGCATACACATGTACAGACCAACTTGAGTGGGTAATGACAGTGCACATGCAGTTTCTGCGTTAATAGGTCTCAACCATTATTAAAGCAGTATGTGTCTGCATACATAACAAGATTATTTCACTACTTGCCTATATTTCTCAATGAATGTACAAATCCATCTATAGAAGTGCCATGGGATGTTGCTGGATACGTGCCGGTATGTGACTCTCTCTTTTAGTTCCTCTATGGGTTTCTAAATGGGAATGCAAGTCCATGACGGTTGCCTGTGCTAGAGAATACAGGGATATGTGGCTGTCCCTCTAATTGCATTTGGTACTGCTACATACAGTAGGACAGACCAACTTGAGTGGACAATGACAGTGCACACACAGGCTCTACAGTAGTAGGCCTCACACATGATTAAATCAGTATTTCTCTGCATACATGACAAGATAATGTCACCACTTGCCTATTTTCTCATTGAATATGCGAGTCTACCTATGGAAGTGGCATGAGATGTTGCAGAATATGTGCTGGTATGTGACTCTTTCTTTTACTACCTCTATGGGTTTCTAAATGGGTATGTAAGTAGCTGAATGGATACCTCACTGCCTGTGTTAGAGAATACAGGGGTATGTGGCTGTTGCTCTAATTGCTTTTCATACTGCTACATACAAAAGTACTTTCTGAGCATGTGAGTGAATGAAGAAGTGTCTGTGTAGCTTTCTTGACTGGGTAAGACAGAGTGTGTATTCTTTGGAAACATATATGTCAGTTCCTTTATAAGTGGTATATTATATGTAGTCCTTAGTTTAGAGGCCTATAACTACATTAGTAAGTTATTCAACTGAAAGGACAGCTCTCATGTTTTATGCAGAAACCACTGTTCTTTATAACATACCTACACCATATCTCAGAGTTGAATAATGTCTACTAAAACATGGGTTTGAGACTTGAAAATGAGTAGCACATCAAATATAGACATGTCTAACTTTAACATTTTCTAATTCATTGTTAAGTATAAGCTTAACCCTTATCTTGCAGTTTTTTTGTAATTAGACCATGCAGTAAAGCAGCACAGGTATGCAGTTCTATGTCAACAGTTTCTGATCATACCTACAGCCTATTTCAGAAATGAGTAATGTGTACTAAAACATGGATTTGACACCTGATAAACAGCTTGTACCTGTCATGAGAAGCTGTCAGTGTGACACCATACACAGGATCTGCACCAGTAGGGCTGACCCATATTTGAACACTGCATGTTTAACAATGCCTAGCAGTCTTGTACTACACATATAACTCAGTATTAGTTTAAAGAACATATCTTACCTTCTAAGCACATACAAAGCTTCCTTATAATTTACCACCCCCTACCCTAAAGAGTATCTAATCTATTGCTCTAAACTTTCACAGGTTCATGCTTTATAAACACCTACAGTGCATGTTTTTGCATTTCAATTTAGTCTTGTAATCTTCTTTTAAAATGGAATAAATAGGACTACTAGTCCCATAATCCAAAGAAAGAAATTCTTTGTGAGCAGCACATCATGTATACAGATGTAAAACCTTTACATCTTCCACTATATTGCTAAATAATAGAGCATGTGATAAAGCAGCACATACACAATATGAGGTTCCATGGCAACAGTTTGTGAACTAACATCTTACACACCTCGTCTTCACCTTAGGGAAACTATCTTAGTTTCCTATTAATAATATAAAAAATAACTCATTCTACCTCTCATAGATCATCCCAGTTACTTTCAATACTTTTCTATTTATTTCATACTCTCTTTTAACAATTTCACAGACATATGCATTTTTTATAATTTTTTTCTAAGAATGAAAGGTAATTCACCTACCTGAAGATTGCGTCCATTGGTGAAAAAGTTTTTTTCTCTTTTTAGATAGATTCAAAACTTTTAGGAATTGTGAAAACTAAACATAAGAATGGTACATCACTCTCATGCAAAGGAACCATAAATAGCAACCTTTTCAACTTTGCACTGTCTGATACTGTGACAGTCAGCAAATAAAAACATGCCTTTCATATTTTACTTTAAGTCCAGTTCTGAAAGGTTAATATATGTTAACCCTTTCTTGCACTTTTATAAATAAGACTAATAGTGTGGGCTTTTTCTACATATTCCCATCTTAATCATGATGATCGTGGCAAATTTGCAAAAACAATGAGTGTCCAAAAACATGTAGCTTCATATTTCTAAGATTTTTGGAGTACAGTACATTTTATTAGCAATCCCTCATTAGGAAAGTAAACACTCATTAAGCTTTATTGAATACAAACATCTTTATTTTTTACAAAGACACAACTCTCTCTTTAATACCCTTCCACCCAATACACTCTAGCACAAAGCAACCCACTACAACCAGTAGGTCACAAGTTTGCTGCACATTCTAGAAGGGGCATACAACTTCCAAAAAGAGCTACAGCAGGTGTGGTTTACTGTACAGATTAAAAAGCTTGTTCAAGACTGTATAGCAATATTTTATTTTTACCAAACCCAATCACAGATCAACTTACTAATCCATTCAAGACACTACCTAATTTTATTTGTTACCACATTCACAGTGTCCAATAAAATATGTTTTTTTAAACCTGAAGCACACCTCCATTTTCGTTGCCTACCATTTTCAAAATGACCTCATTCACTGCGGCCTTCTCCTGTCTGCTACTGTTGCATCACATCAAAATGGCTAGAGTGTGGATTGTGGGCCACAGCTATGTCATTTGGGGTAGAGAGGCTGCTAGAAACAGTGGCATTGACAGGGACTTGTGTATAGCCAATGGGTATGTTAATTGGATTGGCCAGAGAGGGTTAAAGTGGCATCAAATGCTCCCTTTGGTTAAAAGCATCAGAGATTACCGACCCTCTGACTTAGGCACAGTGACTGGGGTAGGACTGTCAATCCTAATGAAGGATACCCTTGCACAACTGATGTCAGCTTTCCCTCTCACTGTGGTGGTGTACTCTAACATAACCAAAGACAGAAATGGAAGTGGTCAAATTTGTTCTATTCACAGATTGACAAAGCCAGGAAACATGCTAATAAAACTGTTTCTGCATTTCTCAGAGACCATAACATGGGCTTTATCTATCACAGCAACCTGCGCTATGAAATGTGTGGTATCTATAGAAGTGAATGTGTCCACTTCACAGACGAAGGCAACATGGTATTCCTTTTCAACCTGAAACTATGCATCTGATCTTACATTCAGCTGTCACATACTCAGAATTAACACAAACGCTCTACTCAGGTGTACCTTATTGCCTAACAATTCTGTAATTTTGTTAATTAAATTATTATTTAAAAAAAAAAATATTAAAGACGATGTCACAACTACACAAAACAAAAGCAGGCATTCAATAGACTACCCCATTCACAATTCATAACTATATATATAAAAAAAATTGACATCACACTATGGGCAACACTTTGTAAATATCATATATATGACAGTGAGTCTGCCTGTGACTGCATGTATAAGATTTAGAGTGATTCTGAGAGTTGGAGCATCAGTGTTTGACAGGGTCTGTGACTGGGTTCAACAGTGTCTGAGTAGGTCTGTCAGTGGGTGTGTGAGTGTCTCTGTGGGTATGTGAGTTACTGCATCAGTGTCTAAATGGGCCTGTGAGTGGATTTGATAGTGTCTGAGTGGTTCTGGGAGTGGGTGTAAAAGAGTCTATGTGGGTCTGTTAGTGGCTGTGTGAGTGTCTAAGTGGGTCTGTAGGTGGGTGCATCGGTGTCTGAGTGGGTCTGTGAGTGGGTTCAATAGTGTCTGACTTGGTCTGTGAGTGGGTTTGATAGTGTCTGACTTGGTCTGTGAGTGGGTGCGTGAGGGTCTGAGTGGGTCTGTGAGTGGGTGCGTGAGTGTCTGAGTAGGTCTGTGAGTGGGTGCCTCAGAGTCTAAGTAGGTCTGTGAATGGATGTGTGAGTGGGTGTGTGAATGGGTACGTGAGGGTCTGAGCAGGTCTGTAAGTGGATGCATCAGTGTCTGAGTGGGTCTGTGAGTGGTTGTGTAAGTGTCTCAGTGGGTCGATGAGTGGGTGCATCAGTGTCTGATTTGCTCTGTGAGTAGGTTCATTAGTGTCTTAGTGGGTCTGTGAATGGGTGTATCAGTGTCTCAGTGGGTCTCTGAGTAGCTGCATGAGTGTCTGATTGGCTCTGTATGTGGGTTCAATAGTGAATCAGTGGGTCTGTGAGTGGGTGTGTGAGTAAACTGTAAACTTCGTACTTGTATAGCGCACGACTCACCCATTGGGGTCTCAAGGCGCTGTAAGCATACCGCTGTGCAACCCCTCCTGGCTTTTCCCTGTGAGGTACCCACTCCTGGGCAAACTCCAAGGTGAAGCCAGGCATCCCAGCGCTGTTGGGGCTGTTGTGGAGATTAAGCAAGCTATTGCCCAGAGTTGCAGAGTGGGACCCATGAATTAGATTAGGCACTGATGCGAGAATTATCAGGTCCGAGGAAATTGAGCCCAAGACCCACCGAGGCGGGAATTGAACCCTGGTCCCGGACCAGATTTCTGCGTCAGGGTCTGCCGCTCTAACCATTGAGCCACACTTCTCCACTAGTGTTTCTTTGGGTCCGTGAGTGGGTGTGTTAGGATCTGAGTGGGTCTGTGAGTGGGTTCAATAGTGTCTCAGTGAGTCAGTGAGTGGGTGTGTGAGTGTTTCTTTGGGTCCATGAGTGGATGTGTTAGGATCTGAGTGGGTCTGTGAGTGGGTTCAATAGTGTGTCAGTGAGGCTGTAAGTGGGTGTGTGAGTGTCTCTGTGCATCTGTGAATGGATGCATTAGGATCTGAGTGGGTCTGTGAGTGGGTTTAATAGTTTCGGAGTGGGTCTGTGAGTGGGTGTATTAGCGTCTCTGTGGTGGTCAGTGAGTGAGTGCATCAGTGTCTAACAGGGTCAGTGAGTGGGTTCAACAGTGTCTGAGTAGGTCTGTCAGTGGGTGTGTGAGTGTCTCTGTGGGTATGTGAGTGACTGCATCAGTGTCTAGATGAGCCTGTGAGTGGATTTGATAGTGTCTGAGTGGTTCTTGGAGTGGGTGTAAAAGGGTCTCTGTGGGTCTGTTAGTGGCTGTGTGAGTGTCTGAGTGGGTCTGTGAGTGGGTTCAATAGTGTCTGACTAAGTCTGTGAGTGGGCTTAATAGTGTCTGACTTGGTCTGTGAGTGGATGCGTGAGGGTCAGAGTGGGTCTGTGAGTGGGTGCATGAGTGTCTGAGTAGGTCTGTGAGTGGGTGCCTTAGAGTCTAAGTAGGTCTGTGAGTGGGTGAGTGGGTATGTGAGGGTCTGAGCAGGTCTGTAAGTGGATGCATCAGTGTCTGAGTGGGTCTGTGAGTGGATGTGTCAGTGTCTGAGTGGGTCTGTGAGTGGGTGCATCAGTGTCAGATTGGACCTGTCAGTGGGTTCAATATTGTCTAAGTGGGTCTGTGAGTGGTTGTGTCAGTGTCTCAGTGGGTCTATGAGTGGGTGCATCAGTGTCTGATTTGCTCTGTGAGTAGGTTCATTAGTGTCTTAGTGGGTCTGTGAGTGGGTGTGTCAGTGCCTCAGTGGGTCTCTGAGTAGCTGCATGAGTCTCTGATTGGCTCTGTATGTGGGTTCAATAGTGAATTAGTGGGTCTGTGAGTGGGTGTGAGAGTGTCTCTTTGGGTCCGTGAGTGAGTATGTTAGGATCTGAGTGGGTCTGTGAGTGGGTTCAATAGTGTCTCAGTGAGTCCGTGAGTGGGTGTGTGAGTGTCTCTGTGCATCTGTGAATGGATACATTAGGATCTGAGTGGGTCTGTGAGTGGGTTCAATAGTTTCTGAGTGGGTCTGTAAGTGTGTGTGTTAGTGTCTCTGTGGTGGTCTGTGAGTGAGTGCATCAGTGTCTGAGTGGGTCTGTGAGTGGGTGCATCAGTGTCTGTGAATCTGTGAGTGGGTGCATGAATGTGTGAGTGGGTCTCTGAGGGTCTGAGTGGGACTTTGAGTGGGTGTGTGAGGGTCTGATTGGGTCTGTGAGTAGGAGCATCAGTGTCTGATTGGGTCTGTGATTGGTTGCGTGAATGTTTGAGTGGGTCTGTGAGTCAATGCATAAGTGTGTGAATGAGTGAATGAATTAGTATGACTCACTCTCTGAAAGTTTTTTTGTTGTTTCTGATATTTGTGGATTTGTCACAGCATTACACAGGGAGTCATGCTGTGCATCATGAGGAATTTGTGAATATTGTTCAGCATGAAAGAAATTTAAGGGCACAATTTGAGTCTTAAAGACCCCTATATCACATCCCTGGCGTCAGGGTACCTCCACCCTGACCCCTTATACCATTTCTCATTTTGTGCCCCAGGCACCATGGGGGTCATTCTGACCCTGGCGGTAATTATCGCCATGGCGGAGGTCGGCGGTAGCACCGCCAACAGGCTGGCGGTGCACCGCTGGGCATTCTGACCGCGGCGGTTCAGCCGCGGCCAGAAACGGAAAGTCGGCGGTGTACCGCGACTTCCCGCTGCCCTTGAGAATCCTCCATGGCGGCGGAGCGCGCTCCGCCGCCATGGGGATTCTGACACCCCCTACCTCCATCCGGTTCCTGGCGGGTCTCCCGCCAGGAACAGGATGGCGGTAGGGGGTGCCGCGGGGCCCCTGGGGGCCCCTGCAGTGCCCATGCCAATGGCATGGGCACTGCAGGGGCCCCCGTAAGAGGGCCCCACGAAGAATTTCAGTGTCTGCTTTGCAGACACTGAAATTCGCGACGGGTGCAACTGCACCCGTCGCACCTTCCCACTCCGCTGGCTCCATTCTGAGCCGCCGTCCTCGTGGGAAGGGTGTTTCCCGCTGGGCTGGCGGGCGGACTTTCGGCGGTCACCCACCAGCCCAGTGGAAAAGCCAGAATGACCGCCGCGGTCTTTTGACTGCGGAGCGGTCTTTCGGCGGGAACCGCTTGGCGGGCGGCGACCGCCGTCCGCCGCGGTCAGAATCACCCCCCATGTCCCGTTACCTAAAATGGCGGCTGCAACTTTCTGGTCAGGTTAACGCCAGAAAATCAGAGCAGTCCTAGTGGCACAAGCATTCACGAATATGTGATCGTCACAAAATCGTCGTGAAGAATAAATCCACGACCCGATAAATCGAAATGTATTTTCCCTTTGATATCTTCAAAACTAATATGTGTACCAAAAGCTAGCTTTCTTCCAAATTTGGTGTAATTCCGTCCAGCGGTTCAGGCTGTAGTCGTGTTACAAGGATGTTATAGTTAGGTTTTGAACTTACTCGCACAAACCAGAGAAATTCAGCAGTTAAAGTTAGAGTTATTACAGATAACTATAACTCATGGCCACGGTAACTATATCTCGCACCCTCACCATGCACTGCCAATTACCCCAGATATAACATCACTCATGCCAACTTTTAGAACGTTAAAAAAAAATCAATAAAACATCAAAAGTAAATTATTTAAGAAAAAACTATGCATGGCGGGGGCGTGAGTTATAGTTACCTAATTCCGTGAGTTATAGTTACTTGAAATAACTCTAACTATAACTGCTGAATTTCTCTGGTTTTGTGCTAGTAAATTCATTATAGTTAGGTAGTTAGGTTATGAATATATATATATATATATATATATATATATATATATATATATCTATCTTACCTAGTGGCAGTCCTTTTTTTCCATAGACAGAGCATTTTTAGCTTTACCAATAACTTGCTGTGTGGCATAATTTTTTGGCTGAAACTAAGACCCCACCCAGACAGCAGGTTAAGCAAGGGCTCTGACGTGACCGAATGCTAACTGAACTCTGATTCAACCTAACATTATTAAGTAGTTTTCTCCTAAGAGTGCTTATTATAACCTATATGTGTATTATACAGGGAGTGCAGAATTATTAGGCAAATGAGTATTTTGACCACATCATCCTCTTTATGCATGTTGTCTTACTCCAAGCTGTATAGGCTCGAAAGCCTACTACCAATTAAGCATATTAGGTGATGTGCATCTCTGTAATGAGAAGGGGTGTGGTCTAATGACATCAACACCCTATATCAGGTGTGCATAATTATTAGGCAACTTCCTTTCCTTTGGCAAAATGGGTCAAAAGAAGGACTTGACAGGCTTAGAAAAGTCAAAAATAGTGAGATATCTTGCAGAGGGATGCAGCACTCTTAAAATTGCAAAGCTTCTGAAGCGTGATCATCGAACAATCAAGCGTTTCATTCAAAATAGTCAACAGGGTCGCAAGAAGCGTGTGGAAAAACCAAGGCGCAAAATAACTGCCCATGAACTGAGAAAAGTCAAGCGTGCAGCTGCCACGATGCCACTTGCCACCAGTTTGGCCATATTTCAGAGCTGCAACATCACTGGAGTGCCCAAAAGCACAAGGTGTGCAATACTCAGAGACATGGCCAAGGTAAGAAAGGCTGAAAGACGACCACCACTGAACAAGACACACAAGCTGAAACGTCAAGACTGGGCCAAGAAATATCTCAAGACTGATTTTTCTAAGGTTTTATGGACTGATGAAATGAGAGTGAGTCTTGATGGGCCAGATGGATGGGCCCGTGGCTGGATTGGTAAAGGGCAGAGAGCTCCAGTCCGACTCAGACGCCAGCAAGGTGGAGGTGGAGTACTGGTTTGGGCTGGTATCATCAAAGATGAGCTTGTGGGGCCTTTTCGGGTTGAGGATGGAGTCAAGCTCAACTCCCAGTCCTACTGCCAGTTCCTGGAAGACACCTTCTTCAAGCAGTGGTACAGGAAGAAGTCTGCATCCTTCAAGAAAAACATGATTTTCATGCAGGACAATGCTCCATCACACGCGTCCAAGTACTCCACAGCGTGGCTGGCAAGAAAGGGTATAAAAGAAGGAAATCTAATGACATGGCCTCCTTGTTCACCTGATCTGAACCCCATTGAGAACCTGTGGTCCATCATCAAATGTGAGATTTACAAGGAGGGAAAACAGGACACCTCTCTGAACAGTGTCTGGGAGGCTGTGGTTGCTGCTGCACGCAATGTTGATGGTGAACAGATCAAAACACTGACAGAATCCATGGATGGCTGGCTTTTGAGTGTCCTTGCAAAGAAAGGTGGCTATATTGGTCACTGATTTGTTTTTGTTTTGTTTTTGAATGTCAGAAATGTATATTTGTGAATGTTGAGATGTTATATTGGTTTCACTGGTAATAATAAATAATTGAAATGGGTATATATTTTTTTTTGTTAAGTTGCCTAATAATTATGCACAGTAATAGTCACCTGCACACACAGATATCCCCCTAACATAGCTAAAACTAAAAACAAACTAAAAACTACTTCCAAACATATTCAGCTTTGATATTAATGAGTTTTTTGGGTTCATTGAGAACATGGTTGTTGTTCAATAATAAAATGAATCCTCAAAAATACAACTTGCCTAATAATTCTGCACTCCCTGTATATAATGGTCCTTTATTATACAGAACTCTATACCCTATTCCAGAGTGATTATGTGGCAACTCAAACACAGTCACAAAAATCCATTTTTAAGGCCTTTAAACAATCATGACCCATTGAATACTCCCAAGAACAACTGTTATGGAGGTCCTTAATTGGTCAGCCCCCCACAGAAAAGCATCTTACCCCCTTCCTCTTAGGTTGGTATTGTATAAGGCTGTGGTTAGGTAGTGCAAAACAGTGCTGGAAAGTTGAGTTGCACCTCAGTGTTAGAATAACTAATAGAAATCAGGTTGCTACCAGGAGTCAGTGCAGGCTTCCCCGAGCTGTGGGAATGTGCAAATGTGTTTGGCTAGATTGTTTTTACCACAGAATTCGGCCACATATGAAGCTCACTGACATTCCTTATTCAGAGGCCCCCACCAGCAGGGCTTTGCATAATCCATTCTAGCACATATAACAGCTCAGGCAACAATCAATTGATTATCTAGTATTAGTGAATGTCGACTTTTCTTTATGGGTTGAGTTAAGAGTTAGAGGACTGAATGCACAGAGTGACTTAATTGTATATAATAAAGCACTCATCAAAATAATCTTAGACATTTTGACCCTAGATGTTGGTCTGAATATTGACCAGTACCAATCTGAATGACCTACGTTTGGCACTACGGTTTGACTTTTTGGTCATGGCTCATAACTATGGTAAGAAACTCTGATTGGGATGCATTCAGGCTATGTCAATTCACCCTCTGTTCATTCTCCATTTCTGGCTAAATACCTTAGCCATCTTTGCCTGACAACACTGAGTTCTGAAGTCAGCTGGATGACCCCTTGTGAGTTGTGTGTATAATTTTGAAAATTTAACCCTATCCTGTCTTGGAGTTGGGGAAAGGACCAGATATGAACTACTCCTCACCAGATAGCAATAATCCATTTAAATGGCTTAGTGACTTCTCCTCAGGTAGAGTTGGCAGCACTTACCAATGCTCCTCAAACTAAGATATGCTCAGTGTTTCGAAATGGTCTGTCCAACAAAATAAACCAAATCAAGTGAAAATTGGTAAGCAAATGAATATTCCTGTACTAGAATGAGTTAGAAACCCTGATCTTATGCTGTTTTATGGTACCAGACATTTTGTGGCTACAGAGCTACTTCAGTTTAAGCCACTGGTGGTGCCAAAGTTAGCAATAGTTGAGGTGGTATGCGCTAGATACTTTCCCTAGTTTAATTCTTTAGTATCCAACTACTTGTCAGGTGTGTAGCCCATATATACTTTCTTTGCCCCTTGTGAACTATTCTTCTTGGAGTTGGTTTAATCCAAGGAGCAACTGTAGAACCTAATAATAGCACGTGTATGTGCCAAATATTTTGTTTAAATCTAGTCATAACAAAACGACTCACAATTCATTTTTAACTACACTTTTCCATGCAGTGAGAGATTCAGGGACCTCCCCATTGAAATAACTGAACAGAGGCATACCTTGGAAACTAAGACTGGGAGGGGTGCAAATGTCAGATCTTCCAGCAAATATGTTGGCATATCATTTTAAAACACATTACATTGCAAGTAGGGCACATGAGGGTGGCCCAAGAGGCCGAGGAATGGGAAAGGAACACTAGGGGAACCAAATGAGAGAAAAAAGCAACATTCTGCAAAACAACCAACATCTCTGAAGACCCACAAAACAAAAAAAACAGGGCGAGAACATGTGGGCGTTCATAGGAATGAAAGGCTAAGCCTGCTTTGCTGTGATTTGAACTTGTGACAGGCAGGTTACACTGGATGTCAACAAGCAGTCTTCACTTGCTGAGCTATCTTGGCAGCTGAACGGACCCCCTGCAATTAAAGCCACTATTGGTAAACCGAGCAATGAAGCACAAGACGAGCACTGGATGAACAACATAACACTGCGCTGCCTTCGAGGAAGCTGCCACCCCCACGCCCAGCTCTCTGCCTCAGGGAACCTCACTGAGACAAGAGTGCACCACCAGGGGTCCGTCCTACCTCATCTCTCCCTCTGAATTGGCCGCACCCATCCACTACCTCTGAATGGTGACCAGCAGCTGGTCACCAGCTGGACCTCCAAATACACAATTAAACAATTTTTCCAATATCTCCACCGTCGCCGCCACTAGAGCTATCCTTCCAGCACACTGATGAGAAATAAAACAGGCCTGGCCCGCCCAGATAGAAAACAGCAATGACACCCATCCCAAACTGGGAACAAAAGAAGGAATCCAGTGTGAAAGGGCAGGGGGCAAGTTGGCAGTCATCAGGGGCAGCCAGCAGTGAAAGGGCAATCAGGTAGCCTTGCCCATTATTTAACTAGTGCTGCTGACACTGATGCGCGCCCAAGCGACCCCACCAATCCCATAGCAACCAATGGCTGTTGCCCATGGGAGACCACCAGAATTCAAAACCACAGCCACCCTTGTCACTGCCCCTGACCGGTCCGATCCAGTCTGCACCTGTCTCCTGGGACTGCGAGCTCTCGCCTTGTCGCCTTGTCCAATATCTGGGGTAATTGGCAGTGTATGGTGAGGGCACAAGTTATAGTTACCTTAGGGCACGAGTTATAGTTAACTGAAATAACTGTAACTATAATAGCTGATTTCTATGGTTTCATATGTTTGAAACTATGAAACTATGAACTATAGCATCCTTGTAACTTTTGTTTTTTAAGTGAATTTCTATGGTTTTTTTTAATTCTATTTCCTAACTATAACATCCCTGTAACCTTTGTTTTGTTCAGTGAAAATTCTATGGTTTTTACTAACATTAATCCAACTACCTCCCATACACACCCAAAACCCTGCAAGCACCTTATCACACAAAAACCCATACCCACCTTAAAACCTAACAACACCTTAAAACACATTACCACCTGAAACCCTAACAACACCTTAAAACCCCAAAGCCCATACCCACTCTCAGCCTAAAAATTCCCTTGCCACTGAAAACACCCTAAACCATACAAATTCCCTTGCCACCCAAACACACATACAACCATAAAACCTAAAATTGCCCAAGCTTCCCCTAAACCCATACCCACTCTAAATCCTAAAAATGATCCTGCTACCCAAAAACCCATATGTACCCTAAAACCTAAAATTGCCCTTACTTCCCAAAAACCCATACCCACACTAAACTCTAAAAGACCCCTTGCCACCCAAAAACCCATGCCCACCCTAAACCCTTATATTACACTTGCCACTCAAAATCTCTTACCCACTCTAAACCCTAAAATTACCCTTGCCACTAAAAAACCCATACCCACCCCAAACCCCTAAATTGCACTTGCTACCCAAAAACCCATACTCACCCTAAACCATAAAATGACTTTATTGTATAACGCCAAAGCTCATGTCATGAAGACTGTGTACAAAATCAAATTCTAAAGATACATCAACACCATTGCTAAACAAATCGAATCTAATTAACATCAACAGAATCAAGCATTCAAGAAGAATGATACATAACCATAAAAAGATAATCTGTAACACAGAAACATTTCTCAGATCAGACTCTACACATTAGTCAAACTCAATTACACGGAATATGCTAATCTGGGGTAGGCATAGGTTGTCCCTACAACTAACCAAATTGGGACATGCATGTGTGGGTATGGGCTAACACATGTGGGCAAAATTCAAAAGAAGACAAAATAATTTGAAAAAAAATAACTAGGGCTATAGATTATTAACTAGAAAAATAAAAGCGTGAGTGTCAGCATGCTAGCTTCTATTCTAGGAAAAAGGAAACATGTCAAGGGAAATGGCAATCAGCAGGGAGATATAACTCAAAGTTCATATACTCAAGGACTCTTCATCAGCAAAGCATCAGATCAGCAGCACAGGCAATTAGAACCACCATCAGGGAAGTGGAGAACACAAGTTGCACAGAAAACAGCAGGCCCAAGAGCCAAGGGAATTTATGAAGCCCATCCCTATATTAAAGTACATAATTGTCTCTGATTTGACAGTTTAGTGGCCTCACATCACACAAAAAGGCATCATCCAATCAACATTCAATAAAATGTAAGGTTGCAACAATTCAGTATTTTCTCAGGTTTGGTCTGTATGGACACACTCTCATTTCAATGAAACAACTCAAACGTTCAATGTCTTTTTCCGGTAAGGTCTGTTTAATTCTCAATTTTCTTGAGATTACCATAATAAACGCTTTTAATCGTTTCCATTTCTATCTCTTCCCCTATCTGTCTACTCTTAGCTCTTTTCTCTTTCCACAATTTGTATAGCTTGTAAGATCCAAGTGTAACTAAGGGACACAAAGCTACAATCAATGCAGGTTTCAAGGTCATTCCTACTACTTCCCTTCATAAGCTTCCAAACAACTTTCCAATGGTTAAAAACCATTACTGTTAGACCTGACAGCCTTAGGGTGGTCACCTCTAACTTTTTGCCTGCCTCCCTCCCGTTTTTGGACACTGTTTTTGCTGGTTTTATGACTCTTAGCTGCTAACCAGTGCTAAAGTGCAGATGCTCTCTCCCTTAAAACATGGTGACACTGGATCATACCCAATTGGCCTATTTAATTTACTTATAAGTCCCAAGTAAAGGGCACTATGGGGGTCATTCCAACCCTGGCGGTCGGTGTTAAAGCGGCGGCCAACCCGCCAACAGGCAGGTGGTAAAAAAAATGGAATTCTGACCCTGGCGGGAACCGCCAACAGAGACCGCCACTTTAACACTCCGACTGCCACGGCGGGACAAACAAACAGCGCAGCGGTCACCGCCAACAGACAGGCGGGAGACAATGTACCGCCCACCCTATCACAACCCACCAATCAGCCACCTTTTCCGAGGCGGTAGCCCCACCGATAAAAACACGGCGGAAACAGACATTATGAACGGAAAACGCTCACCTCTACACACTCCTCGAGGAATCTGGACAGCATGGAACCCGAACTACACATCCTACCAGCTATTGTCTTCCTGCTCCTCTACCAGGAGCACGAACGCTGGCGCAGAAGACAACGGTGAGTACTGCACCTACGACACAGGGGAGGCAAAAAATCACGGGGACACACATATGCGACACACCCACCCTCACCCACTACAACACACACATCAATGCATAGCAACAACTCAGAGTGACACCCCCAAACCCCCCGGAAGAATGCAAAGACAAAAATAAATGATCCTGAAATTTGAAGTATATTGTACGGCAAAGTAAAATAATATATCAAACATCTATAACTATATATACATATGTAAATTGTCCAGTCCAAATTGGGTATCAGCCATTGTTCGTGGGCCAATGGGCCTAAACACATGGGCAAAGCCCACACACGATACCCGGCTCCAATGGAGAGAACACTGCAGGGGCATCAGATAGCAAAACTACAGGCACCTCAGGGGGAAGGGAAGGGGGGGCACCTCAGCCAGATAAGTCCACGACGCCAGATCCACGAGGGGCCTCCATGGCCACTGTTCAATCCTGGGGAGTGCAAAGCCACAGTCTCACAAGTCTCTACAGTGGGTGGATTGCCCACTGTGCCATCCCGGGGAGTGCAAAGCCACAGTCTCACAAGTCTCTACAGTGGGTGGATTGCCCACTGTGCCATCCTGGGGAGTGCAAAGCCACAGTCTCACAAGTCTCTACAGTGGGTGGATTGCCAACTGTGCCATCCTGGGGAGTGCAAAGCCACAGTCTCACAAGTGGATTACAGACTCCACTGGTTCTGGAGGAGGCATGGTGCCCAGAGTGCTTCGTGCAGCCCTGCCCGACACAGATGCGGGCCTGCCCCTTCTGCCAATGGGCCAGCGGGGCTTGAGACGGCGGTGCCCAGCGGAGCGGTGCTTGAGTTGAATGGCCCAGTTCAGCGGTGCTTGAGATGAAGGGCCCTGTTCAGCGGTTCTTGACTTGAAGGGCCCTGTTCAGCGGTGCTTGAGTTGAAGGGCCCAGTGGAGCTGTGCTTGAGACGGCGGTGCCCTGTTCAGCGGTTCTTGAGTTGAAGGGCCCAGTTCAGCGGTTCTTGACTTGAAGGGCCCTGTTCAGCGGTGCTTGAGATGAAGGGCCCAGCGGGGCAGTGCTTGACACGGCGGTGCCCAGCGGAGCGGTGCTTGAGTTGAAGGGCCCAGTTCAGCGGTGCTTGAGATGAAGGGCCCTGTTCAGCGGTTCTTGACTTGAAGGGCCCTGTTCAGCGGTTCTTGACTTGAAGGGCCCTGTTCAGCGGTGCTTGAGTTGAAGGGCCCAGCGGGGCGGTGCTTGAGACGGCGGTGCCCAGCGGAGCGGTGCTTGAGTTGAAGGGCCCAGCGGGGCGGTGCTTGAGACGGAGGTGCCCAGCGGAGCGGTGCTTGAGTTGAAGGGCCCAGCGGAGCGGTGCTTGAGACGGCGGTGCCCTGTTCAGCGGTTCTTGAGTTGAACGGCCCAGTTCAGTGGTTCTTGACTTGAAGGGCCCTGTTCAGCGGTGCTTGAGATGAAGGGCCCAGCGGGGCGGTGCTTGAGACGGCGGTGCCCAGCGGAGCGGTGCTTGAGTTGAAGGACCCAGTTCAGCGGTGCTTGAGATGAAGGGGCCTGTTCAGCGGTTCTTGACTTGAAGGGCCCAGCGGAGCGGTGCTTGAGATGAAAGGCCCTGTTCAGCGGTTCTTGACTTGAAGGGCCCTGTTCAGCGGTTCTTGACTTGAAGGGCCCTGTTCAGCGGTTCTTGACTTGAAGGGCCCTGTTCAGCGGTTCTTGACTTGAAGGGCCCTGTTCAGCGGTGCTTGAGATGAAGGGCCCAGCGGGGCGGTGCTTGAGACGGCGGTGCCCAGCTGAGCGGTGCTTGAGTTGAAGGGCCCAGTGGGGCGGTGCTTGAGACGGCTGTGCCCTGTTCAGCGGTTCTTGACTTGAAGGGCCCTGTTCAGCGGTTCTTGACTTGAAGGGCCCTGTTCAGCGGTGCTTGCCTTGGCAGTCCTTGCCATGTTCAGCGTTGCTTGAGTTGGCGCTCCTTCATTGCCCAGCTGGGCTGTGGCTGGCGCTCCTTCATTGCCCAGCTGGGCTGTGGCTGGCGGGGCCCTCCTGGGCAGCTTGGCTGGGGCTGGCGGGCCCTCCTGGGCAGCTTGGCTGGGGCTGGCGGGGCCCTCCTGGGCAGCTTGGCTGGGGCTGGCGGGGCCCTCCTGGGCAGCTTGGCTGGGGCTGGCGGGGCCCTCCTTGGCAGCTTGGCTGGGGCTGGCGGGGCCCTCCTTGGCAGCTTTGCTGGGGCTGGCGGGGCCCTCCTTGGCAGCTTGGCTGGGGCTGGCGGGGCCCTCCTAGGCAGCTGGGCTGGGGCTGGCGGGGCCCTCCTGGGCAGCTCGCCTGCTGCCGGACTTGTCGAGCGTGCTGCCCTTGCCACCCTTCCCTGCTCGTCTGTGGCCCTTTCCTCCCTTTGCCGGTGTGCCAGGTGGCACCCCACTCCCTGATAGTGCCAGGGTAGTGCTTGTGGAGCCTGCTGACTTTGGCCTCTCGCGCCGGGAACTGGCTTTCTTTGCTTTTTTTGCAGGGGGTGGGCTGGCCGTCTCTTTACTCCCAGCCGAAGTAGCTGGGCTTGAAGGTGGTGGACTCCAAAATCCTTGGACTATTTTCTTAGTAGGTCCAGGTTTTGTGGTGGCTGAGGTACTGATTGGAGCCTTATGAGATGGAGGGGGTGGGTCAGTTGATGGAAAGAGGTCAAGGTTGGAAAGGAAAAGTAATTTAGTAAGACAGGGACGGGTAGTTGTAGTGGGTATGGGAGTGGAGGAAGAGGATGTGGTTGTAGGAGAGTGAAGTCTGGTGGCTTTGGGTGCAGGTGCTTGTGCTGGAGGCTGTCGTGAGGTGGATGGCTGTTGGGTGGGTGGCTGCCTGCGTTTGTGTGGTTTGGAAGAGGGGGTGACAGACACACTGGGAGAGGACACAGGGGACGTGTAAATGGTAGTGGGGGTGGTGACTGCACGTGTGCGGAGTGTTCTGGTGGGTGTGCTGGTGATGGACGTAGTGGCTGAAGATGTTGTGCATGCAAGTGTGAGTGGAGACGTCACAGGGAGGGAGGAGGGAGACGAGGAGGAGGGGGACACAGAGGAGGCAGTGGCTGTTGGCATGTCTGCAAGTGGATGTTGCTTGTGTGAATGCTTGTGTGATGTGTGGTGCTTATGTCTGGATGAGCTTCTCTTGGGAGTTGAGGTGTGTGCAGGCTGGTCTGATGGTGTGTCTGGGATAGGCGGAGGTACAGGGGAGTGGGACTGGGTTGAGGAAGTTGGAGGAGGGAGGCAGGAGACAGGGACAATGGCTGCCGTCAGTGCTGAGGCCAGAGCGTTGAACGATCGCTGATGGGCAGCCTGACCCGAATGAATGCCCTCCAGGTATGCATTACTCCGGTGCACCTCCCTTTCTACACCCTGGATGGCATTCAAAAGGGTAGACTGCCCAACAATGAGCGTCCTCAGGAGGTCAATGACTTCCTCACTGAGGGCAGCAGAGGTGCCTGGGGCGAAGGAGATGGCCACCTTCCTGGGTGAGCGGGCACGGGGCGAAGGCTGAGGGGCTGCTGGGAGGGCGGAGCTGGCGCGCTGGGTGGTGGCTGTACCTGTTGTTGCGTTGGGCACGGATGTTGCCGCCACCACAAGGGAGCTCCCTTCCGAGGACGTGTCTGTGTCGCTGGTGTCACCACGTGTCCCCGCTGTGGAGCTCCCCTCGCCCTCCGTCTCACTGGTGAAATCAGAGTCAGTTGCATGGCCCTCCATGGCCATGTGAGAAGCAGCTCCCTTGTGCTCCGATGCCACTTCTCCTCCGCCTGATGATGCTAATGCACACATGAACAGGAAGACCACAAAAAAAGGGGCGGGTGGAGAAACAAAGACATGTTGAGTGCATGCATTGGCGACACCGTTGGCGGAGAGGACAGACACAGAAGCCCCCTGCACCACGCCGCGCACTTGGGGTACACTACTCAATCCGTGGGACATGGCCTACAAGCCTATGGACGACAACTCCACACATAGGTGACACAGGGCCATGATTAGCTGTACTAGGCAACCTACAGAGGTGGGGGGTGGGGGTACAGGGCCATGCCTAACGGAGGGGCCTAGCCTACAGAAAACGCCCTGGCCTAGGGATACCCACAGCCCTCCTCCCCCACCCAGACACCTCCAATGTGCGCAAAATCAGCAGAATGTGCTTGTACTCACCCCCTTGTGTCTGCTGTGATGTCCTCACGCGTCCATCCAAATCGGGGTAGGCCACCGCCAGGATCCGGGACATCCGGGGGGTCAAAGTACGACTGGCACCCCTCCTACGTTGGGAGGCCATCCCCAGCAGAGCCTCCGCGGTCTTCCTGCTCCCGCGGCGGATGTCCTCCCACCTCTTCCGGCAGTGGGTGCCCCATCTGTTGTGGACCCCCAGGGTCCGGACGTCCTTGGCGATGGCACGCCAAATGTCGATTTTCTGATGGGCGCTGACCTATGTGACATGTGCAGGGGGAGAAAGAAAAACAGACATCACCTTCTGCATGCTCGATGAGAGTGTCCCCCCATCCCCACCCTTGCCATGTGGCACATGCTCTCATCTTTCGTTTGATGCATGCCTCATTCGCTCCCCACCCCACCATCTTTCATTCACCCCACTCAACCCAGGCATTGGCCACAAAGCATGGTCCCAGTGTACTTACCTGTTGGTCTGGAGGACCGTAGAGTAGCGCATACTGGGGGAGGACCCCATCCACGAGTTTCTCCAGTTCTTCAGAAGTGAAGGCAGGGGCCCTTTCCCCAGTCGCAGCAGCCATTGTCTCTTCCAGACCGAGGTCACAGCAGCACTTGCAGTATAGGTCCTCTCCTGTGGATGATCAGGTATCGAGTGATTAAGCAGATAGAAAATGGCGGTCACGCCCGCGGCGGTGCGTACCGCGACCGCCGGCGCACATCCTCATTGGCTCCTGAAACCCATAGGGTTCAATGTTAACCAATGCGGCTTTGCGCCGCGGTCTTCGACCGCCTACCGCTACGGTGTGCCATGCCAGCGCATTGACCTCACATCCCACTGTCGCACTTCACAGGTCAGGCAGCCGCCATTTCAAGGGCCCCAATATCTTAATTTCTACTGCGTCACACATACCTAAGCCTTGCATCAACACTCATACAAGCCATTCAATGCATTGAGAATCGTGTACTGTGCAAGCTGTGGGAACGTACCTGTGGGTTGGTTGACTCTGTGCTCCATGTTGTCCTTTCTAGGCACCGTCCGCTGGGACTTGCGAGGAGATGGAGGAATCTTCCCGTGTACAGACCGCTGGTGGAGCTGTCGACAATGGAAGAAAGACATGTCATACTGACATACAGGCTTGACAGAGCCACTATACAGGAACTGTGTGCCCAGCTGGAGCCAGACCTGATGTCACCCATCCGCCAACCCACAGGGATCCCCCCTCTAGTGCAGGTGCTCTCAGTACTCCATTTTTTGGCAAGTGGGTCATTTCAAACAACAGTGGCCATTTCATCAGGGATGTCTCAGCCCATGTTTTCCAAGGTGTTGTCCAGAGTGTTGTCTGCCCTGCTGAAATACATGCGGAGCTACATTGTTTTCCCTGAGGTGGGCGATTTGGCTACAGTGAAGGGTGATTTCTATGCGCTTGGACATATTCCCAACATCATTGGTGCAATTGATGGGACACATGTTGCTTTGGTCCCCCCCAGCAGGAGTGAACAGGTGTACAGGAACAGAAAAAGTTATCATTCCATGAATGTCCAGGTGGTCTGTTTGGCTGACCAGTACATCTCCCATGTAAATGCCAAGTTCCCTGGGTCAGTGCATGATGCGTACATCATGCGAAATAGCAGCATCCCTTAAGTGATGGAACTACTTCAGAGACACCGTGTGTGGCTAATTGGTGACTCTGGTTACCCCAACCTGTCCTGGCTACTGACCCCAGTGAGGAGTCCCAGGACCAGGGCAGAGGAACGGTACAATGAGGCCCTTGGGCAGACTAGGAGGGTGATCGGTCGGACGTTCGGCCTCCTGAAGGCCAGGTTTAGGTGCCTCCATATGACAGGTGGATCCCTAATGTACTCACCAAAGAAGGTGTGCCATATCATCGTGGCCTGCTGTATGCTTCACAACCTGGCTTTGCGACGCCAGGTGCCTTTCCTGCAGGAGGATGGTCCAGATGGTGGTGTTGTGGCAGCTGTGGAGCCTGCGGAGAGTGAAGAGGAGGAAGACGAAGAGGACGACACAGACAACAGGGACACAGTAATACTGCAGTATTTTCAATGACATACAGGTAAGAATCAACACCGGCATTTTACATTTAATTAAAGTCTCCTGCCTCTCTACTGTCTGAGTTTCCCCCCAGTGTATGTTGACTGAGTTGTGACTTTCCCTTCCAATTACAGATTTGTGGGCCCCACTCCGTGACCTCTGCTTTGTTTCCCCATGGACTACAGCTGTGTGACAGTGGTATGTTGTCATCACAATGTAACTGGACATTTTGGCACGGTGCTGTGTAATACATTTGTTCAAAAATACAGGCAGACTCCAGATTATTTTTGTGCAATAAGTGTGTTTATTAAAGTGTAACATTTTGGGAAATGGTTGCAATTCGGTGATGGGTGATGGAGGAGGAATGTCCATGGCAGAGTCCAGATTTTCAGTCTCACAGGTGCATTGTCCATATGCCTGTGGAAGGTGGAGCAGGGGCAGTTTAAGGTTGGACAGGGTGACAATGTGGGACAGTGGGATGACAATCAGGGGGTATCCTTTCCTGGCGGGGGTCTTGGCATCCTACTCTGTCTTCTTCCTAGATCTCAGGCCCGCTTGCGGGGTGGTTCTCCTTCTGCAGGGGGTGGGGTTCTGGTGGCCTGTTGTTCTTGTGTCGGGGCCTCTTGTCCACTAGCGCCGGCGGAGGTGGTAGCCTGTTCTTGGTCCATGCTAGTGACAGGGGCCCTTTGTGGTGCCACATGGTCCCGCAATGTGGTGACAATCTGATTGAGAGCCACAACGATGGTACCCATTACCGAACTGATGTTTCTGAGTTCTTCCCTGAACCCCATAAACTGTTCCTCCTGCAGCACCTGGATCTCCTGGAACCTGGCCAGGACCGTCGCCATCGTCTCCTGGGAGCGGTGGTATGCTCCCATGATGGAGGAGAGGGCCTCGTGGAGAGTGGGTTCCCTGGGCCTGTCCCCCCCCTGTCGCACATCAGCCCTCCCAGTTCCCCTGTTTCCCTGGGCCTCTGTCCCCTGGACCGTGTGCCCACTACCACTGCCCCCAGGTCCCTGTTGTTGTTGGGGTGGTGGGTTAACCTGGGTGCCCTGTAGTGGTGGACACACCACTGATTGACGTGTCCTGGAGACAGAGGCATGGGCCCGCTGGGTGGGTGCTGTGCTGGTGTTCCCAGAGGGGGGTAGGTCTGCTGTGGCCTGTGGCTGTCTGAGGGGAACCGACAGTCCCGATGTCCCCGATGGGCTGGGCTGGTCATCTGGGTCCAGGGAGACAGAGCTGCTGTCATCACTGTGGGCCTCTTCTGGGGGTGGAATGGACATTTCTGGACCCTCCTGGGCGGTGTCGTGGCGTTCGGGTCCTGCAGGGGTATTAGAGTATAGTTATTGCTTCTGTGTGTGCCATAGCGTGCAATGGGTGGGTGCCCGTGTACCCCAGTGCTGGCATTCCCTTGTGGGGGCTGTTGGGTGGTGGTTGGGGGGGGATGGGTATGTGCAGTGGGCATGCTTAGGTGATGGGTGTCCATGGTTTGTTGTCGCATGCAGGGCTTGGTGTTGGGATGGGTGGGTTGTGATGGTGAGACATTAGCAAGGAGGATGTGTGATGGGGGTGGGGGGGAGGGCGGGGGTATGATTTTGCATGCCGGTGGGTGGGGGGGATGAAGTAGTTGAGATTCGACTTACCAGAGTGCATTCCTCCGCCTACTCCTGCGAGGCCCTCAGGATGCAGGATCGCCAAGACCTGTTCCTCCCATGTTGTAAATTCTGGGGGTTGAGGTGGGGGTTCGCCGCCAGTCTTCTGCACCGCGATGTTGTGTCTGGATACCATGGAACGCACCTTCCCCCATAGGTCGTTCCACCGCTTCCTGATGTCGTCCCGATTTCGAGGATGCTGACCCACAGCGTTGACCCTGTCCACTATTCTTTGCCATAGCTCCATCTTCCTGGCAATGGTGGTGTGCTGCACCTGTGTCCCGAAGAGCTGGGGCTCTACCCGAACTATTTCCTCCACCATGACCCTGAGTTCAGCGTCTGTAAACCTGGGGTGTCTTTGGGGTGCCATGGGGTGGTGTGGATGAGGTGTGGGGTGGCGTTTGTGGTGATGAGTGTGGTGAGTGTGGTGGTGTGTGGTGTTTTGTGCGTGGATGTTGTGTGAGTGATGGTGTTATGTGCCTGTGAATGCTCTGTACTAGCTGGTGGTGTCTCTCTCTGGCCTTAGTCAATAAATGGTGGTCGTAGGGGTTTGTGGGTGATGTGGGTGTGTGTTTTATATTGTGTTGGGTGTGTGGGAGTGGTGTTTGTATGTTTATCAGGTGTGTGTATTTCAAAATGTCCAATGTGGCAGTGTTTTGGAGCTGTGTGTGCATTTTGACCGCGGCGGTGTGTACTGCCAATGGAATACCGCAGTTGAATGACCGCCGCGTGGATTCGTGGGTCGGAATGGAATGGGCGTATTTCTGTTGGCGTGACGGTGGAGGTTTGGTCATCGCCAGTTTTTCGCTGGCAGTTGGTGTAGCGGACTTTTGTGGATGTCGGGTTTTTGGCGGTTTGCCTGTTGCGGGTCAGAATGACCGTGGCGGTTTCCCGCGGCCGCGGCGGTGTTATGGCGGTCTTCTGACCGGCGGTAAGCGCATTTTACCGCCGAGGTCAGAATGACCCCCTATATGTGCCCAAGACCTGTAGATTAAATGCTACTAGTGGGCCTGCAGCACTGATTGTGCCACCCACTTAAGTAGCCCCTTAAGCCTGTCTGAGGCCTGCCATTGCAAGGCCTGTGTGTGCAGTTTCACTGCCGATTCGACTTGGCATTTAAAGGTATTTACCAAGCCTAAAACTCCCCTTTTTCTACATATTAGACACCCCTAAGGTAGGCCCTAGGTAACCCATAGGGCAGGGTGCCGTGTAGACAAAAGGCAGGCCATGTACCTGTGCAGTTTACATGTCATAGTAGTGTAAAACTCCTAAATTCATTTTACACTGCTGTGAGGCATGCTCCTTTCATAGGGTAACATTAGGGCTACCCTCATACACTGTTTGAGTGGTAGCTCCTGATCTGAACTGAGTAACAAGGTCATTATTAGTATGGCCAGAATGGTAATAAAAAATCCTGCTGACTGGTGATGTTGGATTTAATATTGCTATTTTAGAAATGCATACATCTGCTTATTGAATGGGTCTTCCTAGGCTGGGAGGGTGGAGGGCCTGACACTTACATGTCAAAGGACAGTAGTCTGCTGTCACACAAAGGACTGCCACATCCCCAACTGGGACCCTGGCAGACAAGATGAAACTGAAAAGGGACCTTGTGCACTTCTAAGCCAGTCTTTGAAGGCCTCCCCACTTCAAAGGCACATTTGGGTATTTAAGCAGGATCTCTGACCCTACCAACTCAGACACTTCCTGGAGAAGAGAACCTGAACCAGAACCTGCAACCTGCCCAGAAGAACTGCCTGGCTGCCCAAAGGACTCACCTGACTGCTTTTCTGAGAAGGACTGCTGCCTTGCTGTTGCCCTGCTGCCTTGCTGCTCTCTGGCTGTGCTGAGAATGCTCTCCAAGGGCTTGGACAGAGCTTGCCTCCTGTTCCCTGAAGTCTCAGGACCAAAAAGACTTCATTCCTGCAAAAGAACTCCTTGTGCTGCAGAAATCAATGCACAGCCTGCAAGAAACAACACACAGCCTGCATTGTGGTGAGAAATTCACTGCACGCTGAACTGGAATGACGCAGCCCAACTTCACAAAGAGAAGATCGATGCAGCGCCAGCGTTGCGTCCAGAAATCTTACCCACGCCCACTGGATCGACGTAAAGCCGAGCCGGAACGACTCAGACCAACTTCCTGAGAGGAATCGACGCAGCGCCTGCCGTGTGGTAGAAATTTCCACGCATCGCTCATCGGATCGACGCAGCCCCTGTGACTTCATCCTGCAAGCGCCGGATTTCATTGCATCGTCCCTGGGGTGTCCGAAAACCCCACAACCCGAAGACGGTCTCAGTCTATGCGCCGGAAATCGACGCAAAGCCTGGCCTGTGTGAGACCTCAATGACGCATCGTCTGTGTGCACCGGAATTATCAGGGCACACCTCCCTGTTTTCCACGCATTTCCTCCTCTGCAGTCTCTTGCGGAGAATTTAAACGCAAACCAGGTACTTTGTGCTTGCAAGAGACATTTTTTGCTTTTAAAAGACTAAAGACACTTTATATCATTTTTACAGTAATATTTCAATGTCTACTTATTGCATCTTGATCTTTTTGACCTGCATCTTATCAGATAAATATTATCTATTTTTTTAAACACTGTGTGGTGTATTTTTGTGGGGTTCTACTGTGTTATTGCATGATTTATTGCACCAATACTTTACACATTGCCTTCTAAGTGAAGCCTGACTGCTCTGTGCCAAGCTACCAGAGGGTGGGAACAGGATAATTTGGATTGTGTGTGACTTACCCTGACTAGGGTGAGGGTCCGTGCTTGGACAGGGGGGTAACCTGACTGCCAAACAAAAAACACATTTCCAACATTGGTGATCAGCCGTGAGGATAGGACTTTTATTTGTGCAGGGACATACAATAGCTAAGTGTTCACTATCTATCCACAGTTGAAGGTCAACTTGATTTTTTATCTTTTTCTGCAATTTTGTTTTCTGGCTGACATTTTTAACTAAATCCTCACTCAACATGTCTCTGGCTGGGTCTCAAGCAGGAGATGAAGATTTTGATCTAACCATGTTGGAGACATATAGGGCCATATTTATACTCTGTTTGCGCCGGATTTGCGTTGTTTTTTTTTACGCAAATTCGATGCAAAACGAACTCCATATTTATACTTTGGCGTTAGACGCATCTAGCGCCAAAGTTCATGGAGTTTGCGTCATTTTTTAGCGTGGACACCTTCCTTGCGTTGATGATATGCAAGGTAGGCGTTCCCGTCTAAAAAATGACTCCGAGGCATGTGCGCCGTATTTATACTCCCGGGCAAAAATGACGCCCGGGAGTGGGCGGGTCAAAAAAAATGACGTCCAGCCGCTTTTGCGTCATTTTTTAACGCCTGGACAGGGCAGGCGTTAAGGGACCTGTGGGCTCGGAAGGAGCCCAGAGGTGCCCTCCCATGCCCCCAGGGACACCCCCTGCCACCCTTGCCCACCCCAGGAGGACACCCAAGGATGGAGGGACCCACCCCTGGGACATTAAGGTAAGTGCTGGTAAGTATTATTATTTTTTTTTTTTGTGGCATAGGGGGGGCCTGATTTGTGCCCCCCTACATGCCACTATGCCCAATGACCATGCCCAGGGGACAGAAGTCCCCTGGGCATGGCCATTGGGCAAGGGGGCATGACTCCTGTCTTTGCTAAGACAGGAGTCATTTCAATGGGGGTTGGGAGTCAAAAAAAATGGCGCAAATCGGGTTGAGGCGAAAATTTTGCCTCAGCCTGACTTGCCCCATTTTTTGACGCCTAAGCTCCATTTTCCCCTACGCCGGCGCTGCCTGGTGTAAGTCATTTTTTTCACGCACACCAGGCAGCTCCTCCGGCTAACGCCGGCTAACGTCATTGAATAAATATGGCGCCCGCATGGCGCTTCAGAACGGCGTTAGCCGGCGTTAAATTTTTTGACGCACAACTGCGTTGGCGCAGTTGTGCGTCAAAAAGTATAAATATGGCCCATACTGTTAAACAGCTGAAGGCGTTCTGCAAGGATATGGGAGTACCTACCCCGGGTGCCTACAGAAAGGAGGAATTCCAAATGGCGCTGAGGGCCTGGGCAGAAGCCCATTCTGATGAGTATGTTGTGGAGCAGGGTCCAGAGGATGGCCCCTCAGAGGATTCTTTGCCATTAGTGGAGGATGTCACCACTGTGATTGTGCCCCCTGCCAAACCAGGTAGCAGTATCTCTAGCCATGGCCTGACCGCAGAGGAAAGGAGGGAGGAGAGAGAATTTCAGTTACAAATGACAAAGTTAAAAATTTAAGCTCATCAAGAGGAGAGGAGGGCAGAGAGAGAAGCCAAACAGGCTGAAGCTGAGAGAGCAGCCAAACAAGCCGAGGCTGAAAGGGCTTTGGCTGAGAAGAAGATTCTTCTGGCTCATGAACTGAGTCTCAAAGAGCTGGATATCAAGGCGAGGCAGTCAGAGTCCAGCAGTGATGGTAGCAGCATACGTGCAGGACTTGTTGGGAAAAAGAAAGTTTGAATACCCAAAAGTGTAGTGCCAAGTAAGGTAGTGGGAGATGACATTGATAAGTGGTTGGCTGCTTATGAAGTTGCACTAAGGGCTCATGGGGTCTCTGAGGAGCAATGGGGGAGGCTTAGTGGTTTTATGCACCAGTAGTGGGGAGGGACACACTTCTTACTCTAGATCCAGATGATCACAATGTATATGCACCCATGAAAGCAGCTTTACTTGCCAAGTTTGGGCTGACTCCTGAGAAATTCAGTCAGCGGTTCAGGGACAGCACCAAACTCTCCACACAATCTTGGGAAGACTGTTTTGATTTCTCCAATAAGGCACTGAGTGAATGGGTGCGGGACAGCAAAGTAAATGATCACACAGGATTGTATGATTTGATTCTGAGAGAGCATGTGCTCAGTATTTGTTTTACAGAGTTGCGCCGGCATTTAGTAGGCAGTAAGCTCACTGATCCTAGGAAGCTTGCTGAGGAGGCAGACCTCTGGGTTAAAACCAGAGTGTCCAAAAAGGTACCTGGGGGGACACCCATAAAGGTGGTCAGGGTTCCCAACAGAAGAAATGGGGGGTGACTTAGACATAAAGAGTTCTCAAAAGGTCCCCAAAACAATTCCCAGGGGAGTGGTGGTACCCAGTCCCAACCTGCGTTTGAGAAAAAACCAGGATACTTTGATAAAAAGCAAGGAAAATATAGTGAGCCCAAGGTACCGGCCGCTGGGGCAGCACCTGTGCTGGTGGGCCCCCAGTGTTACCGGGCCTTCCTACTGGGACTGGCTCACGACATCCCCCTGGCAGGACATTTGGGCCGAGGCAAGACCTTTGCCAGGCTTGTCACCCACTTCCATTGACCTAGAATGTGGGTAGTCTCAGATAACTTCTGTAGAGCCTGCCCCACCTGCCAGGCTAGTGGGAAGACAGGGAAAAGGCTAATGCTCCCCTGATCCCACTCCACATCATTGGTACCCCCTTTGAAAATGTGGGCATTGATGTAATTGGTCCCTTGGACCCCAAAACCACCCTAGGCAACAGGTTTATCCAGGTTTAGGTGGACCATGCCACCCGCCACACAGAGGCAATCCCTCTGAGGACAGTGACTGCACCGGTGTTGACCAGAGCTCTGATGGAATATTTACCCATGTGGGGTTACCAAAGGAGGTTGTATCTGACAGAGGCACAAAACTTCATGTCAGCGTACATGAAGGCCATGTGGGATGAGTGTGGGGTAACCTATCGGTTTACCTCCCCTTACCATCCTCAATTCAATGGGCTTGTTGAGAGATTCAACAAGATCCTAAAAGGCATTATCACTGGCCTACCTAAGGTCATGAGCCGTAAGTGGGATGTCCTCTTGCCATGCCTTCTCTTTGCTTATAAGGAGGTGCCCCAGAAAGGGGTGGGGGTTCAACCCCTTTGAACTTCTCTATGGTTACCCTGTCAGGGGACTACTAAGCGTAGTAAAAGAGGGATGGGAGAAAGCACCCAAGAAACCTCCCCAGGATGTGGTCAGTTACATGCTGGCCCTCCGCAACCAGACACAACGCTTCTGGAAGCAGGCCAAGAGCAACCTCGAGGCCATTCAAGAGGTGATGAAGGAGTGGTATTATCGAAGGCCACTCTGCTTGAATTCTGACCTGGTGACAAAGTTTCGATGATGGATCCAATAGAGCCTAGAGCTCTCCAGGACCGCTGGACTGGCTCATTTCAAATTAAGGAGCGGAAGGGGGAGGCCACTTAGCTAGTGGACCTCAAGACCCCTAGACACCCCCTAAGGGTTCTCCACCACAACCGACTGAAGCCTCATTTTGAAAGGTCTGAGGTCAGTATGCTCCTTGTGACAGATGAGGGCATGGAAGAGGAGAGTGAGCCTCTCCCCGGCCTCCTCTCTGCCAAAGAAGGTGATGGATCAGTGGAGGTTGTCCATCTCTCTGACTTCCCGACTCTAGATCAGAGAGGAGACTGCTACGAGTTGTTGGAGCAGTTCTCTTCCCTGTTCTCCCACTCTCCTGGACTCACACACTTGTGTGTCCATGACATTGACACTGGAGACAGTCCACATGTAAAGAATAAAATGTATAGGATGTCAGACAAAGTGAGGTCCAGTATCACTGATGACGTTTCCAAGATGCTGGCTCTTGGGGCGATAGAGAAGTCCAGCAGTCCCTGGTCCAGCCCAGTGGAATTGGTTCCCAAGGCTGATGCCCCCAGTGCCAAGCCAGAACTTAGGTTCTGTGTGGGCTACCAGGGTCTCAACTCTGTCACGAAGACAGATGCTCACCCCATCCCCAGAGCTTATAAGCTTGTAGACAGGCTCGGCGCTGCCAAGTTCCTTATTACCTTTGACCTCAAGTCAGGGTACTGGCAGATCGCCTTGACTAAAGGGCCTCAAGAGAGATCTGCTTTTTCCACTCCTGAGGGCCATTACCATTTCAAAGTAATGCCCTTTGGATTAAAAAATGCCCTCTCTACCTTCCAATGTTTGGTTAACGGGGTCCTAGCTGGCAAGGATGCCTTCCACGCAGCCTACCTAGATGACATAGTTGTCTATAGTTCCAGCTGGGAGGAACACCTGCTCCACCTCAAGGAGGCGCTTCAGGCCCTGCATCAGGCAGGCTTGACCATCAAGGCCAGTAAGTGTCAGATTGGGCAGGGTTCCATGGTGTACTTGGGACACCTAGTAGGTGGAGGCAAGGTGCAGCCCGTACAGGCCAGGATTGAAACTATCAAGGCCTGGCAACCACCTAGAACACAAACGGAGCTGAGAGCCTTCTTAGGCCTCACAGGATATTACAGTAGATTTGTCAAGGGCTATGAAACCATTGTGTCACCGTTGACAGAACTTACTTCCAAAAAGCAACCTAAGTTGGTGAATTGGACAGAGGCTTGTCATAAAGCATTCGACTCCCTGAAGAAAGCCATGTGCCCGGCCCCCCGTGCTCAAGGCCCCTGACTACTCCCAGGAATTTATTGTGCAGGCAGATGCTCCAGAGCATGGCATAAGGGCTGTTCTAGCACAGCTAAATGAGGAGGGCCTAGACCAACCGGTAGTCTTTATTAGCAGAAGACTATTACCATGAGAACAGAGGTGGAGTGCTATTGAGAGAGAAGCATTTGCTGTGGGCACTGAAGAAGCTGAGACCATACCTGTTTGGGACTCACTTCTGGGTTCAGACAGACCACAGGCCCCTCAGATGGCTCATGCAGATGAGGGGTGAGAATCCTAAATTCTTGAGGTGGTCCATTTCCCTACAGGGGATGGACTTTACGGTGAAGCGATGCCCGGGGATTGAGCACGCCAACGCTGATGGTCTCTCCAGATACTTCCCCCTTAGCGATGAGAGCTCCCAGGAGGTTGGGTAGCTCTCCCCACTTTCAGTGGGGGGTGACACATGTTAGACCTGACAGCCTTAGGGTGGTCACCCCTAACTTTTTGCCTGCCTCTCTCCCTTAAAACATGGTGACATTGGATCATACCCAATTGGCCTATTTAACTTTCTTTTAAGTCCCTAGTAAAGGGCACTATATGTGCCCAGGACCTGTAGATTATATGCTACTAGTGAGCCTTCAGCATTGATTGTGCCACCCTCTTAAGTAGCCCCTTAACCCTGTCTCAGGCCTGCCATTGCAAGCCCTGTTTGTGCAGTTTCACTGTCAGTTCGACTTGGCATTTAAAGGTACTTGCCAAACCTAAAATTCCCCTTTTTCATCATATAAGATATTCCTAAGGAAGGCCCTAGATAACCCATAGGGCAGGGTGCTGTGTAGACAAAAGGAACAACATGAACCTGTATAGTTTACATGTCACAGTAGTGTAAAACTCCTAATTTCATTTTACACTGCTGTGAGGCATGCTCCTTTCATAGGCTGACATTAGGGCTACCCTCATGTACTGTTTGAGTGGTAGCTCCTGATCTGAAAGGAGTAACAAGGTCATATTTAGTATGGCCAGAATGGTAATACAAAATTCTGCTGACTGGTGAAGTTGGATTTAATATTGCTATTTTAGAAATGCCACTTTTAGAAAGTGAGCATTTTTCTGCACTTAAATCCTTCTGTGCCTTACAATCCACATCTGGCTGGGTTATTTGACAGCTCCCTTGTGCATTCACTCAGACAAACCCCAAACACAGAAAGCTCAGTCACACTTGCATACATCTGCATTTTGAATAGGCTGGGACGGTGGAGGGCCTGAAGCTTACATGTCAAAGGACAGTAGGTTGCCATTACACAAAGGACTGCCACACCCCCTACTGGGACCCTGGAAGACAGGATAGAACTGAAAGGGGACCTTGTGCACTTCTAAGCCACTATTTGAAGTCCCTCACACTTCAAAGGCACATTTGGCTTTTTGGGTATTGGATTTAATATTGCTATTTTAGAAATGCCACTTTTAGAAAGTGAACATTTCTCTGCACTTAAATCCTTCTGTGCCTTACAATCCACATCTGGCTGGGTTAGTTGACAGCTCCCTTGTGCATTCACTCAGACAAACTCCAAACACAGGATGCTCAGTCACACTTGCATACATCGGCATATTGAATAGGCTAGGACGGTGGAGGGCCTGAAACTTACATGTCAAAGGACAGTAGGTTGCCATCACACAAAGGACTGCCACACCCCCTACTGGGACCTTGGCAGACAGGATGGAACTGAAAGGGGACCTTGTGCACTTCTAAGCCACTATTTGAAGTCTCTCCCACTTCAAAGGCACATTTGGGTATTTAAGCAGGGTCTCTGACCCTACCAACTCAGACACTTCCTGGAGAAGAGAACCTGAACCAGAACCTGCAACCTGCCCAGAAGAACTGCCTGGCTGCCCAAAGTACTCACCTGACTGCTTTTCTGAGAAGGACTGCTGCCTTGCTGTTGCCCTGCTGCCTTGCTGCTCTCTGGCTGTGCTGAGAAATGCTCTCCAAGGGCTTGGATAGAGCTTGCCTCTAGTTCCCTGAAGTCTCAGGACCAAAAAGACTTCATTCCTGCAAAAGAACTCCTTGTGCTGCAGAAATTGATGCACAGTCTGCAAGAAACGACACACAGCCTGCATCGCGGTGAGAAAATCACTGCACGCCAAACCAGAACGATGCAGCCCGACTCCGCAAGGAGAAGATCATCGCAGTGCCAGCGTTGCGACTGGAAATTCGACGCACAGGCCACTGGAGCGACACAAAGATGAGCTGGAACGACGCAGCCTGACTTCCTGAGAGGAATCGACGCAGCGCCTGCCGTGCGGTAGAAATTTCCATGCATCGCCGACCGGATCGACGCAGCCCCTGTGACTTCGTCCTGCAAGCGCCAGATTTCAACGCATCCGAAAACCCCGCAACCCGAAAAGAATCTCAGTCTGCATGCCGGAAATCAACGCAAAGTCTGCCCTGCATGAAAACTCAATGATACATCGTCTGTGTGCGCCAGAAAATCGAAGCACACCTCCCCGTTTTCCATGCTTCTCCTCCTCTGCGGTCCCTTGTGGAGAATTTGAACAAAACCAGGTACTTTGTGCTTGCAAGAGGCATTTGTTGCTTTTAAAGGAATAAAGACACTTTATATAGTTTTTACAGTGTTATTTCAACATATACTTATTGTTTTGACCTGCATCTTATCAGATAAATAATATATATTTTTCTAAACACTGTGTGGTGTATTTTTGTGGGGTTCTACTGTGTTATTGCTTTATTTATTTCACAAATACTTTACACATTGCCTTCTAAGTTAAGCCTGACTGCTCAGTGCCAAGCTATTAGAGGGTGGGCACAGGATAATTTGGATTGTGTGAGACTTACCCTGACTAGAGTGAGGGTCCTTGCTTGGAGAGAGGGTAATCTGACTGCCCACCAAAGACCCCATTTATAACAATTACCTATTGCTTCTCATGCACTGGTTGCTAACAGTCATTTCAGGTAATTTTTCAAGTGTGTGATTTAGAGATAAACTTCCTTATCTCCTTACTATTATCCGTTATGTAAGTGCAACAATGTTGCATGTGCAAAACTTTACCGCACAAAGAGCCACAATCCCTTTGTGTATGATAACTCCACAAAACACTTCACAACATCACACTTCACCGCATCCTCAAGCAAGAAGGATTGCAAGCGCAAATCCCTACTTATACTTACACCGAACACTTTTAACACAATGCTGGATTTTCATCAATCTCTCAAACTATCCATAGAACAACTTACAATTTGATCACACTTTTTGAACATAATCACCACTTTACTATCAAATTTTGTCAACCCTAATACGAAACAAAAATGTGGTTAATCCTCTCAAGGGACAGAACTGTTACCCTATTATCAGATTTGTCACCCTTAACACTAATTTTAATATATGGTTAACCTCCTCATGGACAGAACCGTCACTCTGCTACCAGATTTGATAACACATTTTTTTCATCCTTCCCAGGATTTGAAAATGCTTTCCTGAGGTCGATGGGATCTTTGGAGCCAGTGAAGAGTGTGGTTAACCATACACAATCATTTTAAAACAGGCAACAAATTTAAACACTATGACCCATGTGGCCACGGAAGAAAACTCCAATCAATAAAAGTTTCAAAGCTTTATTTTATGATCACATAGCCAAAGTCATGTGAATAGTGTGCAAAATCAAATTGTAAATGTAAATAAAAAACATTGTTTGACCAAATCTATGAAACAAGTTTGATCTACTCAACATCAACACCATTAGGCATTCAAGAAGAATAATGCTTATTAATAACAACACAATCTGAGAGACAGAACCATGCTTTAAATCAGACTAAAAATGCATTAGTTAAATCAAATTACAAAGATTTAGAAATCAGGATTCAACCATGTGTTATCCTTACTGCTACCCAAATTAGGACAAGCATGTTTGGGAACGGGCTAACACATGCGGGCAAACGTCAAAAAGGAAAGGCAAAAATTATTTGGAAAATCATCTATCTCGGGCTGTTAGACTAGCTAAGAAAAATAATATAGACAGGTGTCAGCATGCTAACTTCTACTGAAGAAATGTAGGTCAGAGTGAAATTAACATTCTCATGAGAATACACCTTTCCTAGGGTCACTATTTAATTCAGTTTTGTCAGCTAAGCATGTAGATCATCAACAAGGTCTATTAGAAGCACCATCAGGGAAAAGTGCAGAACATAGACAGTACAGGAAAAACAGGAAACATCCAAGGAGCAAGGAACAGAGCAAGAATATAAGGAATGACTGACTGAAACTTATGAAGTCCATTCCTAATTAAATATACTCCAAACAGTTTGATTGGTCAGTTCGATGAGTCCACATCACGCAAGAGGGGCAATGTCTAAATAGAATTTGAGCACAAATTGAGTTTGCAACATGAAAGAAAATTCTCAGGTTTGGCACAAAGTCATCTCTTCTTTCTGTGTGAATCCAATAGTTTAACAATTTTGTACAACACTTGTGGCAATCCACATTCTTCTCATGGTATAAGGCGATTTCAACAGTTCTCGTGAGAAAGGTCAAGTTTAACAGTATCAACTGCTTTAGCTTTCAGTCTACAGGTCTAAATGTTCCAGAATCAAGGTCATTGGGAAACAAGTCTTACATATTGAACAATTTGACCCTTTACTATTCATGAGAAACAACCAAGTGGAAAAATTCATGTTAGAGGAAAATAAATGATTCATCACTTTTATATGATTGCAGTAATGAAGCCTGTAGGCCTAGTTATGCTAACACAAGAAATATAATTAATTAATATTGCTATTAATAAAACCCACATAATATGCAGACTTGTAAATTCAGCATTTATAATATAAAAACATTACATTAATAATTGCAAAATGTTGTTAACTCATCACATTAAGTATGACAGAGAAGTGCATTTATTTTTCTGCACACATGTAACTTAGTACTACTATATCACATTAAACATTATAAATCAAATTTGTTTCACTACTAGCAGGTTATCTAATGAATAAAAATACACGTCAGCATTATTTCAGTTTTGTTAGTGCATTGTCAGTTCTGGCAGGAACATTGTGCCTGAAACAAAATAAAATGTGAGCACTTTTAAAATACCTGTTGTGCAGCTTTTCTCTATATTAGGATTCAAAATGTGAATATAAATGTCACCTAATGCTGACGTCTGGGTCACTAAAAGCATTATTCATTTTTATGCTCCAACACCATCTCTGGTAAAAAATGAATTGAATCTATAGGGCCCACTGTCATCATAACTGACGGGCTCATAACAGGCCACCTGCAAGGTCAATCAGGTAGCTCTAAATCACCCTAACACCAATAGTGGGAACATTTGCAGAGTGAACATTCTGCCGTGGGTGGGACTTTCACTAAGAAGTTGGCTCTGATGATGAATAACTGTCACCTGCCATGGAACTGTATTCCCTGGCAGCACATCACTCTCTGAGTTTGAGCTATATGCAGCAGTGAAATTAAGCAATCTTCAGCGGAGGCGATGCTGCTGCTAATACTACACGCCTTCTCGAATATAGCCTAAAATTGAGCAGAATTTTACACATGAAGGTAGCAAGGAAAAGGAGGCGAGGGTTAGTGTCTCATTGGATGACTAGGTGGTAGACTCTAAAAATAATAAAGCAGTGCTGAAGACCTTGCTCATTCCCCCCAGCTCCAAGCTAAGGATAAGCTTCTCAGGCTTAACTTAGACCATGTCACTGCAGGTAAGGTTGTCATGGTGCATTTCATATAATCCTCGAGGCAATGACAGCCTCTAGGACTGCTTTTACAATGCATGGGCAGATACATTCTGAAATAGTACAGTTGAAATTTGGACAGATTTTGGTATGACTAAGTGCTTGATTACAACTTTGGTGGTCGGACCACCAGACCGCCAAGGCAATAGTCCTAAAAAGACCGGTGATTCGACGGTCTCTCCCCGGCCGTATTACAATGTTACTGCTGGCCTAGCGGCGGTGTTCTTGATGGTAGTGGACCAGGGGGGGGACGCGGTCAGAAATGCAAGGTACATATTTACATTAGTGTTGATGCAGGTGTGCACATTTTGACCAAAATGTACACATATGCATGACACACTATAAATAATATTGTGCATGTACCATTCCATTGTTGGTGACTGGGACATATATGCCCAGTCCATTCAATGGCAATAAAATGCAAATTGTACTTACCTGTATTATTTTCTTTTTTTTCAAGGGTGAAGATACTGCTGTGAAGGGGGGGCCTGGATGAAGGGGCCCACATTGGGGACTGACGGTAAAAGAAGGAAATGCAGGAGCTAGCACATAGGGGTGTTAGGATCAGTGTATGCAAATTTAGACAAGCGATCAGGTGACATCCAAGCGCTTGATTTATACAGGGGATATTTTAACTCATCTGCTGAAGAATTATGCTCTTAGTAGAGGAAGATACGACTTCTGTCATAACCCTTTCTTCCCTAACCTGAAAAGATCTGATACATTAGAGATTAAATTCATACTCCACCATCAGGGGAAAAGTAACACTCTTTTTTAAAGAAAAAAAGCAGCCCCCTTTGTACTAAAGTCACTGCGGAGTGCCAATTTCCAAATGTTTGCTACTATTGTGGCTATCTTAGGGCAGAGGTTTTGAGTTTCAGAGGAGAGTAAGAAGATCAAATGGCAATCTAATGGCAACCTAAGCATCGGCTACTTCCTAGAAAGGGGAGACTTGGCAAACCCAAACTTTTCATGTATTTTGAGCCATTATGAATCAGACGCTATTGAAGCTGATGCCTGAAAAGCCAGTGTTTCTCAGGGTACTGAGGTTTTATTGCCAAAAGCAGAAAAAGTTACCCCTGGCTACTTTGGGCCTCGTCGATCTTTAAGCAGGTGGCATGAAGCACTGCTCTCAATGCTAAAGGCATAGTCTGACATGTGCACACATAAGCAGGCCCAGGGGACTCGGGCATGTCCTTATGTGGGACAGCAAAATCCTCTTCGAACATGCTTAGTGGCTTTCATAGTACAATGTGGACAGTTGTGGGTAATAATCCTGGCTTGGCAGTTCGGTCTGGACTGTTCCCATGAGGAACAGGGTCAAGACTGATTTGCGTAAAGCCGCGGTCGGAAAACCGGGTCCGGCGGTTTCCTGCCGGATTTCCCCCGGCTGGGCTAATCCTCCATGGCGGCGCTGAAAGCAGCGCAGCCATGGGGATTCCGACCCCCTTCCCGCCAGCCTGTTTCTGGCGGTTTTCACCGCCAGGAACAGGATGGCGGGAACGGGTGTCCTGGGGCCCCTGGGGGCCCCTGCACTGCCCATGCCACTGGCATGGGAAGTGCAGGGGCCCCCTAACAGGGCCCCAGCATGCTTTTCACTGTCTGCCTAGCAGACAGTGAAAAGCGCGACGGGTGCAACTGCACCCGTCGCACACCTGCAACACCGCCGGCTCCATTCGGAGCCGGCTTCAGTGTTGCAGGCCGCCTTCCCGCCGGCCCAGCGGGAAGGTCGGAATGGCCCCAGCGGTCTTTCGACCGCGGAGCGGCCATATGGCGGTTCCCGCCAGGCGGGCGGCGCCCGCCGCCCGCCGGGGTCAGAATGACCCCCTAAGTCTTGGGAGGTTGTTGCTTATATCCTGAGGATGTTATAAAAGCCCATGATGGATGTTGGCTGTCCAAAGTTTCCACACAATGACCTAGAAACCCACTTTCTGCAACAGTGGCATATGTAGGCTTCCATAGCTGCAAGTAAGGAAATTGGGCCTCCCATTCCATGCTTTTACAGTAAAGATTAACCACTCCTTGGGTGAAGTCAGCCTCAGATAACCTTGCATGCCAGGTTCCACTACACCAGCTACACTTTTTACAGCTACACCCCTACTCTGCATGGGTTTCATCTCACTGGGCGCACGTTGTGTGAAGATGCACTATTCATAGCGGGACCTTTTGAAGCAAGCCAACATTGTGTGGCACCATGAGAGTTGGTAGATCTGGGTTTTTCTATCTCACTCTTTTAACTTCTTTTTCATCCTTGCGTTCTTCTTTTGCCACTGTTGTTCAATCTTTCTCTCCCTCCTTATTTCTCCCCTTTTTGTCTTCCTCTCTCAAGCTCTTGGTCTCATAAGTCAGATAATTTCTGGACACTATTCTTTTACTCGGATTCTTGTCTTTGTCAGCCATTTCCTGTCTGATTCTAGACGAATCACGAAAATTTGGTTTAAAAAATCTAATTTTACTTTGCATTGTAAAAACGTCATTTCATTAAGTTAATAATTTTAAATCGCTTTTTTCGCAGACATAAAAAATGTATCAAATGTGAGAGTAAGAAGTTGAATGTGTTTGTATAGACTTCCTGAAAATGGGACCTCTTGGAGCTCAACTTTTTGGCATAGAATGGGACTGAGATGTAGAGAGAGAAAGTAATCTGGCCAAGATCATACAATTTGGTGAAGCATAAAAATGAGGATTGGAACTTATATTTTCAGGCTTTACGTTTCCCGTTTTATTCACTAGACCCTATCTGAATTCGGCAATAGCAGACTGAACTCGAATGACTTCTCAGTGCACGCATACACTGCTTATATTTGTCACCACTCCCTGCAGCCACTTTGTGTAAAGTGGCTGCTTTGGCTCACATCGGTTCAAGAGTTCATCATTAATCCTCTGCGAGCAAACGACCGCCCATCTGCCCTCTCTTCGTTTTTTTCCTTTAATTAGACATACATTTATTAGCTTTGTTGCTGCAGCATGAAAGCGCATTGTTAATTGTTCAGGACTCATTGCTATTATTGTTTGGCTAAGTACAATAAAGGCTTTACTTCTCATCAAAAGGGTTTCCTGTTAACTATAGACACCACCTGGGGGTGGAACCTTGGCATCTTTTCATCCTTTGGTAATGACAGCATGTCGCTGTGCCAAAGGCTCACGGTAGGTTGGCACCCTGTGACAGGAAGGACTTCCCTTGTGACGCACTTGGAAATAGTCACGTGAAACGTCTGGCGTACACTACACGGTTGAAAACAAGAGGTGTTCTTTCAGTTGTGGCATTTGTTAAAGTTAATCATATTTGAAAAGTCATCAAAGGCCATGTGGCAGCGACAGCCCTGTGTGGTAAAGAAAAGACAAAGTTGTTGGTGGAGGATGCAAAATTGCAAAATTAACACCGGTTCGCCCCCAAAAGCTACCCGTCTCAACCATTGCTGTATCATAGAACTCGTGCAGAACACGTAGGACAAATTATCAGCAAGTGACCATCTGTAATTGCAACATTTTTTTATTATAAAGAGATTGTGTCTGATTTTAGAACTGGTGTCTTTGCTGACCTTGGGAGGTGAGGTGGACTTGGCAGGATTTGACCGCACGACTTGCAAGTTACAACTTAAGTCAGTATCAATCATTTTACTGCCAAATGATTTTGTCAGCTATAAAGGAGCATCACCAGGGAGGCTTCAAGTCTCTGAACTTCCTCAGAGGGTGACACTACTTTCGGGATACCTTCTTTTGATTTGCTGGAGGAACCCCTTAGGAATGTGACGTTGAGACACTGACAGTTGCCACTAGGTCATAGCCTTAAAACAAGACAAGGAGTGTCATTGATATTGCCGGGTATCTCCAAGGCCTTCCTCTTCCTCCCACGAACCACCACTCACCCCCCTCCTTAAGCCTACCTTAAATTCTGCCACACTTCTTTTTGGGGTTAGGGGTCGTAAACCAACAGCCGTATTTTTACTGTTGGCAAAATCATTGTTTAATCATATACATTACATTTTACGCAGTAACCACAATCATATCCACAAAGAATGTACATAGTTTCCGCTGGATGCCTAGCCTTAACAGAGTACGCTGATACATCCAAATTCCTGACACTGACTAAAAAACAGTTCCTGCATACCACAGTGTTGGTGGTTGTGAATGAGATCATGACTTTTCTAGTACCCCCAGCCCCTGCCCCCTCCTCACGCTATGAATCCCAGGGGTAGGATCTCCATCAAGGGGTTTGCATTCCTTCTCAAAACTGTATTACCTGGAGGGGGCCAGTGTGCCTACCTCGGGTGCCCCCACCACTATCAGACTCCAGCCCCAAGGGCCAGTGCTCGCTACCAACCTTCTGTGCATGCACAGGTGGTTGGCCCTAAAGGCCAGATGCCAGTGACTGCTTGCAACTCCCGCACCCCTATATGTCGTCCTTACTTACCAGCCAGCACTCTTTAGAGGGTCCAATTAGCTTGCCACCCTGTTCCTGTAACAAAAAGGTACCCATCTGTATTACCAGTCATGATCTCACCCAGTCACAGGCCCACATAGTTGACCAATGATGTGGCCTTCCCCCCTAACAGAAGTCAAGTACCATGACACAACCAAGCAAATAAATTCTCTAAAAATATTTCATAACTGATTCTAGAAAGATGCACTCCATCCTGCAAGAAGAAGCCTTCTCTGTGAATGCAGCCATGCAAGACTACAGCCAACCTTGGAGTCCGAAACAACTCGGCCAGCTTGCTATTGATTCTTCTTACTGAGTCATTGAGAAATATAACTGAGAGCCCGCCCCTCCACACACTACAAGGGATCATGTTCGACCAAGCAAGAACCCCCTGGGGAATCTTCTAGCCAACCATCCAACCTCCGATACCACCAGTTCGAACAGCTGCCGGCGTCCAATTGAAACCAAGTCATTACCCTTGAGGTGCAGAATGATGATGTCCGGTAACGAGCAGCCCGAGGGCAGCATTGAGTCCAGCAGTGTTCTTAATTGAGTGAGCTGCAGCTCACCTTAACCAAAGAAAGAAATATGATGCACGTGACACAAAGGCACTCCTTACCTATAGTTCACGTGCTCACCGGTCATGAGAGTGTCCAACTACCCACACCTTAGTGGCCCCAGCATCTCCCGCGTGCTCCAGAACCTTCAGGACCGTCAACCACTCGTCACGGGCATCTATAGATAGTACAGAAAACAAGGTGTAAAGGACATGAACTCATGGCATATGTAATTTCACATATTGTTTATAGCAATCCAAGGACAACCTGTCAATTCTCCTAACTGCTGTTCTAAGGAACTCGATTGCTACTACTGCCGTGGCTGCCCCTATCCTAAAGGAGTGAGTGCCAAACTCAGAGGCATCGAAACCCGCTGCCGAAAGAGAGTGCTTGAGTACCTGTGAGAATTGGTACTTGGTGAGTGGCGTGCCATCTGCATATACAAAAAACGTGCCCATGTCCCCCAGGGTGCATTGCGCTAAGAAGACCTCCAAGTTATGTATAGGGCAACACACACTATGCGGGGCTCGACGCAGTAGGATGTGATCCGCCCTCCCATCTTGGTCCATCTTTGAGTGGGGGACATTGATCACCAAGGACCCAGAACCTCCTGGCCAATTAATATCTGCACATTGCAAACCTTTAGTGGTGTCCCCCTTATTCCTCACCACCAATTCACCCAATCTGAAAGCTCCATAAAAAGCCAGGGTAAACGCTTACCTAAATAAGGTGACCTCCCACGGATCACAAATGTGATCTAATACTACTAGCAAGGCCCCAACTTTGACACATCTATGGGCTGCCTAGAATCTGGCTTAGTGCCCTGGATCCGCTGCCAGTCGCTAAGGGCCCTTCTCACCATAAATGACGTTGCGCCATCGGGCACCTCCCACAGTTGCGCAAAGAAAGAAATAGTAGTGTGACGCCTGGCGCATGCAAAAGACCTCCCTCTGCCCTTAAAACTTCCAAAAAATGCCAAGACTGAAGATGGATCAAAGCAAGCATACGATCCCACCCCGGAAATTAATATATGCTGCAAATGCTCCCTGATAAGACTTCTGTGTTCTGGGTGCTAAGCTGGCTGCCACAAGTATTCCTTGGCACCAATCTGCCACAGATGCTCCGGAAAAGGCGTTGGGAACTCCTCCACTCCCGGGAAGTGAGACCTAAGAAACTGCATCTTAAAACAGGACACAGTGTCAGCAGCATTATTCAAAACACCAGGTACGTGCTTAGCTCTGAAGGTCACATTCAACCTCAAACACAGAAACACTATCTCTTTCAGTAACCATAGTGCCATCTTACACCTAGCTGCCAGCTAATGCACTCCACCAATGACATCTTGTCTGGCCAGAAGATCACAGACTGGTTCCGAAATCCCTCTCACCAAATTGACAATTCCACTAGAATTGGGAGTAGTTCCAAGAAACCGTTGTTAGCTACTAGCCCCCCCTGGATCCATTGCAAGGGCCAACGCTGAGCACACCAGGCCCGTACCAAATAAAGCCTTGAAACCTTCACTGCCTGCTGCATCTGTAAAAAGACCCAGTTTCTTGTTGGATCTAGGCAGACTCGGCCACACTACTGTGCCATTAAAGTCATGTAGAAAGACCTCCCAATTCCTCATGTCCTGTTTGTTCTCATTAGAAGGCCTGTTGTGGTGATGCTTGACCTTTAGCCCTACATGGCCTGAGCAATGGACTGAGAAAAGGGGTGACCCATGGTTATGATTCACAGTGTGAAGTTGAGCTGTCCCACCAAGCATTGTAAATGATGAAGTGTCACCTTCCGTGCCCTAAAACATGATTGCAATGCTTTCAAGAAAGATACCACCTTCTCCCACGGTAATCTAGACATTCCTGCCACTGAATCTAACTCTATCCTCAAGAATTCAATTGTCGAACAGGGGCCCACTGTCTTCCCCTCCGCTAGCGGAATTCCAAATTCCCTCATGAGTTCTTTAAAAACCTCCAACACACCAGCACATTGATTAGACCCAGTGAGACCCAGGGAAAGGAAACCATCCAAGTAGTGTAGCACCCATTGGTGCCATTTCCTGGCCATAAACACCCATTCCAGGTAACTAAACTTCTCGAAATAGGAACATGACACAGAGCAGCCCACAGGCATACACTGATCAAAATAATATCTTCCTTCCCTCTGAAAACCCAATAGATGGAAATTTTTGGGATGTACTGGCAACAACCTAATGCCCATATTTATACTTTTATAGCGCCTCATTTGCGTCATTTTTTGATGCAAAATCGGTGCAAACTTACAAAAGACAATTATATTTTGAAAGTTTGTGCAGCTTTTGGGTAAAAAAATTATGCAAATGTGGCACTAAAAAAGTATATATATGGGCCTAAATGCGGAATCAATGTCAGACTTCTCTGTCAAAGCTCCAGGCCCCAGCTCCTGTAGCATTTGAATTGCCTGATCCAGGGAGGCATACCTAACCGAACACAGTGCCCCATAAATGGCCTCATTCACTGACTGTCCTTTTGGAGCTGACAAATTGTGTATTAATCTGAGCTCCCCAGGTTCTTTCTTGGGGACCACCCCCAAAGGAGAACAGACAAAACCCTGCATGGAAATGTCTTCAAATGGTCCTGATACGCGCCCCGATCCCAGTTCCTTTTGCATTTCTGCCCCTGCTGCCCCGGAGTTGGACCTCAGGGACAGCTGATTCTTGCAATGGGGAGAGCCTTCGTAGCCCTGAGCTGGTATCCTGAAACCGTCCTTAAAACCGAAATACAAAACCTGCTCAGCTGCCTGATTGGGGTAATTATTAAGCCAAGGTACCATAGCCAATAGATTGACAGGAGATGAAGCCTTAACAAAACATGAGACATTCAGCTCATTGCCCACCGAATCGTCAGTCTTGTTTTTTGCCACCCTTATCCCGTGATTTCTTGAAACACTTGAATTTGGGGTGGGAGGCCTTGCCACAAAAGTCAGTGTTTGAGCAAGAGTTGCGCTCTCTGACTGCGGATGCCTTTTAAGGCTGGCCCGTGGCGTCACTGGCATGCGTGACCCCGGAAGCACAAGCAGTCCTTCCGGGGCTGCAGCAGCCCAATCAGCCAATCAGCTGCTTTCTTGTAGCAGGGTGCGGGCCAGGGAGCCCTCCGCTCTGGACCCCAACCCCCTTTGGCCTGGCACCATAGCCATAAGGGGGGGCCCCCCTGATTGGGGTGGCCCCATGCAAACACCTTGGGGGAGACACTGCCGTCTATGGCACAGAGGCCTGGCCAAGTGGAATAGCAGCAACAAAATGCAACAGCTTCTTTAGTAGACTAGTATCTCTACCAGAATTGGAGAATTATGACTCCAGACAAGCTACATAAAATGTTGCTTGGCACAACTGATGAGTGTTTGGATGGTATACAAAGAAGTGGGGACCCCTTACATATTTGTTGGTTCTTTCCAAATTAAACATGTATTGGATGGAATTACTATCTGCAATCAAATAAATGGTGGGATACCCTATACCTGCAGACCCTACCATTACAAACGTAGCCATGCACCCAGTGAGTTGGGAGGAAGTGGGAAAGTATATTGTAAATTGATATATCAACTTCTCCTGAAAGCAAACTGCTGAGCCAACATGGCACAAATGATGCTGAATGATATGGGAGACAATGGTTGTGGAAAACCGTCTCACACAGCATTACAACAAAATAGACTGTCACATCCTCATGGCAGTCAGTGCTGGATTATATAGGAGGGGAAGCTCGAGGAACCACACTCTTTCCAAGGTTTAGGGCTCTTAAGTTATTTGACTGAAGGGCTGAGGCATATCCAAGTGAGAGGGAGACATACTTGGAATTGGAACCTCTGGAGGTAATGTTGCTAGTACTCTGTACAGCTGTTAATTGTGAGTTTGTGTGGACGGGTGGAATGTTTTTTCTTTATATCAAAGGTTACGTGATTGAGAGTTGATTTAAAGAGTTATCAGCTAGTCAAATGATTTCTCTGGCGATATGGGATTTCCAAAGAGAAGGATGACATAGTCTTGCATGAGTACTAATAAACAAGTATTTTTACATGTATACTTTTAATGTTCGATTTAAAAGTTGTGGTTCATTCTCCTGTGATGAGCATGCCATTACATGCGAGATATAAGAAAACATTATTTATTTTTTACAAAGGGCATCCTGCTGACTGTTGGGTGCAGGACTGAATTGTGAAATAGATACAAGCCCTGGCAAAGTCAGCATGTCTGGCATCTATACTTTGGGCTTTGGTGTATTTTAATGTAAACACAGTCTGAAGTGAACATTTATGCTTGCCAACTTGTAGCTTAAAAATATGTCTTTATTGGAATTCTCTATGGGGCTTTGGGGTCTATGCTTTCTTTTATTTGTGTAGTTTAACTTAAGACTATTGGTGTGCACATTTGTCTTTTCTACTTAAATATCGAGGTTTTCAGCCATCCCTCTTTATCCATTGGTCTGTTATTGGGTCAATCATATTTTCTACCACATGGTACTTCACACAGCAAGCTGTGTCAGCTCACTTCAGCCACTGGCTAACTTCACTGTGAGCTGTGGTAATCTGCCCTTTCATAGGGAACAAATATATTCAAATTTGTTAACTTAAGATCTATGAAGTGCTATGGAAATGTATGCTTTTGGAGGCAAAAAAGAAATTGTTTTTAGCTTTTTTTTTAGATTGACGAGGACTCCTCAGTCCAGTGCATTTGCAACGAGTGCAGTGGTAAGGTTGTCAGTTAGTCACAAGTGGTGTTACTACTGTGCAAGATGTAGCTAAGCCATATTGTGTTGCATCTGAGGCTCTCAAAGATAACAGAGCATTTGTGTATGCCAAGAACAAATACTGAACACACTCTATATTTACTTTTTGGCATACAGTATGGAAAAGTCTACATTAACATCAGCTAATTAGCAAATATTTGTGAACTTGCCATAGATATTTTATTTATTATGAATTTGCAGAAAAATTATACCTGACCAGGGTTTACAAACATTCCAAACAATGCAGCGCAGTATCTGAAGTTACTGTGTTGCGTTGTGTGAAAGGGAGTGATCAGGGTTGCACCATATTTTTAAAGAAATGTAGCAGTTCTGTTTGCTCCTGGAGCTGGCACACTTAGGGCTGCCTAGCACCAATGCAGGCACCTTTGCTCGATAGTGCAAAGGTACATGCATTATAGTCAAGCTAGTGTTTGTACAGGAAGCAGTACCTTCCTGTCCAAAACCAACCTTGAGGGATTTTTCTTTTTCTTTCTTTTTCATTTAAAATGCAACCCAAATTGAAATATGCGTTGCTTTGTAATTACCATATAGGGATTTTGTGTCGGGTCTGAGGCAGAAAGTGATGCAAAATGACACAACTTCTTTGAACAAATGTTAAAATCGTAATGTATAGAAAATCATAACAAACTCTGCTATAACTATGTCCCAATGTTGAAAAACGTGAAATACGTGAAATACTTAAGATACTGTGAATGAGAGTTCGATATAGCTGTTGGAAGAAACTGAGGTAAATAAGAGGTTGCAGGAATATGCTAGATATTTTGTAAATATAGTTTGCTTCCTAACTTAGAGTCACTAAGCCCTGTGTGTTCAGGGCTGGCGATTCCACAAAGACTGGTAAGGCAGCAATGTTAGGGTACCACCTTGTGGTGGCACCAAGTCATTTCATAAATCCTCCCAAATTTACTTTTTAGGGTTGAGAGCGTAAGTGATCTGGCCCCTATTGTAATCTCTCTGTGGGCTTTTAACCACACCCATGTCATTCCCATCACTTTTTTATTGGTTCGTGGGCTTGCCTTTTAAAATTCACTTGATTTCATTCGTGAAAGGCATGCATACGTCATGCCTTTTCCGGTGTTTAGCCCTCTCCGAGAGCACGGCCAACTACTGAAAACATACGAGGCTCCATTTTTCTGCATGTTTTCCGGACTACTTTTTAATTTTATTACCTACCCAGCACGATTTCACTGGGCAGTAATCGAGCTCTTTTCATGACTATCAGTTTACTTCTATTGTTTATTCTAGCACTCCTCCTCGAATTCAAGGTTTTACATATTGTGATTACGCTTGTTTTTTTTAATTATTACTATGCAAAGGCGAAACTGGACCAGTCTTTTTGTTCTGATTAGTCTCCTTCATGTTCATGGTGTGGCGCTTTAAATCGGCTCCCTTATGTGAAATTGTATTACTTTTCATTTTCAGCTTATGTGGCAAGAAAAGTCCGGTTAGGAGTTTACAACGCTAATAGCTCTAACTCGAGAAAATGCGAAACCCATTGCATTGCAAATGCTTGTTCTTATTTTGAGAGCACCCTAGGAGGAAAAATTTAATATTGCCTGAAGCGCTGATAAAAGGGTGAATGGCTTCAGAGATACAAGTGATATCACAGTCTTCCAAAAAGATGGGATTGGCTAGTGGGGATTTAGGGTTAGCATCCCCATGTAACCTACAACTGAGATATGTAATACAGATCAATGAGAAAGAGATAGCTCTATTGTCCCTCTGTCTTTGAGTATTCCTGCAGCATGCAGCATGCCCTGAGCTACCATATCCGAAGATATGTACTCTTGTGGGATCTCAAAAGTGGTTTTAAACAGGAATGGTCTGGTGATGTATGGTTAATGCTTGGTGCCCATAACACAAAATCGTTGCACTGGAAAAAAAAAGAAAAAGAAATGCAGTGTTTGCTTCATACCACATCACACAAGTTGCAAAACTTGTGAATATGGCTTCGCCATTTTTACCCCTTGGCCCAAGGTCTATGAACCACAAGGTCAAAGGTCTGGTGAAATGGTTACCAGGCATTTGTTTTCCTCCCTACAAAACGTCTGCTACTTCTCGGAGGTGTCCTGGCAACACCGTACACGTGCTGGAAATTATGCCACGTCTCCGGCCACGTCTTGCTTCCAGAAGGCACTTGCAGTAATGACAACACTTGCAGTAATGACTGGTTAAAGCAGTTTCCACTATTAGTTTCACAAAATATGTGGACAGCTTCTAAATCATGCGATGTAGCTGGCGGTAATGCTAATGCGCCATAAGCGATTTCTGCAATTATACAAGAGAGGTTCAACATCTCGGCTAAAACTCTACTTATGGAACACTACAGCAAAGGAAAAAAAAGTCTGGTAATCTTGCTGATGGACATATCTTCCTTCATGGAGCATGTTAGACATTTGTTGGAATTTCTGGGACCTAATTTGGTTTTACTGGGAGGAGTTATGAAACTACACTATTTTAGCCATTATTTTGACCAGATTGATGTTTTTACCGAAAGGCTTCTGACTAGTAAAAGTAGAATTTTCGCTCCCCCTCCCCCCTCACTGAAAGAAGCATTATTGGTACCCTGTGGGGTGTTTCAGTATAGGTGGTACCAGTGCCTGAAATGGAAAAATAGAAGTGCAGGTACTCTGTATCAGAGTACCTGCTTGTTTCTGAGAAGTGTCGATACTCTCCAATTAAAAGTATTACGCTTTTCTTGAGAAGAGCAGGTACTCTCCCTCTCAAAATAAAAAAGTGCCCGTACTCAGTACCGGACAGGACCGGCCCATTTAAAGACCTGGGTAGTACCACCTGAGCCCTTCAGTTTCCTTGCTACATTAATCCTGGCTGCTAACATCATATTGTTTTAGCCCAAATCCATCTTCAATGTTCAAGCTGTTCAATTCCACTTTATTGTAAAAGCAATTAAACCACGTAACCTGCAACCTTCTGACTGTCCATGGATTCTGCAGGAGGAAAGTGCATAGAACACGTGGTCTGATGTGTCTCAGTACTGTTTCAAGACCCTCGTAGAGAAGCAAAGGCAAATAATAAGAAAAAGGAGATGGGTATTTCTTGCATGAAACAGCTTTTCAACTGTCCCTGTCCAGGAAACACGGGTGTCTATATAGAGATTTGTCCTTGTTTAAGGCAATAGTCTTCTTCTTTCCTATTTTCCATTTGTTCCTTTTTTCTAGGATGTGCTACACTGGTGTTTTACTCACATCCACAGGCGTGATCAGGCCAAAAATCACAAGCCCATGCTGATTTGTGACATGGTACATTAAAGGCAATTATCTGTCAATAAAATAAAGGTCTAAACCCATTAGTCCCGCCAATGAATACACCCAAGATTAAAGAGACCGAGTAATTAAAAACGAGTTATAACACATCAGGATAAATCAATCATCAGTCGCAAACAGGATACATGCAATTTACATTCCTGGTATTACACATGTCTAGGTGCATGAAGCTAAATCCGTTAATGATACCAATAAATCGACAGTGACATTCGCTAATATAAATTCCAGAACAAACTGTTTGCATACCGACAAGGAGGAAACATATAGTGAGTTCACTAAGCAAAGCATAGATAAACAAATGTAAGTAGTACATTAATATTTCTAATAATCTTCTGAAGTTACAAGGTGCAGGCAGAATTTACCCCACAACATTGGTAGAGTAAATTCATATACCACAGATTTGGCACTAATGTTCAAATTGTGGTGGTGGTTGCAGGTGCGGAGCTGTGCCATTAAACACTCCGTTTTGGAGACTAGGACTTTGTCTGAACCAGAGCAAGAGAGGAAAAGGTAGAAAAGCGAGATAGAAGGAGGAAGCGAAAGATTTGAAAACAGTGACAAAGGGAGAAAAAAATTATGATCAAGATCACTTAAGTGTGAGATAAAGACCCTGAAAGTGTGGAGTGGTTGAAGAAAGAGGAATGAGGTAGAATAAAAATTGAGCAGGTTTGGTACTGAGCAACCCAAGCATTCTCTAGCGCCTTTTGTTGGATCACATGAGAAACTTTGGGCCACTGCACTGATTTGATTTTCGCCAAATAAGCCATGCTGTATAAGCATTTAAATAAACAAGTCAGTCTTTAAATACACACATTTAACCAAAATGCATTTGCCAGTATCCCTAAAGTATGAAAAGATATGGTGCTTCCTGACCAGCACCAACCGTGAAGTCAATCTAGGGCTTGTCACCATAGATATTAAATTGCTGATCAAGGTTGCAGTTTAACAATGTTAGAGGCAAGAAGTAAATGCTACAAAAAAGGGTTCGCAGTAGAGCTGTGGGCACTTATCCATGAATATAGGTACTATTTGGGCAGAAATGCCTCACTCTCCTCTCCTCACAGGGCATTATGACAGTAACCTGGTCCAGCCACAGTTAAGCAAGGCTTAACAGAATTCCTCCAACTCAAGGATATCAAAATCATGCTGTTTATTTTGCACAAAACAAGATGGTGGGCATCTCCTTCCATCGTGTGTGTGCACAAATTTCATTAGACAGTCAGAAAAAAAATTGGATGTGAAGGAAAGCGGAGGTTGAATGTGCAGAAGCGCCTTCTTATTAGATACACTCAGAAATATTTCTAGCCATTATTTCTGCTGTGTACGTGTGTATCATATTACTCAGCCTTTTCAAAACATATAGTGCAGTGCTGTGGACTGCGCTTCCTGTCTTGGTTTATTTTCGATGTTAGTACAAGAGACATTTGATGAAGTATTCCAAGTTTACAGACATATTTTGTATCTTTACACAAGTCCTGTTATTGCATGATGCGAAACTGATCTATTCTGGCGCCTTTTATGATTCCTCTGAGGGGAAGTCGGAGTCAGTGAACCATGGGCTAGCTTCTGAGTTTTGCTCCAGGCACATTCCCAAAAATCTGTGTTGCGCATTGGAAAGCTGCTCGCATGTCACATGCTTTGTGCGATGGTTTTTATGACGCACCCAACTCAGTTGACCAGTAGCCATCTCCAAACCTAGATAATAATTTACGTTTGAAATGGATAACCTCTAATATTCGAGTCAGCCTGCTTTGTAAGGACTTTTTTACTTTCAGAAACAGTAGACACTGATTTTTAAGCTTCATGGAGGACAATTCATTTTTTGTCGCAATTTTGAGCAAAATACTGACTGGAGTGACAAAGAATCTGCTTTTGCTCCTCATAAGATGTTGATGCTTCTGAAATCCCTCGTTGAGCAATTCTACTATAAAACATAGTATAACATACAGAACTAGTAAGATCTACTTGCATGGACCCATAGTTCCTCACACTATGCTTTCTACTGTTGTCTCCTATGTCACACAGTGCCTCAGTTTACCGACAAATTCTTAGGTTTCATATCACCTATGGCAAACACCACCCTCATTTGAGTGATGTTACATATGCCCCATGCCTAATGTAAACCTTGTAAGGATATTTCAGATTCATGTTCAAGATAAGTAGAATGTAGGTTACTTGTTATTACTACGAATCTTGGAGAGTTGCAAACCTCTACATACTCGAGCACTACGACCCTCTATTGATGTTTCATTTCCAGAAGTCTGCTGCGGTGTAGAAGACCAAGAATATATTGGGCCAAAGTGACATGGATCTCTGAACTCGGAAGCGTCTTTGATCAAACTCTGGAGGGCTGTATGTCACAAAATCGACATCAGAAATATAAGACCTACAGATAAATTGTTACCATATACACAACTCCCAAAATGTTGTTATGATAAGTGTAGGTTTAGTATCACTACAATATATCAGGACTCAATGTTAATGATCACCATGTACATCGAGTTCGATATTTCGGACACAATATTGTGTTAGAAAAGCACTGTAAATGTGTTAGTTATTGGGAAAACAGAACTTGATTCTATGTAGGAGAAGGTCCTTCAATAACAATGGCTGGAACACAAGCCTTTCGAGATGGCAGAGAAGAGGAGATTGTTCTGGATCAGTCCTCAAACATGACATCCTAATTTCATTTCAAGCATGGACTGACTAAAACTTGTCTGCCATGCCATCACATTGAAAATATAAGATTACTTCGCAAAACACTGACACTGATCAATGCTTTTGTGGCAGGAAGTACTTGCCTTACGTGAATTCGATGAGCCCGCGATGCCCCTTAGGCATTTTAGGTGGGCCCTTAATGGTAATGGAAGCATTACGATTTGAACAAAGCAACACTGCCTTATGGCGCCCTCTGGAATAGGAGTTATGCTAAAAAACGGTGGTACTATTGATAAAACTATTGATAAAATGTGGAAAAAATACCAATCAGTCGTAATGTTGTTGGAATTTACATTTGGTAACACATTCATCACCAACACGATTATCAACAGTTTATTTGCATGCCAAGCAAGATATTTCTGCACAGCGTAGCTGAAAAAGGTACATTTATCTACTCCGTTGCTACCAGTGCTAGTGCTACCAAACATAAAAGATGAAATGTATGCCTTGATTGTGCAGAAGTGGATCCAGGTGGCTGACAGCCAATGCTTTGAATGGGCAAGTAATGGCAGTTTCTCAATGGAAGCTTACTGGCGCGTCTCAGCATGCATGGCTGCGGTGCATGCATGGTGCCTAGACCTGTATCCGTTTATTTCTATTTAGTGAATTTCTGACGATTGGACACCATCCAAGCCTTTGTATTCAGCTCCATCCATTGAATGTGGTGTTCAAGCTATTAATCTGCATAGTTATTCAGTTGTGCCTTTTACTGGAAAGGGTACAAACTCAGAATAATAGGCAAATGGTGGCAAAAACTCTTCATGCCAGCGGCAGCCGAAAAAAGCTCAACAGACCCCTGCAGCCCTTAGTTCCAAGTTAATGTATGAAGATATGTAGAGTTTTCGAAGGTAAAATGAGTTGCATTATCACAACATTACAGGGCTGTGTGTAGTTTTCTGTTGAACTTCACCCTGCAATGAGCGGCTGGCCCTAAGTGAGTGACACAACAGTGACGGTCTATCTTACCTGTTCTGTGTTGGTGACAGGCTCAGAAATGGTCAGGGAACCTGAGTGGTGACAGCAGTACATTTTCACCAAGTCCAAGAGTAATCAGCAGTTTATCGGAAGTTCTCAAGCGAGTAAGAATTGTTTACATATGCTAAGCCCTGGGCGCATTCGTTGCTGAAAAATTCCAAAGGCTCGTATTTGTGAATTTATGCACAAGGTATGGCAAGCTTGAGCAGCTAAGGGAGGGAGTGCTAATATATATATATTAGCACTCCATATACATTTACATTTACATACTACATATATATGATGCCTATGAATCATAATCAGGGTTTAGCCTCATGGAGCATTGCAGACATACAGATTAGGATACTGAAAAAGCCACATCACATTTGATGGGTATGAATGAACAGCCAACATCATACACAGTGTAAATGACATAGATCCTGTCTATTTCACATGTGAAGGGCAATATCAGAGGACCACAGCTATGAGACGCATCCATGTTGCCAACATGGTCCATTGCAGCACATGACACACAACTAAGACACCATCAATCACAATGAAAAAAAGTGTCTCATACATGAGGCAGTGGATGTGCTATTGCATTGGTAACAGGAATGTATGACCAGACCCTTGACAGAAGTGAGTGTGACATCAGCTATCCCTGCAAGGAGCATGTGTGACAAGAAGTCCATCTAAGCTGAAAATGGATAGCATGAGTGACCCAAGAATGACAAGCATTGCTCACAAAACATGTACAGTCCATCCCAGGTAATAAGTCCTGCCACTGCCTTTATGGGGCCCTGTAAATGTTCTATCTGTCCCATGAGATTCCTCAGCTACACACACCGGGACTCCCATTCTGACTCCTGTGTGCTTCCCACTTCAGGATGGCATTCCATAGTCATAGTTCATCTGTCTTCATGGACTTCAGCTCAAATAATGCATTGCCTGGTAGTTGGTAGTCGGTAAGACCTGTATTCAGCTGTCTGTTGCTTCCCATGTGAAAGATCCACTTGACCCTTTGAACTTGATTCTCAACTCCACGACTTGTGAGAGACTGAATTTATACTCTGTCTGCGCTGAATATGGTCAAGAACTTTGACGCACATTCAGCAGAAACCTTGCCCCATATTTATACAATGACACCCGTCCCCGCAAACGTCAAAATCCCTCCGTGTGCGTCATTTTCTGGATGCGGGAAACCGCCTTGCGTTAATGGCATGCAAGGTAGGCGTTCCCATCCAAAAAATGACTTTAAGGCCTGTGCGCCTTATTTATACTCCTGTGTCATTTTGACACGCAGGAGGGGGTGGGCCTTAAAAAAACAGCGTACAGCCTGATGTGCGCTGTTTTTTAACGCCTGGGTGAGGGCAGGCGTTAAGGGACATGCAGGCCCACTTCCATGGTCTCTGACCATGGAATCGGTCCAGAGGTGCCCTTCCCTGCCCCCAGGGACAACCCCTGCCACCCTTGCCCTTCCCTGGAGGACACCCATGGATGGAGGGACCTATCCCGGGTAAGTACAGGTAAGTTGGGTTAAGTATAATATTTTTATTTTTTAAAGTGGCATAGGGGGGCCTAACTTGGACCCCCCTACATGCCACTGTGCCCAATGGCCATGCCCAGGGGACAGAAGTCCCCTGGCCATGACCATTGGGCAAGGGGGCATGACTCCTGTCTTTGCTAAGACATGAGTCATTTCAATGGGGGTTGTGCTTCAAAAAGTGGCGCCAGTCCGGTTTGAGCCATGATTTTTTACTTAAACCTGACTTGCACCATTTTTTTATGCACAACTCCCATTTTTCCCTACGCCGGTGCTGCCTGATTTGAGTCATTTTATCTTACTCTGACCAGCCTGCAGCGCCGGCTAATGTCAATCCTTAAATAAGGCACCCACCTGGTACGTAGGAATGGCGTTAGCCGGCGGTAAGATTTTTCAAGCAAACCAGCGATGGCACTGGTTTGCGTCAAAAAGTATAAATACATGCCTAAAGCTGCACACACCTGGGAACACTACCATGCAGACCAGCCATTTGAACCTGCCCTTCTTGTTGCCTGGAACTGCTTAGAAGGTGCCAGTTTCAGAATTTCATTGTTGTGCATTGGCATACAAAGCACTTGTGTACCAGAGCCCTTGGGGGATTGTGTAACATTGCAGACCACAGCACAAACTGTTTTGGAGTTCCCACAGTGTTGTTCCTGCTTGTTCCAGTCTGAGTCTGCTCACTGTGTATTTGCCTTGTTCATGTTTGTTCCTGACAGAGCCTGCATCCTGGTAGCCAGACTGGTTCCAGGCTTTGCGTTGCTTTCCATGCCCTCTCTTGCCTCATGGGTTATTGTATGTGGTAGTTCTACAATTAATCCCCAAATAGATAGTATATTTTAATCATGTTACTCATCGTAATCAATTCTGGGACATGTATTCAAATGGCCAAATCCAGCCCCCATCCCTTGTCTGGTATTGCCTGTAATAATGTTTGCCAAACAGTGACAGTGTGCTATGGCTGTATGCATGGATTCGGTAAGGTGCCTCCAGCGCAACAAACAAGGCTTGCCAATGTGTATGTGAGGGCAAAACATGTTTGTGCCCTGACGGTCCACACACAGAATCACTTCTGCCGCCACCTTTTGATGGTGCTTGCATGGTGACTAGCTGTGAGATTAATTAGCACAGAGGCACTGATGTTCCCTGCTGCAGTGGGAATTTTCAAGACCACCCTGTGTACACATATTGTGATGAAAGCTACCTGTTACCTATTACTCATCCATTAAGTTTTTGAGCACACCAAGGTTGCCCTGTCGTCAGCCTTCATAAAGTTCTGCAGTGCCATAGCTGGGCTATCACCATGTGTGTAGTTAGTTGATCTTTGGCTTTAGGGTAAATCTGATTTGAAGGATACTCTGTTAATTGAGGGAATGGCTCCACAGACTCATGACTAGACCTGTATGTAACTATGACAACATGGAGGCCAATACTGACACAGGGTACACATGGCCACACAATTGAACTGAGCACCTTTGTGGAATGAACCACTGGAAATATGTGAACACATGCAGCATGGTCTGCTGGTCCTCCACAGCCACAGGAGAAACAAAGGTAATTTACAATAGTCAAACTGTGGTGTACCAAAACATTTTTGGATTGGATTTGGGACTCTGCGTCACAAACACTGTACCTACCTAGCATGTTCAAATGCCTGACTCATGGATAGTATACACACAAGTGACCATGAAGTGGTATCCAACATTTCATTACCTGTGATGGGTCACATTTCTGACATTGCTATTATCAACGGTCCTCTATCTATCTTGTGTATAGATGGTCATGGGAAATGTTTTGTCCCCAAAGTCAGGGAAGTTCACACAGCATAAGATGCATGTAGACGGGTCTCCTTGACCACGCCGACCAACTCCTCCGGCTGGCGCCTTTCGCGCGCCTCAGCCGAAGGACTCACGCGTCCCCATGGAAACATGGGAACGCTTACAGACGCGCGCTACGCGGATTTCTGGGCTCCCTCACAAAAAGGGACGACGGACACAGGAGGGGACGGGAAGGAGTTCTCTCGAAGAACGCCACCGGGAGAGGACGAGAAGGAGATGCCGCGACAGGAGAAGACCGAAGCAGACGACGCGCAGGGAACCCGGGAAGGACGCGCCGAAGGAGAGAGCCGAGACCCGGAGATGAGCACTTACCGCCACAACCCTGGAGGGTCGTGGCTTAACAAGGTACGGTCCTTGTTACAAGGACAGAGAAAACCCTGTTTATTGTATAGAGCACAAGGGGGAGGAGGAGGAGGAGGAACAGAGGGGAGGGAGAAGAGAGGGCATGTGTGAAGGGAGCCATAGAGAAAAAAAGGATATAGAACTGAAGTACAACTTGGGCCAGCACTGCTGAGAGATTGCTTGTCACAAGTATCCCTACCCTCACACAACCTCACTAACGGGACTATCTATAACCACTCCCTACCCCTATCTTCCGCATTTCCCCCCCCCTCCCTGCATGACTAAACACCAACTACCCCAGAACACCGCAAACCACTTACCTTCGTTTCCCCTTCTGTGTTTTATGTTTCCGGTTCCACCTGGGAGGTCATAAGAGTCGACGCCATCCAAGAGACCTAGGAAAGACACAGACCAGAGACGTTACGAAGAAGAAGTTAGCCGAACTGTTACACCATCAACCTTCACTTAATTTTATTATTAAATCAACTTCCGTTACTTATTGTTCAACATCGTACAGCACAATAAATCTCTTTTTGCACTCTACTTACGACCCAGAGTCCTCTGTACCGTCGATCCCCCACCACAGTGGTGTCAGAAGTGGGATTTGACAGCATTGGTGGTACAGGGAGGTATACAGGATGGGGGAGAAACCTACGCTGGAAGATATGATTAAGCAGTTGGCGGAAGGCCAACGACACCTCCAATTGGTATGGGAGGCGCATCAAAGCGAAGCAAAGGAGGACCGAGAGGCTCTTCAAACGGCCTTAAAAAGTCAAGCCACCATTATGGCTAACAATCAGCTGGTGCATGAGACTGCGCTCCAGAAACTAACTGACACCATCGCAGCGAGCAAGGTACACCCTAATGTTCTGCGCTCAGTCCTACAAAAATTCCAAGAAGGAGAGGACCCTGATTCCTTCTTCACAAATTTCGAACGTGTGGCCTCATCAGCCCAATGGCCGGAAGAGCGCTGGGGACAGTATGTTGCCCCTCTTCTAACGGGCATCCTTCAGACAGCATACCAGGCCGCGAGTCCCTTGGGTACTACTCCTTACAAAGATATTAAGAGTAGTATTCTGGAAAGAGTGGGTCACGATTCTGAAAACTATAGGATGTAGTTTAGAAAGGTGAAATGGGGACAGAGTGAGGACCCCCGTACGTTCTATTTCAGGGTAAAGGATTTGGGACTAAAATGGCTAGGACCATTAGGAACCGACCGAGAAGATATCATTAAAGCTGTTATCCTTGAACAATATCTAGATTCCCTTCCAGGCAGTACTAGGAACTGGATAAGACAACACCCCAAGATAGATACAGAATGGCCGTAGACCTAGCCTGCGCATATCACCGGTCTATTGATGTCAAGACATTAGGTCCCCAGAACATCATCAAGCCTCCAGTGGGTACTCTCAAGTATCCTCCTCGACGATCAGCAGAAGAGCCAGGAACTCATAGACCCGGAGAAACAAGCCCCATGCAACAGCCACAATGTTTTAGTTGTGGAGAGTGGGGACACATTGTGAGAGTGTGTCCCAGAAAAGGCGACCGGGTAGAACCCATGGAAATAGGGGTCACCCGAGGCATGGTACTGTGCACTGGTAGAGGGCATCATAAGTTCAAACAGATCATCAAAGTAAATGGAACCCCAGTAGAAGCGCTAATTGACTCGGGCTGTAGACAGTCCGTAATACGTAGCGACCTCACAAGTCAAACCGATCCGACCCCGAGTCAGTGGGTTACCATCTGTTGCATTCATGGGGATAAAGAAAACTATCCGCTAGCGTTGATCAGTATAGAGTGGGGAGAACATCATGACTTCCTTCCAGTAGGGGTTATGGACAGATTGGTAGAAGATTGTGTCATCGGTACGGACTATATCCGGTTCACTGCTCTTTTAGATAAAACAAACTCACCTGTGCTATCTCCTGATTGGTGGTTGGAAGCGCCCTTTTCCAAGAGTCACATAGAGAGCTCCCCAGTTCACATTAAATTGACTAGAAGGGAGAAAAGGCAGGAGAAACACAAATACCAGATCTCAAGGACTGAACCATTACCTAAGAAAATAGTAGCCAGCAGCGACAATACCACTCTCTCTTTTAGAGCTAGCCAACGAGAGGACCCCACTCTCTGTCACGCGTGGAAAAACGCCAAAACAGAATCCTCCGAGGAGGTGGGTCCTTATTTTCTAATTCATAAGAACCTTTTGTATAGAGTCACTACATCCACCAACGGAGAGAAGAAACAACTAGTGGTACCTGAGCCTTATCTGAATCAGGTCCTATTTTTAGCCCATAACCAGCCGGGGGGTGGACATTACGGCCGAGAAAAGACTGAGGAATATTTGTTAAGACGATTCTATTGGCCAGGGGTTTATGCTCACATTAGAAAATATTGCACACAGTGTCCAAGGTGTCAAGTAATAGAACCAGGAGCCCTGAGGAAGGCCCCTTTACAACCCTTGCCCATTATTGCGATCCCCTGCAGTTGCGTGGGTATGGATCTAGTAGGACCACTATTGCCATCATCCAAGGACCACACCTATATACTAGTTCTGGTAGAATACGCTACCAGATACCCGGAGGCAATCCCCTTGTCTAGTATGACTACGAAGGTAGTAGCCCAAGCCATGATAAATTTCTTCTCCAGGGTCGGATTTCCCCAAGAGATCCTAACAGACCAGGGTACTCCCTTTATGTCCTCTCTTATGAAACAGATCTGCAAAATACTAGGGATTACCCAGATAAAGACCTCCGTATACCACCCCCAAACTGACGGTCTAGTAGAACGCTGTAACCGCACCATCAAAAATTTGCTGAGGAAAACAGTGGAAGACTCCGGAAGGGACTGGGATCAGAAACTGCCTCTGGTTCTCTACACCATCCGAACTCATGAACAATCCTCCATGGGACATAGGGGGTCATTCTGACCCTGGCGGTCACCGTCCACGGGAGCACCGCCAACAGGCTGGCGGTGCTCCCACAAGCATTCTGACCGCGGCGGTTCAGCCGCGGTCAGAAGCGGAAAGTCGGCGGTCTCCCGCCGACTTTCCGCTGCTCGGGGGAATCCTCCATGGCTGCGGAGCGAGCTCCGCAGCCATGGGGATTCTGACACCCCCTACCGCCATCCTGTTCCTGGCGGGTCTCCCGCCAGGAACAGGATGGCGGTAGGGGGTGCCGCGGGGCCCCTGGGGGCCCCTGCAGTGCCCATGCCCATGGCATGGGCACTGCAGGGGCCCCCGTAAGAGGGCCCCGCAAAGTATTTCAGTGTCTGCCAGGCAGACACTGAAATACGCGACGGGTGCAAACTGCACCCGTCGCACCCCTGCAACTACGCCGGCTCAATTCTGAGCCGGCGTCCTTGTTGCAGGGGCATTTCCTCTGGGCCGGCGGGCGCTCTTTTGGAGAGCGCCCGCCGGCCCAGAGGAAATGTTAGAATGGCCGCCGCGGTCTTGTGACCGCAGTGCGGTCATTTGGCGGCGGAACCTTGGCGGACGGCCTCCGCCGTCCGCCAAGGTTAAAATCAGGCCCATAGTCCTTTCGAATTAGTGTTCGGGAGACAACCCCGTAATTTGCTTGACATGGCCGCAGAAAGGTGGGAAGAAGAGGGGGAGGAAAAAAAACCTCTGCTAGAGTATGTCAATAAATTGAAATGTCACCTACAAACGGTATGGGAAGATGTACGGAAGCACCTAGAAAAAGCACAGACAAAGCAAAATGCTTATTATGACCAGGGGACCAAGTTGCGGTCCTTTGACCCTAATGACCAGGTTCTGATAATGAGACCAACCTCTGAAAATAAGTTGCTAGCTAGGTGGCAAGGACCCTACAGAGTAATAAAAGCAGTCTCCCCTCTCACATATCTTATCGAAGTAAATCAACACCCAAAAAGGACACAAATATACCATGTCAATTTACTTAAAAAATGGGAGACACCAGAAGTCACTCCCAATATCTCTGCTTCCGGGTTCTTAATCACCCCAACCACTGCTTTAGAGATGGACCTATATCCCAACAATACAGAAGACCAGTGGGAAAGTCTGTGTATAAATGTGTCCCTCACAGAGCCCGAGAAAGCCCAACTATACACCCTATTACAAAAACATTCCCAATTTTTTTCTGGGAAGCCGGGTAGAACCACATTGATCCAACACTGTATCAGAACACCAGAGGGCAAAACCGTTCATCTACGACCCTACAGAATTCCCGAAGCACGAAAACATCTTATTGAAGAGGAAGTAAATAAAATGCTAACCTTAAGGGTTATCGAACCATCTACAAGCCCCTGGTGCTCCCCGGTGGTTCTAGTTCCTAAACCAGATGGGTCCGTTCGATTTTGCATCGACTACCGTAAGTTAAATGACTTATCCCTCTTTGACACATATCCCATTCCACGAGTAGATGATGTGTTGGAGAAACTAGGGAGTGCTCGATATATGTTGACCCTAGATTTAACGAAAGGGTATTGGCAAATCCCGCTCGCCGCTGCAGACAAAGAGAAGACAGCCTTTGCAACCCAGTCCGGCCTTTATCAGTTTACTGTCCTTCCCTTCGGTCTCCACGGGGCTCCAGCTACATTTCAACGCCTAATGGACCGGCTCTTAAAACCGTTCCAGGCGTATGCAGCGGCTTACTTAGATGGCATTGTGATTTTTAGTAACTCCTGGTCTGATCATCTACAACATCTCGAGACAGTGTTCCACGTCTTAAAGAAGGCTGGCCTTACGGCAAACCCAAAAAAATGTATCTTAGGGAACACCCAAATTGCTTATCTCGGTTACCTCATTGGTAACGGGATTCTGCGACCACAGAAAGATAAAATCGAGGCCATATTAAAAGTACCTGTACCCAAAACAAAGAAAGATATAGGATATCCTAGTTACAGATTCTACCAGATTGCAGTAGCAGTACACAGCTTCCTCTTGTGGCTTTTGGGAGTAGGCGTAGAATTCCTATGACTGAGTAGCATGGCCCAACAACATTTTTGCCTTGGGCACAATTGCTGGTACAGAGCTGATGCATTTGGCAACTGTGTCACTTTATAGCCAAACAATTTTCTAAAGTTAATGGGTCATCATGGGATCCCTGAACTTTGTGAATGCATGGTCAGAAAATATTTATTTGCATGATGTTGTGCAAGGGACCTCTGACTGCTTCCATCATACATTTAAAGTCACAAAATAGTTTGATAGTTTACGTTTGGTACACCCCTGCTGATCTAGTGCAGCATATGCCCAATTGTTAACTTCTCAGTATGAAGGCTATCACAGACATGGTTGTATGCTAAGATCAGCAGGCCAGCATTCCTGTGAGTGCCGCCATTCCCAAGGTGCTGACAAATAGAGACCTACCTCATCAAGATTGCAAGTAGTAGGACATTTGCTAAACCATGTTTCAATTAGGGGACAGTGTCAGTTCGGTTGTAAAACCACAGATCACCCAACTTGGCAAATGTAAGCTAATTGATGTGGCAAACTGTGATCTACAATACCTGATATAGGTACACAGGGCCCAGAGTAACACATTTCAGGTGCAATGACTACACCTGTGCCCATGCATTCTGTCACAGATGATCAAAATAGACACTGTCAGCATACATTTGTTTGTTGTTTTGATTTAGATAAATGGCCAACCCATGTTTAGCGTAACATTGTCATCAAGTAACACACAGGATCCCTGCCATCGTGGTGTCATAGGGGGTATATACGGCTCTAGGTACACTGCCAATGTGGCATATGTAACCTACATACAATACAGGCACACATATAATGGACCATTGAAAGCACAATAATTCCATGACTAAACTCAAACCACATGAGCATCACACAGTAACTCATTGTCCCTTGATGCACAAGCCACAATACCTGAGTCACTGGAATTGCAGTGCACCAGGAATGTGGCTTTGCATGTCTCTCATAATAACAAATGATGAAATGGAGTACCCTCTAGAAATACATCTGCAATAAATTGAGTAATCATGTTTGGCACCACATGATTGTTAGGGCCTGTGCATGTGTGCACATGTGTGTCTATCACTGGAGTGACAGTGTCAATGCATGTTTGCAGTAGTATGTCTGTTGGGGTGTCTACATGCCTGATGTGCTGCTCTATCATATAAAATGTCACACACAGTAATTTGTTTATCCAACTTTTGTACAGGGAGCAGACATTGCCACATTTCACCCTCCCATGTTTTACAGGTGGACCAGCCCCCTACACAATTGGTGAAGTGGCTCGATTTGCGGACCCAGACGTATCCAGTAAGTGTTGATATGTTTGTCCAGTGTTGTGTTTGCAGCTGTTGTGTGATTGACTCCTGTGTGTTGGACTCATTGCAAGGTATAATGTGCTGGCCCATGATCTGATATGGCAGTTGACTGGAGGTTGACATTTTGTGCCATGTGTGAGTTGGACATTCTGTGCCGGAGAGTCATATATTGGGAGTCGAGTGCTGCGCTATAGTCATGGGCAGGTGAACAGGGTGATTTTTTGCTACATGTATGCCAATGATTAATTTGGAGGTGGCCAGCTTCATTATTTAGTCAGCAAGTCTTACCCTGATTCACACAGACCAGTGATGCCGAAATATTACCCACAGAGTTGAGCATCCCTGTTAACTAATGAACATGTAGGACTGTATGTTTGACTTCCTAGCAGCATCTAGCTCCCCATGTTGTGCTCCGTTTATGTGGCACTTGAGTGAAATGTCATAGGTGTGCATGCAGCTCAAGCCCAGATGGGTGCTTGCATCTATGTGCTTGCTTTTGGAAAGGTATCAGTGAGATCTAATGATGTTGACAATTGTCCGCAATTAGAAACATAAATGTGGATGCGATTGTCCAATGTTTGAGTCAATCCTAGTTGGCAGCCCTCCTTACCTGTGGTGGACTGACTAAACCCATGGACAGCTGTCCAAAGCTTCCTGGCTGTCCTTGATGTTTGAAAGTATGTGTTGCATGTCCATCTCCCCCTGAGGCACAGGGTTAGGGTTAGGAAATATGTGTACCTTGGTGTGAGGATCCCATACAGAAGCCAGACATTTAATTCAAACATTAATTTGTTCCAAACTAGGATGCCTCCCTCGTGATTAGCAACTGCATACTATCCAGGCAATTCCATTTACAAATCACAGGTCTTGTGGGCCTTGTTTGTCTTCCAGAAGATAGTCATTAGTTGGCCTGACACGTGTGGAGTACTTGCAGCATTTGTTATGTGACTAATAGCAGTACAATGATGCACAGATCATTTAAGTAGGTGCACACCTTTTTGTGCATTGCTGTGCTGTTAGACAGTAGATGTGTAGGCTGCGTTGGCCTGTCATTCCTCACTGACATTCTATGATCTGTACTGTGTTGTGGACTGTATCAGCTATTTTTGAGAAAGTGTTACAATATCATCTGTAGATGTATCACATAATGATGTAACTAATGTTTGGCTTTCTCTGTTTTTACAACTGCCAACATGAATGCCCATGAGATCAGGGAATTCCAGAGGCGGGCAATTCGTTAGCACCACATACTAGATGTGGAGTCTGGGTTCTGCAATATGGCACGCCTGTATCGCCATGAGAGAGCCACAGTGGTCTGGAGGGCATTTGCCCAAGAGGGGCCAGCCTTGCCCACAACAGCCACCACCACCACCATAGCTCAGACCACAGTCACCCAAAGGATGACAGCCACTGTTGCAGGTCCCTCAACCTCATCTGCTCCAGGCCCACAGGCAGCAGCTCCTGCACCTCCCCCTCCAAGCACGGCACCGGCACCAGCAGAACATGAGACGTGACATGCAATGGATGTTGCGAAGGATGGACAGGCTGCAGAAGGAGGTGTACCGCAATAGCAGGAGACTGCAGGTATTAAGAAGATCCTGTGGAGGGCCAATTTGTGACTTTTGGATCCTCACCCATGGTTCCCTCTCCTCCCTCCTCTTTCCTGGTTCTTATCTTTAGTGGGTTTAGGGGGCTTAGTGTTAGGTTAGAGTAGGATGTTAGTTTAGTTAGTATAAGTGGGTTGGGGGTGGAGGTGGTTATATTATTACATGTTTTTTTGTGGGTGGGTGGGGAATGATGTTGGGGTTTATGTGTAATTAAAAAAAAAAATATATATATATATGTTGGTTTAGGATAAGTTAGTATGTGTTTAGGTTAGTATCTGTTGTCCCGTCATATAAGGGGGGTGAGGGGTTGATGTTTCGAGTGTTTAGTTAAATGTGATAGGTAAGTTTAGCTTAGGTTAGTTAGGGACAGTTATGGGTAATGTGTAGTTAGGATAGGTTAGGTTAGTTAAGGTGTTTCCCCTTGTTTAAGTATCCTTTCTTACTGTGAAATAAAGTTTTAAGTACTCCTTTACAGTATGTGCCATATGCTTGGGGATCAGGGCCTTGGCATGGGTGAACACTGTCAATTTAGTGTTTGCACTTGTGTTCCATCCTGCATCAGAATCCCATTAATGACATGGTTATTCACAATTCCTAATGTGCTGTCACATTGGCAGCTACACCAAATCTACTTTTCTATGCATCTACCATCCATTGCACCCACCACTCAAGGTTACTATGGTTCCCAATGTGTTGTGAAGTTTGGATGTGTTTTTAAATCTGTCATCGTTTGATTCCTGATTTCGAATCATGGGCGCTGTGGTACATCTGCCTGCAGCCTGATGTTCATGTGAACCCTGATATGCTGAGTGATGTTATAATCTTATGTAGTATTGTATACATAAATCACACCTATCATTTCTTACATTGTACTCCTAGGTTACATATTTGTCCATACACTTGTACACATCCATTCCTGCTGTATGGTGTGTGTGTGTGTGTAATGAAAGTTTATAGTCAGATGTCACATACATAAAGATTGTCTTAAAGGGAATGTTGACCACATTGAGTTTCAGCTTATACATACCTTGAAGCAGACTTTTTCTGTTTTACACAGCATTATACTGTTTGTTTTCATTTCACTTCAGGAATAAGCCTCAGGAATCGCAGATGATGATACAATCCAGAACCCAGTGCATAGTTATCAGCCAACAATCTTTCAAGCAGTTGTGTTGACATTCTATGCCCTTTGACATGTGACATACATCACTAATCTCCTACACAGTTGATGTGTCACATTACACAGAGACAAAGTGGTTGTGTTTATTTTAAAGTGCTATAGTGCAATAATTACATAGTCCAGGATTGTGAGTCCATTAGTGTGGTGCCTTCTATTGTGATGCCACACAAATGCAATGGGACATGTCAATGGACACGCTGGGGTGAAGTGTCATACAGTGCAGAGGAACATGAATTGCCAATGAGGTAGTGAGAGACAATCACAGAGCATAGTGTCAAGGTAAACAGTGTGCTGGAGAACAGTGCATGTGACCAACTGTAGCAAGACTGGAATGTTAACAATCACAGGACCTAGGAAATCAGTGCCCATGAGGCATGGACTTGTGCTACCTGGTACTCCTATGGGTGAAGGTGATCTGTTCCACGTCTTCATCTTACGATGTGTATGTCGTCACCTCTGCCCTTGGTGGTAGTGGGTTTGAAGGGGCAACACACACTTCAGTGTTTGAAGAAGTGGAGTCAGAATTCCTGGTAGCTGCCAACTGTGGGGCTATTAAGGGCATTACTGCAGCAAAGAGGAGCTGCTGGTTCTTGAGTATAGCAGCACATCACTATAGTAGGCAGCCAGGTCAGCCCTGAGGGGTTCGTGATTGCATTTGTGCATGCAGGGAAAGGTTTGGGATGCCAGGTGTTGTGGCAACTCCCTTACTGCTCTGCCCTTACGCATTGATGTAGTCCTTGCAGGATGGATGGTAGCGCTTGCATGGCTGCTGCCTGTTCTGCAGATGACATCATGCACATGCGCATCCCCTCAAGGCTGGCTGCTATATTTTGCATCCCCACCTGCAACTCCTTGGTCAGCTCCCGCTGTACTCCCACTACTGTCCTCTCAAAGGTGGTACCAGTGTTCTCAGAGTCCTCAGCTGGGTTGGAGCTGGCAGTTCGTACTATTGGGGTGGTGGGTTGGGTCCTCTGTGATGGCTGCTACTTCTCCTCCTTGCGACTGAAGGTAGGGTCTGGAGGGTTCCAATGACATCTTGGAGGGTCTGCTGGCTAATGTTTGCTCATCATCCATGTCATCAGGGAAGTCCAGAACAGGCATATCCCCAGGAGAGCCATCGTCCTCTGCAATGAGATATTGTACAATTACTGTGTCTGTGTTGTTGCATTTGTAATGTGACGTTCCTGACTTCCTATTAGTGGAACATTGTAATCTTGGTTCCTGTTCCTTGTTCCTGTCATTAGGATTAGCATTCTCCCAGGCCTATGCCCCACCTGCATGTCACATGTAGTGTGGGCAGTTTGGGGACTTGTCTGCTTCACATCCTCTAGGTGTAGGTTCTGTCCAAATTGTATGTTGCCACCTTATTGTCCTACTCAACCCTCCATCCAATTCCATTATCATGGTGAGGCCTTGCACAGGCTGTGGGTGTTTTGATGCCACTTGCACCACACTTAATAATCTGGAACTGACCCAGTCTCAGATCCACCTAAATGTTGCTGAGACCTAACATATACTATGTATAGCATTGCCATGGCACAATACAGGTGTCAGCATTGGTAGTGTGTAATGTTGATGTTGGGGAATGTGTGCTACATTGGATTGCAGTGATGGTCCTGGCAGAGTTCTATTTCCTCTTATGAGTGTGTGAGTGTGTTTAACTAGCTAGACACATATGCCCTCCCCCTCAATACTGTTGTCTTAGCTGTATGACAATTGGGATGTTGCAAAGTGGCATGGCAGCTATTGTCACACAGGCACGGAGTAGACCCTGAAATGTACAGCATGGGTATGACATTACTGCTGTGTACTTCATAATGTAAGTAACAATACCTGATGGTTATTGCACCTATAGACATGAGCATTTGACAGGATTTGCACTTTGATAGGAATTACAGGGGATTGATAACGTCGTCATCCTGAACCCTCTTTTTTGGGTGTGTTTGATCCATGGGCACGTAACTGCCATCAGCTACTTGACCTGCACACACAGCAGAGGTGGTAGTGGCAACTGTTGTCAATGGTAAATACCACTTGCGGATATGGCCTGAGACTGGTAATTGAGCCCTAGTTCATGTAGCGACAGTACCAGCTGTTGTGTGACAGCAGGCCAGTTTTATGTTGCATCCTACACTTTTGGACTGCCTTTGCCTTTCCAACAGCCTTGGCATGGCAGAGTACCCCCATGCAAAGTTTGTTGGTGTAGTGTTGTGCTGTGCCCCTGGTTTCCCCTGCACAGCACATGCACCGGCGCCGTGCCCCTTTGCCCTTTCCACTACCTGATTATCATGGCTGACATGCATTGTATAGTAGGTATGTCCCCCCCCTGCTTCCAGTTAACATTTAGGCATTTTTGTTCCCAATGCAACTTACCCTGCATCTGTGTGGTTTCCTGGCAGTCTGCACTGTCCTGTCCTGGAATCCCTGTGACGATCTCCTCTGGGATGACAGCTGCCACCATCTCCTCCATCTGGTCCAGGGCCTCCTGCAGTGCTGGACTCCCACCTCCAGTCTGCAGTGCTGCCTTTCTGCTCCTTGCCATTTTTTCCTTGGTCCTGAGCTGGCAGTCATGTCAGCGTTTCTTGCACTCAGAGACTGTTCTCCGTACTTCTGCCACACTGTTTATCTTGTCGACAGTTTGTTGCCAAATTGACTCTCTCCTCCCAATTGGCAATTTTGAGTTGACAAAAAGTTGATCCTGGTGTTCCGTCACCTCTTTCACCAGTATTTCATGCTCCTCTGCACTGAAACGACACTTCCTTTTCTTCTTCTCCCTCTCCTGGGTCTTGTCTGGGTCCTCCTGGCTGGTTCCTGGTTGGTTGGAGTCTTCCTGGGGTCTCTCATGGCTTCTGGGATCCATTTTGGGGCTCCTTTGCACATTTTGCTGTGTTTGCGCCGCTTTTTGACGCTATTGCGAGGAAAAAAGGCACGTATCTGGTTTGCGACGTCGTGAACCGGATTAAGGTCATTTTCGCTGCATTAACGTCGTTTTTTTCTTTTTATTAAAAGTATAAATTTGGCGCCCGGGTGGTGCAAAGAAATGGGCGTTAGCCGGCGTTAAACTTTTTGACGCAAAACTGCGTTGGCGCAGTTTTGCGTCTAAAAGTATAAATATGGCAACTAGTTTATTCCACTTGCCCCGCAGTATGAATCTACTTTGCTTCAATAATGCAGGCCACAGGCATACCACATGTTCAACAGATTTTTCCAAGCTGCCACAGCCCATGTAGTTCAATACAGCTGCTGGCTGTTGCCAGCTCGGTAGGTGTTTCAAGAAAGCCAAGTCTCCTAACCTAAGGGCCATGAACTTTTCCTTCAGATAAATGTTATAAGTAAATGAAAGATAGCTGGCTGGGGAGGCTGGCTGATAAGTATTAAGGACTGCCCAGGCGTGCTCACGCTGAGCAAGGAGGGCTCCATCAAGGTGAAAAGACCATAACTGCACACTTGTTTCAATACCAATTTTAAACATTGATTGGGACGGATTAACAATTGCTTTCAGTAACCACTGGCAGTCTTCAAAGAAATGATAGTGTGACCACTTTGTTCTGGTAGAGCTAATTTCAAGCCATAATAATGACTCCAAACTGCCTACTTTTGCCTTCCTTAGAATGTGACATCAGCACCGGCTGCCAACTGGTCCAGGAGACCGTATTCAGGCCGAATCTTGGCAACTGGAAAACCCTCTTGTACGCCTCGGTGACTAAATTATTCAACATACAGCTGTCCCTGCCCAGCTATATTTCCCAGCCATAGGCTAGTGAGGAAGCGATCTTAGCCCTCATGACTTCCAGCAGCAGGAAAATACTTGGCCTCCAAAGGGATTTGAATAATTTTGAGAGGGACACCTGCAGAGCCAGTGCTTTTGCTTCACTCTCTTTTCTCTGCTTCACAAAGCTTCCCCTGGTGTCAATATGCGCCCTTATGTACTTATAGAATTGGTCTGAGATGATTTTGTTGCTGTTGTAGTGCCAGCCGTTTCCCAATTGCTTTTTTTGCTGAAAGAGACCACCTTTGTTTTTGACAAATTCACCTCCAAATTATTGGAGGCTGTGTAAGATGGTAGCAGATTGAGCAGCTCCTGAGGGCCTACTCTTGAGTGACTAAACATTGCCAGGTCATCAGTGTACAGCAGGTGGCTAATCCATGAACTACCGATCTTGGGGGGGCTGACAATTAGTAGCGCTAAGTCGCTTTAATGGATCTGCAATAAACAAATTAGAAAGCAGGGGGAGCTAGCAGGCATCCCTGCTTCACACCACAGGATGTGGAGATTATCCTAGAGAGGGAGTGGTCATCTACCAATTTAATGAGGACCCAGGTATCACCATGCAATTCTATCATTGCCTCCAGCAGCATAGTGGGAATTCCCCATTTTTGTAGTTTGGCCCACAGATCCCCCCTTAGGACCCAATCAAACGCTACCTTGAAATCCACAAAGCAACAGTGCAGCACAGAGCATGATGTTATTGCCTTGCCCATAGTTAGAGCCATGAAATCAGTTAGTGTACCAGATTTGGAAATAAACCCAGTTTGGAATTAGCCCCTTCAGCTCAGCCCAAGCCCACAAATCCTTGAACAATTGACTGGCATAATATTGGGTCTCCTTGTCAATTACCGCTATTAGCCTGTAGTTATTTGGATTCAACCTTGAGCCCCCTTTTTGTAGCTGATAGATTATGGTACCGCGCGATGACTTGGAAATTCTAGAACACCTCATGCAAAAGCCAAAGAGATTTGTAAGCCAATCTGCCCAAAAGGTTACATCCTGTTCAAACAACAATTGCGGCTGACCATTGGGGTCAGGTGCCCCACCTCTTTTTGCTTTGGATATAGTACGCCAAATGCAGTGCAAGAGGGGAGGCGTAGTTCCAGACTGAGAATACCAACAATCTGAAACTGGGTACAAGGAACTGATCGAAGCTGCAGTGGAACTCTGCACCCCCTTATGCAGCGAATGATCTTCCAACTCACTTGTAGAAAAGTGATTAGCCTGGTCTGATGCCCACTCCCCTTCCGTGATGCTTACACAGCCTAACCCCTTCTGCCCATTCACTTGTTTATTAATTAGAGCCCAGAAGTTTCTTGAGTTATCATCCTAACTGCCACAAACAAGCTTTGCCCAGAAATTACCTTAGCATTTACACTTTTCCTCATAGATGGTGTGCCTATAGGCCTTCTGCTCCTGCTTAAATGTAGCCAATGAATAATTTGAGTCTAGATTTTTATGGGTTGCCCTAGCAGCTTAATTGCGGGCTGTCTTTAAATCCTTTATCACTCGCAAAGTGATAATTTGTGTGGGCTGAGCGAGTTGACTTGCTGGCTGTTGAAATCTTGCCCACTATTCGGGCAACAAGACTAGCTCATGTCGTACTTGGGGACCATTTTTTAGGCTTTGGCAGATTCTAGATATTCCACACATTCTGCCATTACTGTGTCACAAGTGGAGGCACTCCATTTTATATGCTTTAAAGTCTCAATGCATGGTCTTCCGCCTACAATCCTCGCTGCAACATAATGTTGTAGGCTGGACCTTATTACAATGGTCTGGGGGCAATGGCCACTCTCTTCCCCGTGGAGATTTAAGGACTTTTTCAATGATAGGAAATATTTCAACATTACCAATGGTGTACTCTAGAAAGAAGCAGGTCTGCCCATCAGATCTTGTCCAATTTGGGGTGATATCCTGTGGTAGACGGCCGTTGCATACTTTATAACCCATCCTGCTTAGCTGTAACACCATGTGTTCATCCAAGCCACTGTGAGGGCGGCCTCTTGGCTTGACCGGGCACCAGCAGATGATTGCAAAAATCTGGCCCCTCAAGGACCTCAGCAGAATCTTGAAACACATTTGTATCAACTCCCCTGTTATTAAGCAATCAACATGAAGATGATCACTGGCAAAGTCACCATGATTTGAAGCAGCTTCCCCCTTTTTTCCTTTGCACCAGGATTGATGTAAACATTTAACAGGAATAGGGCTTGCTTTAGTCTCCAGTTGCTGATCTTAATGCCTTGCAGCCAGTTCACTGTGATTCACCCTTTAAGTTGACTGCTATGTATATAGATAGCCCGTCTCTGGATCTACCGCCATTATGTTCTCTGAGCGCTGGTTTTCAAAGTTCTAAGTAACTTGGCTGCACACAGCTTGTCTCAGCCCAGGTTTTCTGTAGAGCAATAATTTCATGGTGAATTCGGAACGAGGTTAAATCCGAAGATTGTGTTTTCTGAGCTATACCAATGATGATCCAGGAGCATAGTCATAAGGGTTCATAGATGGGCCAGAGGGGCGCCCTGGCATTGGTTCAATTGGGGTGCTGATGAATTAAGGCTGTAGCCAGCCAGTCCTAGATTGTCCCCATGGAATTACTAGCTTCGCCCCTTCGTGCACTGTTGTATGTAATGGAGATGCCCTGAGCACTTTTGAAAATTGACTGTGGTTTCATTATGTAAAGAATTTTTTGGCTTGATGGTTGACCAGGGAATGATAACCAGGCACCTTGAAGGGGCTGATTGTGATGCCCCATAAGAGAAATATTTCAGCTCTGGCCAGTATTGAGCGTGCTAAGTGGGAAGAGCCTAGAGTCGCCACAGTGGATTCTGCAATCTGAGGCCCATATTTATACTTTTTTAGCACCAAATTCGCGTCATTTTTTGATGCAAAAGCAGCACAAACTTGCAAAATACAATTGTATTTTGTAAGTTTGTGCCATTTTTGCATCAAAAAGTGGCACAAATGCGGTGCTAAAAAAGTAAAAAATATGGGCCAGAGTGCCCTTAGGGGGAAGAAATTCAATAGAAGCAATGTCACCAGAGCCTATGCCACTCAGCTCGGGCATTGTCTTTAATAATTTCAGAATATTCCCCCTATTCAAGATGTCGAGGGCACCTTGTGAGCGATACTCGGGCTGAACAAAAAGCCTAGTAGCCAAGCACTCCAAGGGGATCTCTGATTGAAAGCCCAGTGATCAGTGGGAGATCCGATCTGCCAACAAGACTCAATTTTGTGTCCCTGTTGCCACAGCTCCAAGTGGTTACCGTGAGAACTCTTAACTTTGTGGGATAGTTCTCGTAGATGGGGCGAACAGCCCTGATTCATAAAAGGCATCACTAAGGGAATATTAACCCCATGTCTTCCTAAATTACTGCTAACTGTTTAACAGATGGCATTTTGGTCCACTGGAACGTCGCGAGAATTTAAATGCATTTTCTCTCGAGGGCATGTAGCAACTAATATCATGATGTCTTCATTTTATACTCGTGGTTAAGGATCTGAGCACTTTGGGACAGATGTATCATGAAGGCCTTTTGCGATTCGGAAATAGCGATTTTTAAGAAATCGCTATTTCCGACTCGCAAAATGCCATGTATCACATTTGCGAATCGGTAATAGAGATTTCTTAAAAATCGCAAATGCTATTACCGAATCGAAAATTGCGATACCGTCCCCATTCACACCTATGGGCCTGTTGACCCATATCTGCGAATTTTTTGCATTTCCAAAATTGCGATTTCTTGATGGACGTGCACGTTCTGTTGAAAAGACTCAGAGAGGGAAAAAAAGCTTCCAGGGCATCGGATGAATAGTCGCTTGAAATGACTATTGGCAAAACCTTGCACCTCGGCATGCCCAATGGCTGGTTTGAAGCTGGTGGGGCCGGAGAATTGGCTTTATTCTTTGTTTCTGATGCATCAATGGGCAAGCCTTCAACATCCTGACTGCTAACAAATCCAGGGAGACCCAATGAAAGAGATAGCTGTGGACAGGGGGTGTACTGAAACCCACTTGCACCCAGTTACGAAAACCCTCATCCAGATCTTATTAAGGAAGGGATCGAAGCCAGTACCAATTGTTCCATGACCTGATTAAAATCCTGGTAAAGTATGCTGAGATTGAGAGAGATTCCCTAATGAACAAATTTAAAGCATTAATAGTGAAAGAGCAAGATCAGGAAAAGATGAAAATCTTCAAACAGGAAATGAAAGTATGCATGGCGAAGTATGGAGTCACACTGAAAAAGAGGAAAGCACATACATTTCACAGAGACAAAACGAAGGGAGAAAATCTTTAATTTTGCATGTAGATTTACACAAAGTCCATGCCGGGACCCTCACACTAGTCAGGGAAAGAAGCTACACAGCTAAGATAACTCCTGCTTACCCCCTTGGCAGCTTGACTCAAGCAGTCAGGCTTCACTCAGAGGTATTGCGTACAGTATTTGTACACACACATTGACACATTGGAAACACCACAAAAGTACTCCACACCAGTTTAGAAAAATAGCCAATATTTATCTGGGTGAAACAAGACCAAAAAGGACAACAAATTCAACATACACAAGAAAAGATACAAATTTCTAAAGAATACATCTTAGTAAAGCGCTTAGAAACACAATAGCTCCAACTAGGACTATAATAGCATCTTGACGGAGTCGTTCCAAACAGTTTGACACCACTCATGAGGGAATGCAGGCTGGTCACTGAGTCACATGGACCCCAGGTACAGTATCTTGGAAAACAATGAGGAAACAAAGAAATTGCAGGAGTCGGGGAGTTGGGGTGTCTCTGGAGCCAGTGCAGCATCAGTTCCTTACTGCTACCAGGGAGGTTAGGCATCTGTTCCTTACTGCTAGGCAGGTGAGAGGAGGCATTCCATCCTTACAGTTTCAGGAGAGGTGATGCCGCATCAGCGGCGATGAGTCGGTTCCTTATGACCCGGTGGGTCAAGATGCGTGACGTCGATTTTGCGGTGCCAAGGGGCCACAGGTGCTGTGTCCGGTGTCCCAGACGTCGAGGAAACAGCACTCACACTGTGGCAGGACTCTGGATGTGCTGCAGCGCTGTCAGGCCTGTGTTGCAGGTTGCGGTTGGTCAGCAGGGACCAAGGCTCAGGTGCAAGCAGCAATGCTAAGTCAGAGAGAGGTGCCGGTTCGGAAGTCGCTCCGGAGTTGATGTGCTTAGTTTCTTTTTGGTTGCACCAGAGCTCACTTCCAAGGGCCCAGGAACTGGCACCACATGGAAAGTCAGAACTCTCAGCAAGAGAGCCAAGGCACTGACAGGTAAAGCCTTTCATGGCCCTGAGACTTCTTAACAGGAGGCAAGCTCAGTTCAAGCCCTTGGAGAACCTTGCAAAGCAGGATATAGAAAGGAAAGTCCACTCCTTTCACTCCCAGGACAGAAGCAGCAAGCAGGAGGCCAGCACAACAGGTAGGATGGCAACAGGCAGACTGTCAGTCCCTCCTACAGCATCCAGCTATTCTTCCTGGCAGAATGTCCTCACTCCAGAAGTGTTCTAACTTTGTGCTGTTAGAGGTCCAGTACTTATACCCACTCCAGCCTTTGAAGTCGGCAAACTTCAAAGAGAAGTCTTTGTAGTGCACAAGACCCTGCCTTGTCTGCCCTGGCCCCAGACACACTCCAGAAGGTTAGAGACTGCTTTTTGTAAGGACAGACACAGCCCTATTCAGGTGCAAGTGTCTGCTCCTCTCACCACAGTAACTCATGAAGACCCATCATGATATTCAGGGCACACCTCTGCTCACTCTAAGAGACTCTCTAGAGTGAATTTGCAAACAACCCAACTGTCATCCTGACCATTATGTGTATTTCGCAGATAGGCAGAGGCACAGAATGGTTAAGCAGGAAAATGCCCACTTTCTAAAAGTGGCATTTTTAAACTTACAGTTCAAAAACCAGATTCACCAAAATATGTATTTTTAAAAGACCCCAAACTCCATGGGCCTGATGTACGACCAATTTACAACTCGCAAATTGGTCACAGTCAGGTTTGCGAATGCAAAACCGGCAGTACACGATGTATAACAAGCATTCGCAAACCTGATATTGTGATGCAAGTGGTTAGAGAGTCACAAACAGAAGCAGTTGGAAATTGTGAGACGCATTTAACAAGTCCCTAAATGCATGTATAAACGAGTCACAGTTTGCAAGAAGTCGCAAAATGGCCCATTTGCACATGCAATTTATGACCAATCCAAAATAGGTGTAAACTTGAACAAACTTAAAACATCAAGGCCCAGAATGCATCAGGGACCAACCACAATGGCTGCCCTGTACCTGATGGTGAAGAGGAGACAAATACTGTCTGACCATCAGAGGAGGCGGTGACAGGAGAGGGCTTTCAGGGTCAAGCTGACACTGTTTGAAAAGACAGAGGAGGAGATATTTGAGCAGTACAGGCTGAGTAGCAATGTGATCTTTGACCTAATTGCCACCCTAAAATCATACTTTGAGAGCCCAACACAGTGCAGCAATGCAGTCCCCACCCATGTCCAGGCCCTTTCTCCCTCCTCCTATTGGCCACTGATAGCTACCAGCATGTCATCTCATTGGCTGGAAGGGTATCACAGAGTGTGCTGTCACATTTTTTCAACAACTACCTAGATGCCATGCTCCAGCACATACACATGCTCAGGGACAACCAGGAAATGCAGCATCCCAAAACACAATTCTACCAGATAGCGGGACTCCCACAGGTCATGGGCTGCATAAATGGAACCCTGTGCTCATATGTACCCCATCCTGCCTAGAATACATATTTTTGAACCATAAAGCACACAGTCCATGAACATACAGGTTGTGTGCAATGCCCAGAACATCATCACAGACCTTATTGCCAAATACCAAGGGAGCACACATGACTCATATATACTCAGGCACAGTGGCATATAACTGTGAGTAGAAAGAGACATATTTGATGAAGGACTCATATTCGGTACTTGAATGGATGTGCACATAAATGTTTAGTCATACATACATAGGACTTCATGTTGTTTGACCCATATATGTGTCTTTACAGGTGACAGTGCATAAGCTCTGTGTCCTTGGATCATGACAACCTACTTCATTGCCAGCACTCCCCAGTAAAGGCGCTACAACATGGCACATAAGACTGTGACTGAATGTACTTTTGGCCTTCTAAAGTCATGCTTCCAGTGTCTACACAAGATTGGGGGAGCCTTGCAGTATGCACCCGAAACAGTGTGGAAGATAGTGGCAGCTGCGCAATACTGCTCAACATTGTCTGCAGGCATGATCTAAACGTAGAGGTATCCAGATCAAAATCTGTGGATAATCACCCAGCTGCACCTGCACAACAGTCAGTCAAGGGAAGCCAAGCAGCAAATGGGAGAAGGTGCAGGGACCACATCGCAAAGCTTTATTTTGTGTGGTAAGAAATCCACATGCACCCAATACCCTCCAAGAATGACAAAACAACAGTTGTGATTCAATGCCAAAAGGGAACAATTTAATGTCAGTGTTGGCAACAACAGGGATCGACACCTTGTCCATCAAGACTACACTGTACATCGTGCCTGCACATGTTGTGCGGTTACGTCACCGCATGGGGAAATAAAAATTCAAATCTACAGAGGCACAATGTCAGTCTGAAGTCACTTTTTAGCACTTTGTGTGGCATGTGGTGTGCCAGGATTTGTAGGTGTCAATCGGCAGCTGCTGCTCTATCGTAGGACGGGTGGCTCAGCAACAGACACAGCTCAAGTTGAACAGCTCGCTGCCTGCTGCGTCACTGATTGCACCACTGGCAATACTGGCAGTTTGTATTGCCTCTACAGCTGCAGTAATCTGACGCAGCCCTCTGGCCACATCAGCACTGATGTGGCCCATCTCCACCTGCAGGCCCAGTGTGCATCTGCTGTGTTGCGTCTGATGGGTTGCTGTGTTGGCTAGCCTGCCAATTGCCTTGGTTAGGGCATCCAATCTTGTAGCACAGCTGTGCTCACTGCACCTTAACAGGTGTCTATCCTCTGCCCTCTCCCTGCAGAATTGGGCAAGTGACCCACTAACGGCATCCAATTTTGTATTGAGGTCTGCCTAGTTGGCATTCATCTGCTGGGTGATATTTGCCAACCCCTGTGAGATCTTCTGGCTAATGATTCGCATGTGTTTGGTTTGCAGACGCTGAACCCTCAACATGGCCTGTTCTGTGTCTCCATACTCAGAGTGGTAGCTGGTTTCTGCCTGGGAGCGTGCAGCCTGCACTGTCTGCTGGTGCCTTTGGACCCGTTGGGTTGGGCGCAGATGCCGGACCCTGGCCACAGGGATGCGTTGTGATGTTGACTGCTATGGGACTGCTGCATCCCCAATTTCAGATGCATGGGGTTTGGGGTAAAACCTGCACTGCCATGGACCAGGAATGTTCCGGGTGTGCTCATATACACATTACCCTGCCCTTCCTCAAGCTGAGACTGGGACTGGTCCACTCCCTCGTCACATTCCTCTTCCTGTGTTGCACCAGGTGTATCTATTTAGGAAATGGGAAATTTAATAAAAAGTATGTATGAGACACTGTCTCTTTCGTTTTGATACAGAAACAAATACTGGTTGACAGTAACAGCACTATTTCTGTACACGACTACATGTACCATAATGTTCCAGTTGTAGTGATTTCCTCATCTACATGGACCATGCAGGCATATATGTATGAGGCTCTGTTGCGTGCTTGTGGGCAGTAGGGTGTTGTTACCATGTGAAAATGGAAGGAAATGTACACTTACCAGTGGTTGGTGGGGTGTATATGTGTCCAGGGACCCAAATCCATAGACTGGTTCCAGCTCCAAAGTTGTTTCCACCATTGCCTCTGCTGCTGTAGAGAGTGGCATATTGGATGGTTCTCCTCCTCCTGACTCCTGAACATCACGTAGCTGGGCTGCAACCCTTCCCTTGGCCATGGAGCACAGGTCATACCACCTCTTCTTTATTTCATCAATTGCCAATCCCAGGGCATTGATCTGGATCTCTCTCCAGATCTTGTGCTTGTCAGCCTCAGTGAACCTCTGAGACAGCCTCCCAAACAACTCCTCATGGTGGTCACAACATCCCCCAGTTAAGATGTCCAGTTCCCTCCCAGCAATTTTTATTTTGCGTTTGCGCTCAGCTACTGCTTTGCTCCCCTGTTGGCTGGCCATTGCTCTTAGTGGTGCAAAGGATGCTAGTGATGTGGGCCTGTGCTGCTGGTCTAGACCATGAGCTGTTCCTCCTGTGGAGGAACATCCAGGGGCACCACTTCCTGTGTGAGGGTACTTGCAGTGCACCAGGAAGTGATATTCCCTTTTTTAAAGCTTTGGTCACAATTTGCAATCCACGGTCGCAAATTATGATCTGTTACCGACTCGCAGATTGCATTTTTGGTAACTGCGATGAGAACAGTTTGCGAGTCACATTTTGATGCCTAATATGGTAAAATATTGTACGTACATCGGAAATAGCGACTTGCAAAGTCGCAATTTCACATAAATTAAGAGTCTCTATTTTCTGGCAGTCATACATCGGACCCATATCTCTTTCTGCTCTCAATGTGAAATTACCCTTACCCTACATGTCGTACCTTTTAAATACACGGCACCCTGCCAATGGGACTGCTTTGGGCCTACCTAAGGGGTGACTTATATGGAGTAAAAGGGAAGGTTTGGGCCTGACAAGGGGTGCACTTGCCAGGTCAAAATGGCAATTTAAAACTGCCCACACAGACAGTGGCAGGTGTGAGACATGTTTACAGGATTACTCATGTGGGTTGGACAATCAGTGCTGCAGGCCCACTAGTAGCATTTGATTTACAGACCCTGGGCACACATAGGGGGTCATTACAACATTGGCGGTAAAAGACGCTTACCGCCATGCAGAATACCGCCAAAACACCGCCGCGTCCGGGGAATTCCACCACAGCTATTATGACCCACATCTCGGAATCCGCCGAAATTCAGACACCCACACAAGACCGCCACACCAAAGGTCAGTGATAAACTGGCGAAAACAAAACCTCCACCGTCACGCCAACAGAAACACGCCCATGCTATCACGACCCACGAATCCACGCGGCGGTCTTCCATTGGCGGTACACACCGCTGTGCTCAAAATACACACACATCTCCAAAACGCCGCCACATTGGACAATTACAAATACACACACCTGATACACATACAAACACCACTCCCACACACCCAACACAATATAAAACACACACCCACATCACCCACAAACCCCTACGACCAAAAATCAGAGACGAAGGCCAGATAGACAGAGAGCACAGCAACTGAGAACCCCACCACACAGAGGCACACAACACCATCACCCATACAACATTACACGCACAAAACACCACACACCACTACACATCACCCCACACATCAACACTTACACCACCCCACACATCACCCACACCACCTCATGTCACGCCAAAGACACCCCTGGTTTTCCGAGGAGGAGCTCAGGGTCATGGTGGAGGAAATCCTACGGGTAAAGCCACAGCTATTTGGCTCACAGGTGCAGCACACCTCCATAGCCAGGAAGAGGGAGCTATGGCAAAGAATCGTGGACAGGGTCAATGCAGTGGGACAGCATCCAAGAAATCGGGACGACATCAGGAAGAGTTGGAACGACCTACCGGGGAAGGTGCGTTCTGTGGTATCCAGGCACAACATCGCGGTAAAGAGGACTGGCGGCGGACCCCCACATCCTCCCCCACAACTAACAACATGGGAGGAGCAAGTCTTGACCATCATGCATCCAGAGGGCCTCGGAGGAGTCAGTGGAGGAATGGACACTGGTAAGTCAAATCTCAACTATTATATCCCCCACCCTACCTGCATGCCATCACACACCCCCACCCTCACCCCCTCCCCTATCACTCCAACTCCTCACTAATGTACTCATAACAACACCAAGCCCCGCATGGAAAAACAAAGCATGGTCAGCCCTCACCAAAGCATGCTCACTGCACATACCCATAACAACCCCCTAACCATCCTCACACAAACCCACACACAGGACTGCATGCACTGGGGTACACAAACACCCACCCATTGCACACCGTTACTCACACACATGCACTAATCATGCTCTTATATCCCTGCAGGACCACTACGTCACGTCACCACACTGGAGGGTCCAGACAACTCCACTCCACCCACAGAAGAGGCCCACAGTGACGACAGCAGCTCTGCCCTACTGGATCCTGATGACCAGCCCGGACCATCGTGGGCCTCGGGACAGTCGGTTCCTCTTGTACAGGCACAGCCCAACACTGACCTTCCCCCCTCTGGTAACACCAGCACAGCACCCACCCAGCGGGCCCATACCTCCGTACCCAGGACACGTCAATCAGCGGTGTGTCCACCACTACAGGGAACCCAGGATAACCCACCACCCCAACAACAACAGGGACCTGGGGGCAGTGGTAGTGGGCACACGGTCCAGGGGACGGAGGCACAGGAACACAGGGGAACTGGGAGGGTTGCTGTGCGACAGGGGGCGGACAGGCCAAGGGAACCCACTCTCCATGAGGCCCTCTCCTCCATCATGGGAGCATACCACCACTCCCAGGAGACGATGGCAACGGTACTGGCCAAGTTTCAGGAGACCCAGCGCATGCAGGACGAACTGTATTTGGGGTCCAGGGAGGAGCTCAGAACCATCAGCTCCGCCCTAGGCACCATCGTAGGGGTGCTGAAGGACATACAAAAGACCATGAGGGACACCATGGCACTCCAAGGGGTACCTGACACTAGCATGGACGATGAACTGCCCACCACCTGACAGGACGCCCCGCCACAGGACCACCAGATCCAGGAACAGGACAGAGCAAGATGGCAAGACCCCCGCCAGGAAATGAGACCACCCTGATTGTCCTCCCACTGTCCCACTTTGTTACCCTGTCCAGATTGGAACTGCCCCATCTCCACTCCCTATGCCCATATGGGCAGTGCACCTGTGTGACTAATGGACTGGACTCTGCCATGGACATTCCTCCACCGTCCCCCATCACCATATCACTACCCCCCTCCATTTATGAGCACTGAAATAAACACCCTTGAACCACAAAACAATCTGGAGTCAGTCTGTGAATTGGTAAATATGTATTATCAATGACAGTGTCAAAATGTTTTGCAATTTTATAGCCAACATACCTATGTCACACATCACAAGTCCTTGAAGGATGCAAGCAGATGACACACGTTGCTAACCACACCTGTGAAACCGTAATGGAAAGGTACAACTCAGTGACCAAATACTGCTATGAACTGACAGACAGGATAGAGGTAGAAGTGTGAAAGTGAATGTAATGGCAAAAAGAAAACTGTTCTCACCTGTGTGTCACTGGAAATATTGCCGTATGACTGACTCCCTGTTGTCTATGTCTTCTTCCTCAGCGTCCTCCTCATCACTGTCCACAGGCTCCACAGGCTCCACAGCTGCCACAACACCTCCATCTGGACCATCCTCCTGCAGAAAAGGCACCTGGCGTCGCAAAGCAAGATTGTGAAGCATCGAGCAGGCGATGATGATCTGGCACACCTTCCTTGGTGAGTAGAATAGGGAACCACCTGTCATATGCAGGTACCTGAACCTGGCCTTCAGGAGGCCGAAGGTGCGTTCGATCACCCTCCTAGTCCGCCCATGGGCCTCATTGTAGCGTTCCTCTGCCCTGGTCCTGGGATTCGTCACTGGGGTCAATAGCCAGGACAGGTTGGGGTAACCAGAGTCCCCCAATAGCCACACCCGGTGCCTCTGGAGTTGACCCATCATATAAGGGATGCTGCTATTGCGCAGGATGTAGGCGTCATGCACTGATCCAGGGAACATAGCATTTACCTGGGAGATGTACTGGTCTGCCAAACATACCATCTGTACATTCATAGAATGATAACTCTTCTGGTTCCTGTACACCTGTTCACTCCTGTGGGGGGGACCAGAGCTACATGGGTCCCATCAATAGCACCTATGATGTTAGGGATATGTCCAAGGGCATAGAAGTCACCTTTCACTGTAGGCAAATCCTCCACCTGAGGGAAAACGATGTAGCTCTTTACATGTTTCAGCAGGGCAGACAACACTCTGGACAACACGTTGGAAAACATAGGCTGGGACATCCCTGATGCCATGGCCACTGTTGTCTGAAACGATCCACTTGCAAGGAAATGGAGCACTGACAGCACCTGCACTTCAGGGGGGATTCCTGTGGGATGGCGGATTGGTGACATCAGGTCTGGCTCCAACTGGGTACATAGTTCCTGGATAGTGGCACGGTCAAACCTTTAGGTGATGAGTAAATGTCGCTCCTCCATTGTCAACAGGTCCACGAGCGGTCGGTACACCGGAGGATTCCGCCATCTTCTCAAAAGTCCAAGCTGACGGTGCCTAGGAAGGACAACAGGGACCACAGAGTCAACAAAATCCCAGGTATGTACCCACAGATACACAGAACACGAGACCAAAGACAAAAATCTTCCTGTATGTGTGTCGGGTGTAGGCCCAGGTATGTGTGACGCAGTTGCAAATTAAGCCATGTGGGCCCCTGAAATGGCGGCTGCTTGACCTCTAAACTGGGACAGTGGGATGCGAGGTAACTGCACTGGCGTTGTACACCGTTGCGGTAGGCGGTCGTAGACCGCGGCGCAATGCTGCATTGGTTAACATTGGACCCTATGGGTCCCAGGAGCCAATGATGAAGTGCGCCGGCGGTGATGATACGCACCGCCGCGGACGTCACCGCCGCGGACGTCACCGCCATTTTCTATCTGTTTAATCACTTGATACCTGATCTTCGACAGGAGAGGACCTACACTGCAAGTGCTGCTGTGACCTCGGTCTGGAAGAGACAATGGCTGCTGCGTCTGGGGAAAGGGCCCCTGCCTTCACTGCTCAGGAGTTGGAGAAGCTCGTGGACGGGGTCCTCCCCCAGTACACGCTACTCTACGGTCCTTCAGACCAACAGGTAAGTACACAGGGAGCACGTTGTATGGGCTATGCCTGGGTGGAGAGGGCGGGTTGTAAGAGGGAAGGGAGCAGAGTGCAGTGAACATGAAGGACTGTGAATGCATGTGCCACATGGCAAGGGCAGGGATGGGGGCCACTCACTTCGACGGTGCTCATGCTAATGACTTATCTTCTTCCCCTGTGCATGTCATGTAGGTCAGCGCCTACCAGAAGAAGGACATTTTGCGTGCCATCGCCAAGGATGTCCGGACCCTGGGGGTCCACCAGAGACGGGGCACCCACTGCCGTAAGAGATGGGAGGACATTCGCCGCTGGAGCAAGAAGACGGCGGAGGCTCAGCTGGGGATGGCCTCCCAACGTGGGAGGGGTGCCCGTCGCCCCATGACCCCCCTCATGTTCCGGATCCTGGCGGTGGCCTACCCTGAGTTGGATGGGCGCTTGAGGGCATCACAGCAGACACAAGGGGGTGAGTACACAATCATTCTGGGGACTTTGCGCGCTGTTGAGGGGTCTAGGTGTGGGAGGAGGGCTGTGGGTTTCCCTAGGCCAGGGCGACTTCCATAGGCTAGTCCCCTCCTTAATGCAGGCCATGTGGCACTCCACCCCACCGCAGTAGAGTGCCAAGTACAGGTAAACATGCCCCTGTGGCATCCATGTGTGCAGATGTCGACCATAGCGATGTAGGCCACATCCCAGGAATTGCATCTGTAGAGGCCAGGAGCACGGCGTAGTGCAGGGGGCTGCTGTGTCTGTATTGTCCGCCAACGTTAGCGGTATGCCATGCACTCAACCTGTCTTTCTTCTGTCGTCCCCCCCCCCTTTTCTGCTCTCCATGTTCTTTTGTGCATCAGCATCATTAGGCGGAGGTACAGTGGCTCCGGAGCACGAGGGAGCTGCATCCCACATGGCCATGGAGGGCCACACCACGGACTCAGAATGCACTAGTGGGACGAGGGCGAGGGGAGCTTCACGTCTGGCACCGGATCACCAACCAGCGACACGTACTCGTCCGCCGATGGGAGCTCCCTTGTGGTGGCAGCACCATCTGTGCCCCACACTTCTACAGGTACGGCCGCCACCTCCCCTACCAGCACCGCCCTCCCAGCAGCCCCTCAGCGTTCGCCCCGTGCCCGCTCACCCAGGAGGGTGGGCATCACCTTCTCCCCAGGCACCTCAGCCCCTGCCCCTGTCACCCCTGCTGCCCTCAGTGAGGAGGCCATTGACCTACTCAGGTCACTCACTGTTGGGCAGTCTACCATTGTGAATGCCATCCAGGGTGTAGAAAGGGAGTTGCAACACGGTAATGCATTCCTGGAGGGCATTCATTCTGGTCAGGCTGCCCTTCATCGAACCCTGCAATCTTTGGCCTCAGCACTGATGGCAGCCATTGTCCCTGTGTCTAGCCTCCCCCCTCCAACTTCCTCCACCCAGACCCAAGCCCCTGTACCCCAACCTATCCCAAGCACACCAACAGACAAGCATGCACACACCTCAACACACAAAAGTAGCTCAGGCAAACATAGGCACCACACATCCCACAGGCACCCACGCAAGCATCAGACACATACAGACACAGCAACATCCACTGCCTCCACTGTGTCCCCCTCCTCATCGTCTCCCTCCTCCCTCCCAGTGTCGTCTACACTCTCACCTGCATGCACTACATCTACAGGCACTAGGACTCGCACCAGAACACCCAGCACCACACCCCGCTCACCTGCACTCACCACCCCACTCCCATTTACACGACCCCTGTGTCCTCTCCCAGTGTGTCTGTGACGCCCCCTCCCAAAGTACACAAACGCGGGCACCCACACACCCAACATCCATCCACCTCACGACAGCCTCCAGTACCTGCACCCAAAACACCTAAAGTGACACCTCCTACAACCACCTCCTCTTCCTCCACTCCCAGACCCCCTCCAGCTACCCATCCCAGTGTTTGTCAGAAACTGTCCCTCAGCAACGTTGACCTCTTTGCCCCCACCCCCACCCCCACCCCTCCAATTCATCAGTCCCGTAGTAGCGTCTCAGCCAAAAAGACTCCAGTACCAGTGGTGCGTGTTACAGGTGTGTGGAGTGCACCGGCCACCAGGGCAGGCAGTGTGACACGGAGCCAAGGCACTGCCAGTCCACCCCCTGTAAAGCATCTCAAGTTGGCAAGTGGCCGACGGGACCGGGTGAAGACTCCTGGAGGCAAAACTACTCACAAGGATCCCAGGGGGATTGCAGAGTCAGCTGTGACTCCTCCAAAGGCGGTGAAGTGCCAGAAGAAATCTGCACAGCCTCGTGAGAGCAGCACGGCGGAGAAGGGCGGCATCCTCCCCGGCGGCCGGGACGCCACCGCCAGCACCGTCGTCACTGGTCAGGAGACCACCGCCAGAGTCACTGCCCTGGAGGGCCCAAGTATCGTCACTGGTCAGGAGACCACCGCCGGAGTCAGTGCCCTGGAGGGCCCAAGTATCGTTACTGGTCAGGAGACCACCGCCGGAGTCAGTGTCCAGGAGGGCCCAAGTATCGTCACTGGTCAGGAGACCACAGCCGGAGTCAGTGCCCAGGAGGGCCCAAGTATCGTCACTGGTCAGGAGACCACCGCCGGAGTCAGTGCCCAGGAGGGCCTAAGTATCGTCACTGGTCAGGAGACCACCGCCGGAGTCAGTGCCCCAGGAGGGCCCAAGTATCGTCACTGGTCAGGAGACCACCGCCGGAGTCAGTGCCCAGGAGGGCCCCGGCTGCCACAGACCCGCTGGGCAATGAGGGACCATCTTGCCACACACCAATGCACAGGTCAGAGACCGCCATGGTAAAGCACCGCTGAACAGGGCAAGCACCGCTGAACAGCCCAGAGACCGCCATGGCAAAGCACCGCTGAACAGGGCAAGCACCGCTGAACATGGCAAAGCACTGCTGAACAGGCCTGAGACCGCCATGGCAAAGCACTGCTGAACAGCCCAGAGACCGCCATGGCAAAGCACCGCTGAACAGGGCAAGCACCGCTGAACAGCCCAGAGACCGCCATGGCAAAGCACCGCTGAACAGGGCAAGCACCGCTGAACAGCCCAGAGACCGCCACGGCAAAGCACCGCTGAACAGGGCAAGCACCGCTGAACAGGGCAAGCACTGCTGAACCGCCCAGAGACCGCCATGGCAAAGCATGCTGAACAGGGTAAGCACCGCTGAACAGCCCAGAGACCGCCATGACAAAGCACCGCTGAACAGGGCAAGCACCTCTGAACAGGGCAAGCACCGCTGAACAGCCCAGAGACCGCTATGGCAAAGCACTGCTGAACAGGGCAAGCACCGCTGAACAGCCCAGAGACCGCCATGGCAAAGCACCGCTGAACAGGGCAAGCACCGCTGAACAGCCCAGAGACCGCCATGGCAAAGCACCGCTGAACAGGGCAAGCACCGCTGAACAGGGCAAGCACCGCTGCAGAAGGAAAAGACCGCCACATCAAGCATCGTAATCCCATGTACAGCTAGGACAGTGACGGGACAGGAACTGTCACGGGGAGCCTAATCCAGTGTAGGCACCATTCCCCCTCCAGAACCAGTGGAGAGATCCATCCACTACCTCTGTCCTTCACAGGATGAAGCACTCTGGGCACCAGTCCCCCTCCAGAACCAGTGGAGGCTGTTATCGACTTGAGAAACTGTGGCTTTGCACTCCCCAGGATATGGCAGTGGGCAACCCACCCATTGTAGAGACTTGAGAGACTGTGGCTTTGCACTCCCCAGGATATGGCAGTGGGCAACCCACCCACTGTAGAGACTTGAGAGACTGTGGCTTTGCACTCCCCAGGATACGTCAATGGGCATGGAGCCCCGTTGTGGATCTGGCGTGGTGCTGTAATCCGGATGAGGTGCCCCCGCTTCCCTTCCCCCTGAGGTGCCTGTTGTATTTCTCTCTGATGCCCCGGCAGTGTTCTCTCTGTTTGTGGACAGGTATCTTGTGTGGGCCTCACCCATGCATTTTTGGCCCAGTGGTGCACGGACATTGAGATGTGCATATCTGCACTACTTCTCGTAATGTATATACTTTTGAATGAGTGTATATATATCTGTATATATTTGAAACATGTATTTTGATACATTACAATGTTTGAACTGATTTAGTTTTGTCTTTGCATTCTTCCGGGGGGGTTGTAGGTTGTTACAGTGATGTTTGGAAATGCATTGGTGTGTGTGTTGTAATGTGCGAGGATGGGGGTGGGGATGTTGCGTGTGTGTCCCCCTGACTTTTACCTCCCCCTCCCCTATGTCGTAGGTGCAGTACTCACCGTTGTCTTCGCTGCCGCAGGCGCTGGTGTTTGTAGATGAGTAGGAAGACAAGGGCAGGTAGGATTTGTAATTCCGGCTCCATGGTGGCCTCCTTCCTCGTGGAGTGTGTTAAGGTGAGCGTTTTCCCATTGCAAAAGCTGTTTCCGCCGTGTTTTTATCCACGGTGAAACCGCCCCGGAAAAGGTGGCGGATTGGCGGGTTGTGATACTGTGGGCGGTACATTGTCTTCCGCCTGTCTGTTGGTGGTGACCGCCGCGCTGCTTGTCTGTACCGCCGTGGCGGTCGGAGTGTTAAAGTGGCTGTCTTTGTTGGCGGTTTCCGCCACGGTCATAATTACCTTTTTTTGTCCGCCGCCCTGTTTGCGATATTACCGCACCTTTAACACCGACCGCCAGGGTTGTAATGACCCCCATAGTGCCTTTTACTAGGGACTTACTAGTAAATTGAATATGCCAATCATTCCAATCACCAATACAATTTAGACAGAGAGCATACGCAGCTTAGCAGTGCTTAGCAGTGGTAAAGTGCCCAGAGTCCAAAAGCCAACACAAATAGGTTAGAAAAAATCGGAGGAGGAAGGCAAAATGTTTGGGGACAACCCAGCGAAAAGGGTCAGGTCCAATACTAAACAACTCAGACAGGAGGTGCCTTTAGTGATTTTAGTTCTGACCCAGGCTAACAGGCAGAAGGTGAACGTGTTAGGAACTAGAGAGTATGTCTTTCAGTTCAAGATGAATTTAATTTTTTTAAGATGGACAGGCACACAAACCACAGACTGCAAAGACAACAAAGCCCAGTAGAAGCAGGAGAAAGAGAAGGACAAGGGAAAGGGAACACACGTCAAGCCAAAAGGATGAGTGACAAGCAGCAAACACAAGTACTCATGCAGCACAATATGGTGATCAACCTTACAAACATTCCCCTTTCCCCTGACAATGGGGAAGTACTGTCCCCGGGCCTCCCTTAGTGTGCTGTAGCTAGATTTAACTATGCACAATCTTAAATAGACTTATTCAAGTTTATAGGAGATTGAACAAACATTTTATACTGTAACCTAAAGAAAGATAATGATGAGTGAAGCAGGGCATCCTTCAGATGACATACAGTTCTCTAATTTGATGGCCTAAAGGGATTTGATAGTACTTGGAGAGGAGGGAGTACCCCGGAGGAAGCACACAGGCATTGAAGACCTTGAACTTAAATGAAGGAGGGGACACTAATTTCAGATCTAAGTCCAGCTTTATGCCCCCCACTACACATGACAATATCAAAGTTTTTTCTGATTTGATGATTACTGAAAAGAGGAAAATGCAAAGTATATCTAAACACATATGAGATTTATCCAAAAAATTATTGTGAAAAATTAAACGTGTAATTACTAAATGGGTAACTAGAAATGATAGTGTGAACAGTGCTTCTGATAAGGGGGGCAACGTGTATTTATGGAGCAAGGGGAAGTACATGAAGGAAGCACATGCACAACTTAATAATACACAATGTTAATCTATGATTTCTAGAAAGATGTATTACAAGGTGAAAGTTGATTTCTTTGGTCAGTTATCAGAATGGAGAGGTACTGAATTATTTAGTTGTTATGAATTTCATTTCTTGAAAGTAGATCAGCCTATTCTACTTATTTTTTATCTCATCCCCAAGATATGTAAGGATGCAACTAAACCACCAATTAGACCTATCACAGGAAGTCTATTTGAAAATACTTCAATTTATAGTGACCATTTCTTTCAGCCATTGCTACAAACCCTTTCCTTCTATATTAAGGATACTTCTGAGTTTCTTAAGATTATTTTTGATGTAACTTGGGAGGAGGGTATGCTCATGATGAGTCTTGATGTGTCAACTCTGTATACAAGTATTCAACATGAGGATGGTTTGAGGGCAGTGAGGCCCTTGAAATGTTCTGCGCATAACAAGATGCTACATTAAGTGATTGAGTGGTGCCTGACCTGTAACATTTTTCACTTCAAGGAAGAACTATTCCAACAGGAAAGGGGGTCTGTGATGGGTACCTGCTTCGCCTTCAGCCATGCAAATTTGCATAGCTGGTGGGAGGGCCAGGTACAGAACAGCCTGAATATGAGTGAGTGGACTGACAGAATTCTGTTATGGGTTTGATTTATCAATGAATGACCATTTTGTGTTATGGAGAGGGGATGAGAGCAACGCACTCCAAATCATTGAGGTCATCAATAACAATGGAATTAATTTAATTTTCACCTGCCACATGAGTAAGACTCAACTGGAATTCAGGATATTGGTCCAAGATTACAAGTTAGTCACCAATGTGTTTAGAATACCCACTGCGGGGGAACTGTACACTACATGCACAGAGCTTTCAATCCACAACCCTCAAACAGAGTATCCTCTGTGGGGAGCTGTTAAGAGCCAAATGCATTTGTAGCACTCAGACGAGGTATGGTGACACAGAAAAAGACATAGGGGGTCAATACAACATTGGCGGTAAAAGCCGCTTACCGCCGTGCAGAAGACCGCCAACACACCACCGAGGCCGCGGAATTCCGTCACAGCTATTACGACCCACACCTCGAAAACCGACAAAATTCAGACACCCACACAAGTCCGCCACACCAAAGGTCAGTGATAAACTGGGGAAAACAAAACCTCCACCGTCACGCCAACAGAAATACGCCAACATGCTATCACGACCCACGAATCCAAGAGGCGGTCTTTCAACCGCGGTATTCCATTGGCGGTACACACCGCCGCGCTCAAAATACACCCACATTTACAAAACACTACCACATTGGACAATTCAAAATACACACACCTGATACACATACACACACCACTCCCACACACCCAATACAATATAAAACACACACCCACATCACCCACAAACCCCTACGACCAAAAATTCAGAAAGAAGGCCAGAAAGAGACACCACCATCCACAAACTAGCAGCCACAGGCACTCAACACCATCACCCACACTACTTCCACGCACAAAACACCACACACCACTACATATCACGACACTTATCACCACATACACCACCCCACACATCACCTACACCACCCCATGGCACGGCAAAGACACCCCAGGTTCTCGGAGGAGGAGCTCAGGGTCATGGTGGAGGAAATCGTCCGGGTAGAGCCACAGCTATTTGGAACACAGGTGCAGCACACCTCCATAGCTAGGAAGATGGAGCTATGGCGAAGAATAATCCGACAGGGTCAACGCAGTGGGACAGCACCCAAGAAATCGGGACGACATCAGGAAGAGGTGGAACGACCTACGGGGGAAGGTGCGTTCCGTGGTCTCAAGACACCACATCACGGTACAGCGGACTGGCGGCGGACCCCCACCTCCTCCCCCACAACTAACAACATGGGAGGAGCAGGTCTTGACTATTCTGCATCCTGAGGGCCTCGCAGGAGTCGGTGGAGGAATGGACTCTGGTAAGCCAAATCTTAACTATCATATCCCCCACCCTACCTGCATGCTATCACAGACCCCCACCTTCGCCCCCTCCCCTATCACTCCAACTCCTCACAAATGTACTAATAATACAAACCACCCATCCCAACACCAAGCCCTGCATGACACAACAAAGCATGGACACCCATCACTAAAGCATGCCCACTGCACATACCCATAACACCCCCCTCAACCATCATCACACAAGCCCCCACACAGGAATGCTAGCACTGGGGTGCACGGTCACCCACCCATTGCACACCATGACACACACAGATGCAATAATCATGCTTTTACACCCCTGCAGGACCACTACCCAACGTCACCAGACAGGAGGGTCCAGACATCTCCACCCCACCCACAGAAGAGGCCCACAGTGATGACAGCAGCTCTGTCCAACTGGATCCAGATGACCAGCCCGGACCATCGTGGGCCTCGGGACAGTCAGTTACCCACACCCAGTCACAGGCCACCACAGAGCTACCACCCTCTGGTAACACCAGCACAGCACCCACCCAGTGGGCCCATACCTCCGTCCCCAGGACACGTCAATTAGCTGTGTGTCCACGACCACAGGGAACCCAGGATAACCCACCACCCCAACAACAACAGGGACCTGGGGGCAGTGGTAGTGGGCACACGGTCCAGGAGACGGAGGCCCAGCAACACAGGGGAACTGGGAGGGCTGCTGTGCGACAGAGGGTGGACAGTCCTAGGGAACCCACTCTCCATGAGGCCCTCTCCTCCATCATGGGAGCATACCACCACTCCCAGGAGATGATGACAACGGTCCTGGCCAAGTTTCAGGAGACCCAGTGGCTGCAGGAGGAACAGTATTTGGGCTTCAGGGAGGAACTCAGAACCATCAGCTCCGCCCTGGGCACCATCATAGGGGTGCTGAAGGAAATACTTAACACCAGGAGGGACACTGTGGCACTCCAAGGGGCCCCTGACACTAGCATGGACGATTAACCGCCCACCACCTCCGCTGGCGCCAGTGGACAGGACGCCCTGCCACAGGACCACCACACCAGCACCCCACCCCCTGCAGACAGAGAACCACCCCGCAAACGGTCCCTGAGATCCAGGAACAAGACAGAGCACGATGCCAAGACCCCCGCCAAGGAATGAGACCACCCTGATTGTCATCCTACTGTCCCACTTTGGAACCCTGTCTATATTGGAACTGCCCCAGCTCCACTTCCTATGCCCATATGGGCAATGCACCTGTGAGACTAATAGACTGGACTCTGCCATGGACATTCCTCCACCATCACCCCTCACCATTTTACATCCCCCCTCCAATATTTTGCACTTCAATAAACACCCTTGAAGCACAAAACAATCTGGAGTCAGTCTGTGATTTCGAAAATGTGTATTAGCAATGACAGTGACAAAATGCGTGTTCAAATGTAATGTCAACATACCTATGTCACACATCTCAAGTCCATGAGGAATCTAATCAGATGACACACGTTGGAAACCACACCTGTGAAACCGTAAGGGAAATGTACAACTCAGTTGCCATATACTGGTTGAAATCGACAGATAGGATACAGGTAGAAGTGTGAAAGTACTTGTAGTAGGCAGGAATGTGTTCTCACCTGTCTGTCACTGGAAATATTGCTGGATAACTGAGTCCCTGTTGTCAATGTCTTCTTCCTCTGCTTCCTCCTCATCACTGTCCACAGGCTCCACAGCTGCCACAACACCGTCATTTGGACCATCCTCCCGCAAAAAAGGCACCTGTCGTCGCAAAGCCAAGTTGTGAAGCATCGAGCAGGCCACGATGATCTGGCACACCTTCCTTGGTGAGTAGAATAGGGAACCACCTGTCATATGGAGGCACCTGAACCTGGCCTTCAGGAGGCCGAAGGTGCGTTCGATCACCCTCCTAGTCCACCCATGGGCCTCATTGTAGCGTTCCTCTGCCCTGGTCCTGGGATTCCTCACTGGGGTAAGTAGCCATGACAGGTTGGGGAAACCAGAGTCCCCTAATAGCCACACCCGGTACCTCTGTAGTTGACCCATCACATAAGGGATGCTGCTATTCCGCAGGATGTAGGCGTCATGCACAGAGCCAGGGAACATAGCATTTACCTGGGAGATGTACTGGTCTGCCAAACATACCATCTGTACATTCATGGAATGATAACTCTTCCGGTTCTTGTACACCTGTTTACTCCTGTGGGGGGGGACCAGAGCTACATGGGTCCCATCAATGGCACCTATGATGTTGGGGATATGTCCAAGGGCGTAGAAGTCACCTTTAACTGTAGGCAAATCCTCCACCTGAGGGAAAACGATGTAGCTCCGCATGTGTTTCAGCAGGGCAGACAACACTCTGGACAACACGTTGGAAAACATAGGCTGGGACATCCCTGATTCCATGACCACTGTTGTTTGAAATGACCCACTTACAAGGAAATGGAGCACTGATAGCACCTGCACTTGAGGCGGGAATCCCTCTGGGATGCCGGATTGCTGACATCAGGTCAGGCTCCAACTGGGCACACAGTACCTGGATTGTGGCATGGTAAAACCTGTAGGTGATGATCAAATGTCTTTCCTCCATTGTCGACAGGTCAACCAGTGGTCGGTACACCGGAGGATTCCGCCATCTCTTCACATGTCCCAGCGGACGGTGCCTAGGAATGACAACAGCGAGCACAGAGTCAAACAACTCAGAGGTATGTACCCACAGTCTACACAGTACACTATTCATACACAAAAACTGGCCTGCATTTGTGTTGTGCGACAAGGCCTAGGTCTGTGTGACGCAGTTGGTAATTAGGCCATGTGGGCCCCTGAAATGGCGGCTGCCTGACCTCTAAAGTGGGACAATGGGATGTGAGGTAACTGCGCTGGCGTTCTACACCGTCGCGGTAGGCGGTCGAAGACCGCAGCGCAATTCTGCATTGGTTAACATTGGACCCTACGGGTCCCAGGAGCCAATGGCGATGTACGCCGGCGGTGATGGTACGCACCACCGCGAACGTGACCGCCATTTTCTATCTCTTCAATCACTCGATACCTGATCTTCGACAGGAGAGAACCTACACTGCAAGTGCTGCTGTGACCTCGGTCTGGAAGAGACAATGGCTCGTGCGTCTGGGGAAAGGGCCCCTGCCTTCACTGCAGAGGAGTTGGAGAAGCTCGTGGACGGGGTCCTCCCCCAGTACACACTACTCTACAGTCCTCCAGACCAACAGGTAAGTACACAGGGAGCACGTTGTATGGGCTATGCCTGTGTGGAGAGGGCTGGTTGTAAGAATGAAGGGGGCACAGTTCTGCATGCATGAAGGACTGTGATTGCATGTGCCACATGGCAAGGGTAGGGATGTAGGCCACTCACTTAGACGGTGCAGTTGGTAATGACTTCTCTTCTTCCCCTGTACATGTCATGTAGGTCAGCGCCCACCAGAAGAATGATATTTGGCGTGCCATCGCCAAGGACGTCCGGATCCTGGGGGTCCACCACAGACGGAGCACCCACTACCGGAAAAGATGGGTGGACATTGGCCGCTTGAGCAAGAAGACGGCGGAGGCTCAGCTGGGGAAGGCCTCCCAACGTGGGAGGGGTGCCCGTCGAACCATGACCCCGCCTGATTTTCCGGATCCTGGCGGTGGCCTACCCTGAGTTGGATGGGCGCTTGAGGGCATCACAGCAGACACAATGGGGTGAGTACAACATCATTCAGCGGACTTTGCGCGCAGTGAAGGTGTCGGGGTGGGGGAGGAGGGCTGTGGGTTTCCCTAGGCCAGGGCGAGTTCCGTAGGCTAGGCCCCTCCGTAATGCAGGCCATGTGGTACCCCACCCCACCTCTGTAGAGTGCCAAGTACAGGTATTCATGCCCCTGTGTCCTCTATGTGTGCAGATGTCGTCCATAGCCATGTAGGCCATATCCCAGGAATTGCATCTGTAGAGCCCAACAGCGCGACGTAGTGCAGGGGGCTGCTGTGTCTGTATTGTCCGCCAATGGTAGCGGTAAGCTATGCACTCAGCTTGTCTTTCTTCTGTCGCCCCCACCCTTTTTGTGGTCTCCCTGTTCTTGTGTGCATCAGCATCATCAGGCATAGGTACAGTGGCACCGGAGCACGAGGGAGCTGCATCCCACATGGCCATGGAGGGCCACACCACGGACTCAGAATACACCAGTGGGACGGAGGGCGAGGGGAGCATCACGGCGGTCACAGGATCTGCAACCAGCGACACGGACTCGTCCTCCGATGGGAGCTCCCTTGTGGTGGCGGCACCATCTGTGCCCCCCACTTCTACAGGTACAGCCGCCACCCCCCCTACCAGCACCGCCCTCCCAGCAGCCCCTCAGCGTGTGCCCCGTACCCGCTCACCCAGGAGGGTGGGCATCACCTTCGCCCCAGGCACTTCAGCCCCTGTCACCCCTGCTGCCCTCAGTGAGGAGGCCATTGACCTCCTCAGGTCCCTCACTGTTGGGCAGTCTACCATTTTGAATGCCATCCAGGGTGTAGAAAGGGAATTGGAACACACAAATGCATTCCTGGAAGGCATTCATTCTGGTCAGGCTGCCCTTCATCGAACCCTGCAAACTCTGGCCTCAACACTGATGGCAGCCATTGTCCCTGTCTCTAGCCTCCCCCCTCCAACTTCCTCCACCCAGACCCAATCCCCTGTACCCCAGCCTATCCCAAGCACACCATCCGACCAGCCTGCACACGCCTCACCACACAAGGGAAGCTCAGGCAAACATAAGCACCACACATCCCACAGGCACTCACGCAAGCATCACACACATACAGACACACCAACATCCACTGCCTCCACTGTGTCCCCCTCCTCGTTGTCTTCCTCCTCCCTCCCAGTCTCGTCTACACTCACACCTGCATGCACTACCACTACAGCCACTACGTCCCGCACCAGCACACCCACCACCACACCCCGCTCACGTGCACTCACCACCCCACTCCCATTTACACGTCCCCTGTGTCCTCTCCCAGTGTGTCTGTGACACCCCCTCCGAAGATACACAAACCAGGCACACACCCACCCAACAGCCATCCACCTCACGACAGCCTCCAGCCCATGCACCTGCACCCAAATCCACAAAATTTACACCTCCTACAACCACCACCTCTTCCTCCACTCCCAAAACCCCTCCATCTACCCGTCCCAGTGTCTCCCAAAAACTTTTCCTGCCCCCTTAACCTATTTCCCACCACCCCCCGTCCAACTCATAGGTCCCGTACTAGCACCTCAACCAAAAAATCTCCGGGACCAGTGTTGCCTGTTACAGGTATGTGGAGTGCACCGACCACCATGACAGCCAGTGTGGCACGGAGCCACAGCACAGCCAGTCCCTCCCGTGAAGCACTAGAAGTTGGACAGTGACCGGCGGGAGAGGGGAAGACTCCAGCCAGCAAAGCCGCTCACAAGGGTCCCGGGGGGATTGTCGACTCAGCTGTGACTCCTCCCAAGGTGTGGAAGAGGCAGAAGAAATCTCCAAAGTCTGGGAGGAGCAGCACGGCGGAGAAGACCACCATCATCCCCGCTGCCCAGGAGGCCACCGCCAGCCCCATCGTCACTGGGCAGGAGGCCAGCCCCATCGTCACTGGCCAGGAGGCCACCGCCAGAGTCACTGCCCAGGAGGCCAGCCCCATCATCACTGGCCAGGAGGCCACCGCCAGAGTCACAGCCTAGGAGGCCAGCCCCATCGTCACTGGCCAGGAGGCCACCGCCAGAGTCACTGCCCAGGAGGCCAGCCCCATCGTCACTGCCCAGGAGGCCAGCGCCATCGTCACTGGCCAGGAGGCCACCGCCAGAGTCACTGCCCAGGAGGCCAGCCCCATCGTCACTGGCCAGGAGGCCACTGCCAGCCACAGCCCAGCTGGCCAGGAGGGCCCCGCAAGCCACAGCCCAGCTGACCCATGAAGGACCGCCAGCCACAGCCCTGCTGGGCAATGAAGGACTGACTTGGCAAGCACCGCTGAACAGGCCAGGGACCGCTGAACAAGGCAAAGACCGCCATGGAATGCACCGCTGAACAGGTCTGACACTGGCAACGCAAGCACTGCTGAACAGGGCAGGGACCGCTGAACAAGGCAAAGACCGCTATGGAATGCACCGCTGAACAGGTCTGACACTGGCAACGCAAGCACTGCTGAACAGGCCAGGGACCGCTGAACAGGGCAAAGACCGCCATGGAATGCACCGCTGAACAGGTCTGACACTGGCAACGCAAGCACCGCTGAACAGGCCAGGGACCGCTGAACAAGGCAAAGACCGTCATGGAATGCACCGCTGAACAGGTGACACTGGCAACGCAAGCACCGCTGAACAGGGCAGGGACCGCTGTACAGGGCAAAGACCGCCATGGAATGCACCGCTAGCCCATTTGCGGCAGGGGCAGTGACGCAACTGGGACCGTCACAGGGTGTGTGCTGCACTCTGGGCACCAGTCCCCCTCCAGAACCAGTGGAGACTTGCATCCACTTGAGAGACTGTGGCTCTGCACTCCACAGGATGGTACAGTGGGCAACCCACCCATTGCAGAGACTTGAGAGACTGTGGCTTTGCACTCCCCAGGATGGTACAGTGGGCAACCCACCCACTGCAGAGACTTGAGAGACTGTGGCTTTGCACTCCACAGGATGGTACAGTGGGCAACCCACCCACTGCAGAGACTTGAGAGACTGTGGCATTGCACTCCCCAGGATGGTACAGTGGGCAACCCACCCACTGCAGAGACTTGAGAGACTGTGGCTTTTCACTCCCCAGGATACATCAATGGGCATGGAGCCCCCTCGTGGATCTGGCGTGTTGCACTCATCCGGCTAAGGTGCCCCCCCTTCCCTTCCCCCTGAGGTGCCTGTTGTATTTCTATCTGATGCCCCTGCAGTGTTCTCTCCGTTTTGATCAGGTATCTTGTGTGGGCCTCGCCCATGCATTTTGGGCCCAGTGGTCCACGGACAATGAATTGTGCAATACCTGCACTACTAATCGTGGTGTATATTTTGTTTAATGTGTATATATATGTATATATTTGATTACTGTATTTTGATATATTACAATGGTTCAACTCATTTCCTTTTGTCTTTGCATTCTTCCGGGGGGGTTGGGGGTTGTTACTGTAATGTTTGGATATGCATTGGTGTGTCTGGTGTAGTGGGTGAGGGTCGGGTGGGGGTTGGGATGTTGGTTGTGTGTGTCCCTGTATTTTTGCCTCCCCCTCCCCTATGTCGTAGGTGCAGTACTCACCGTGGTCTTCGCCGGCGGCGTTGTTGATCCTCGTATAGGAGCAGGAAGACTAGCGCTGGCAGAATATGGAGTTCCGGCTCCATGGTGCCCTCCCTCCTCGCGGAGTGTGTAGAGGTGAGCGTTTTCCCTTTGAAATGGCTGTTTCCGCCGTGTTTTTATCCGCAGTGAATCCGCCCCGGAAAAGGTGGCAGATTGGTAGGTTGTGATACTGTGGGCGGTACATTGTCCTCCGCCTGTCTGTTGGCAGTGACCGCTGCGCTGTTTGTCTGTACCGCCATGGCAGTCGGAGTGTTAAAGTGGCTGTCTTTGTTGGCGGTTTCCACCACGGTCATAATTCCAATTTTTTTACCGCCGGCCTGTTGCCGGTTTTACCGCCGCATTAACACCGTCCGCCAGGGTTGTAATGACTACCATAATATCCAGGCTTGGAGCACAACATTTTAGATGTAGCAACAGCAAGATTTTCAAAATTGAAGAGGGAAGATGTTCTCTCCAGACCCAGTAACAATGTGATTAACACCAGGAAGATCAGTGTGATAAGGTTCATGACGACGTATCATGACAAACACTTTCAGTTGAGAAATGGCACCTAATTCAGAACAATCCAGTAATTGGGTAGAGTATCACCACCAAAGCTCAGATCATGTATAGAAGAACACGCTCTATGACATATTTTCTTACTAGGAGTGAGGTGACAACCATTAAACAGCAGTGGCTTAGGCCCAAACCAAGTTTTCATAAATGCCATAAATGTAGGCTTTTGAAAATGCCAAGAGTATGGCAGAAATAGATACACCCTTACAGAAGACCATCAAGATAAATAAGTCTTTGAATTACATTCTATACCCTATTCTGCCCAAAGGTTTACATCAGGAATACAATTCTCCCAGGGCACAAACACATACTGCAACATTTATGGGCTTTCAAAAATAATGACAGTAACTACCCAGTGGTCCGTCAATTTCATAAATTGCATGATGGGGACCACACATTGCTGACTTACAAGTCATATATCATGTACCCAAAATGCGAGAGAGTGTAACAGGGAATGAGAACTGTACAGGTTAGAGTCTAGGCTCATCTTGGAAATGGACAGCAAAGAACCATTTGGGTTAAACACCAATAAAGAATTGAACGTCCATTTATGATGCCAATATTAAGCATAGGTGTTTCTTCTAGCCACATTCTGCTGGTTGTAGAGATTTCTAACAGTCCTTTTTTCTTTTAATGAATTGAATAATTAACTTTTCATTTTTGTATTTTTTTCATAGAGATGAAAACATCTGGAAACGCTTGGGGAATGTAGAGAATGTCTTCAAAAATTTCACAAACACTGATTGACTTTCTCAATTCCAAATCACTGTTCTTTTCGCGAATTTTGAGACAGTTTCAGTAGGTTTATTTACTTATTAATATATATTTTTGACACAAATTGTTTTCTTTTGTATATACTTTAATTGCAACACCAGTAGACAGGATTTTATGTATACTTATCTAATGAGTAGAGCCAAAGTACTCAAAGAGAGTCCAAAATAATAGTTGAAGATCAAACGAGAGTTTGTAGAGGTTCTTCAACTCCTTTAGAATCATGTGAGAGTATCTGTTCTTTCTGAAATCATAAACACCAACAGCCAACGTGTGTTTCATCACACATCATGACTTTTTCCAAGGCTGTAAAGTACATAATAACAAAACAGAAAAAAATCAAGGACATTGACAGGGAAACCATAACGTGTGTACAGATTACAAAACTGGGACAATCAGTCACACCCGGTATAACTAACTGAAACAGCTGGGTAGAGCAAGTGAGAGAGGTCGCCAATGCCAATAAGCGTGAAGGTGACAGATAAGACCTCATTATGAACATGACCGCCATTTTCACGGATGGCAGTCGGAACCCCGCCAATGCGGCAGTCCGAGCACCATATTACGACCACAGCACTTGTGTCGTGGTCGGACCGCCAGCACCACCAGTATTAGTCATACCAGGAGTCTGGGGGTCATGGCGGTCCTAATCCGCCAGGGCAGAACTGGTTGTAATGCTGCCATGAGAAGGCTGGCGGAGAAACCCCTGGCCAGCACCATCGCAATGTTCACTCTCTGCTTTGCTGGTGCACCCTGCATCCTACAGTATTACAACCGGCTCGATTTCCAAGCCGGGATATTGCTATAGGGTGTTGCAGACTAGGCCGACGGGCGGAAACTCTGGTTTCCGCATGCCGACCTAGTGGGAAACTCATAATGGGCCCGCGGGGAGGCAGCCATTATGGTGGCAACCTTCCAGTCGGAAGAACTCCTAATCAGGCCCATAATCTTAAAATCATGAATACTCATAGAAAATTAGTAATGCAGAAAAAACACTGCTAATCTCTGTAAACAGCACAAGAGTCCTTTAGCGTTTCGTCATCTAGATGCTACTGCAGCCTACTTCCTGATATTAGTAGGCTGTGGATGTCGACAAAGGACTACCAGAACAGGAGAAACCAACAAAACTGTGCCGCCATATTGGATCCGCCAAACACAAAATCTAATATAGCTAAGTTGCCAATGCCAATAAGTGTGACTGTTCCACTCAGGGCCCGATTTCAAGTCTGGCTGACCGAAAACTCTGTAAACTCCCGACAGGGTGGACGCCGCCTATGTGACGGCCTCCCTGCCCGAGTTAATTAGAATTTCTCATTAGGTCAGTGGGCGGGAACCAATCTGCCTGTGACACTGTCTGAGATTGCCAAATGAGGATGAGCCAAACAGCCAATCTGCCAATATGTGATTTACAAAGATAAGGTATAGGCCATAGTGGAACACATACATCACATTGCCAGTCCATAAGTACAAATGTGACTTTGATTGTGCATTTTCAAAACAATAGACTACACACATAACAGTTCTGTACACAACTCCAAGTTACAATCTGCATGCATATCTGAGTCATGGGCTTTGGAGCCCCTTAAGACCTCACTGATGGTGGTAAAAAATTACATAGCATGCATACCCTCAACAATACCCCATTGAATCTCTATTGTAACATCACATCACATACCATGACTCAGTTGAAGTACTGATTGATGAGATCTGCCCTGATGTTTCCAGTTTTATCCTCATCATGCTCATCCTAACTTGGCAAATCTGCATTTCCACCCACAGGATCTGCATCTAGTATGAGTGGTATCTGACGTCTCTGGGCAAGGTTGTGGAGCATACAGCAGGCAACAATTATTTTACATACCTTTTAGGGTGAGTAGAGGAGGGCTGCTCCAGACTTTTCTAGACTGCAACATCTTGTCTTCAGGAGCCGAAATGTCCCCTCCATGACAGGCCTTGTCCTTCTGTGGGCCTTATTCAAGCGGACTTCCCCTGGGTTGGTTGGGTACCTCAATCACATAGAGTCTGACAAGGTAAAAACAGTCCTACTACTCCCGAGGTTTCAAATGAGTGTCAACCTATTGTGAGGCTGTGATCCTTATCTGACATTTGACATGCCACCCTTGCTACACTTACTCAGACCTGTTAGAAGGTGTCCCCATTGGTAAGTGAGGACTATACATTGGCAGCTGTAATGTTTCAACAGAATGGACATCCTACATGTTGGAAACCATGGTGGTATAACGTGACTCCTAGTGCAACCTATATCATTGAAATAAGAGCTCAGAAAATTAGTACCATATACATGTTGTTTGGATGGTAAGTGGCTACACTAGACTTTCCTAATCCAATGTTTTGTGGGCATGTTCGATAGGCCAAGACATCTTATTAATAGGTACAATCTACACTGCTTTTTGCCAACATTATGGGGGTTATTCTAACTTTGGAGGAGTGTTAATCCGTCCCAAAAGTGACGGTAAAGTGACGGATATACCACCAGCCGTATTACGAGTTCCATAGGATATAATGGACTCGTAATACGGCTGGTGGTAAATCCGTCACTTTTCCGTCACTTTTGGGACGGATTAACACCTCCTCCAAAGTTAGAATAACCCCCTATGTGTACATTGTTTGGTTCCATCATTTTTCATCACTGTGATGCAACTTAAACATACTTACGTTTGTGGATATGTTCTGTTTGTGTATGAAATACTATCGTTTGTACTGACTTAATTGTGTTGCAGGTGTGGTAGGTCACATTCACATTTTGGTGGAATGGTATGTGTAATAAGTAAATTGGGTTGCCTCAAGGTGTATGTCTCTATCATGGTCACCTCAGAAATGGTTTGTGGCATTTAAATTTGCCTATACAGATGCAAGATTGTTCATGTCTGAAGTATAGATAGTGATGTTGCCACTTAAATAATGGGCTATTGAATTTGTCACTCATCATGATTAGTTGATGGCCTTCATGCACATGACAGGTGTCCATTGTATTTAAGGTGTTGGGATGCTGACTGTGGTTGTCTGTGGATTAATCCTGTGGGCCAAATAGGCCCCTAAAAGTGTACATTACCTTGTTTTCATGTGGAGAATGACTAAGATCAGTAGGTCCACAAAATCGGTATAATCCTTTTCTACAACACTATTGGTACATGTGTTGGAGACATGGATTTAGATTCTATCATACTCCAAAATTGGATAAGCCAAATAGAGCATGTGCATGCAAGCAATTTCAATTATGAAGGTTTTAAACACTGTGACATGAAATGTTTTTGGCTTGCATGCAACATGCTGTCTTGTGTTTAGCATTTGATGAGGTTCCCTTCCTGGAACATGACATCCGGCCATTTTATGAGTATGTGTAGATTTGGTGTCTGTGTTATGTGGGAATCAATGTTACCACTATTTCCCATTGTTTGGTTGTTGTTTTACAATGTTGCTGTGGATAGGGACCCACAATCATGTTGCCAAGTCAGCTTGTGATGGAATGGTTAGTGTGATAGCTGTGCTGATAGGATGGTATTGTTGTGGTGAGATAGGTGTCTTATGTGGTGTGTGACATAGTTGTTATATAAGGGTGTGGATTGCATGTTGTTGTGATGTGATGTTGGCACCAACCTGGTTCTACCTGGTGGTCTAGTACACCTATATGTATTGTAAGTGATGTGTCTAGTGTGATGTAATTGTAAGAAAAGAATGTGATAATCCTACCTCTCAAACTGTTTTCCAGTATCGGCAGGCAAAGGAGATAGGGCACAGCAGAGTGGGGAAGCTGCTGGCCATGGGACCTCCAGCCATGAGAACACTGACACCGAGGGACCCAGTGGCCCAGAGGGAGAGAAGAGTGCCACGGGGAAGACAGGATCCATATCATCATCTTCGAAACCCTCCTCCAGTGGACTCTCCCTGATGGTGGCGGACCCATCTTGGACCCCCCCAGCACCATCTCCATCCTCCATCCCCCTTTCTACCACTCCCCTCCCTACATCTCCCCACCACGTTGGCCGTGCCCGCTCACCCAAGAGGGTGGGTGTCTCCTTTGCCGGAAGCACCTCTGCCCCAGCCACTGTTAGCCCTGCTGCCCTCAGTGAGGGGGCTATTGACTTCCTGAGGTCCATCTCTGTGGGTCAGTCGACCATCGTGAGTACCATTCAGGAACTGGCAACTCAAATCCAACAGAGTAATGCATTTCTGGAGGGTATTCACAGTGCACTGGCTAGCCTACAGAGATCCTTTCAGGCTCTGGCCTCCACCTTCCTCTTCCCAAACCCAAACCCCTCTTCCCAGACCCAATCAAAGCACACAAATAGACAGGCATGCATCTACCTCAACATCCAAGAGTAGCTGAGACAAACATCAGCACAAGACACACCACTGGCATGCACACAAGCAACATTCAGATGCACACACAGCAACAGTCACAACCTGCCCTGACACCCCACCACCCCCAGCATCACAGACAGCACACCTGACACACCTGCAGACACCACACCAACATTCACAGATCCAGGCACTACACCCATCCTACCCAAAGGCAGCACCAGAGCAGACCCTCAGACATCCACCCCAGTCACCACACCCGCAGACACCACAACTATTGACATTCATACATGCAGCACATCCATCATACCTGCAGTCACCACCCCAACACACAATCTCCCACCCACCACAGCATCCCACAGTACCTCCACCCCCTCATCCCAAGGCACAAAAATGCCACACTCACCCACCCAACAGACACCCACCACTCACAAGCATACTTCCCACATGCATGCACCTAAGACATCCACACCAACACATCAGACAACCAATCCCTCTCCCTCCACATAAAAACCCTTTTGCTATGACCATACCTTTGCATGTAAGATATCTTTCCTTTCAGAGTTTGCCCTTTTCCCAACTCCTCTTCCACTCAAAAGACCCCCTAAACATTATGTTTCCCTCCCAAAGTCTGTCCCTTCTAACTCCAACGCCACACCTACTCCCCTGCAAGTACCCATGACCCCTGCTAAGAAGTCTAACCCTCCCAAGAAAACCCAACCCTCCCCTAAACCTAAACCTAAACCCACCCTCCAAAGTGAAATCCCAAAGATCCCCCTCCCATGCCTAAGCCCAACCTCCCCCTCAGCCACCCCCCTCAAGATAATCCCTCAGCTGCCTGCCTGCCCCCTTGATGCCCCTACATGTGGAAGTTACATGGCGGGCAGGAGTCAAGTGTGGGGCACCATATGTGCATTGTGCGCACAAAAACATACACCTATAGATTGGCCTATGGCTTTTGACTTTTACATTGATTATTTCTAAATACAATCTAACCAACCAGTTGTTGATTTTGAGGTTACATCTTTCTCCTGTATTTCTTTTCCTAGGGTAGAGTTGTTCCTGGCTGACATTGGTTGTGTGTCAGTATTTGTGTGTGTGTGTGTAGTGCTTGTGCTACCTGTATTGTTTGGACATCATGTGAGGTTGTGTGCAGTGCTTTTGTCCCTCAGTGATAGGGTGTGTGCTGTGCTATGGGCAAGTGTATGTTGGAAACATGTTGTTGTCATGGTATTGAGTGATGTTTGTGTTGACGTGTCCGTTGCTGTGTTGTGTGGCTTTGTGTGCTTTGACTGTGTGTGTGCTTGTTTTGGGTATGGTATGATAGATATGATGTGCTGTGTGTGTGATTTGTATGTTGATTGGTAAGTTGTACGGTTGTGTGATTGTGTGTGTTTGATCCCTGTTGGTTGTACATTGTATTGTATGTGTGATTTGTCCCTGGGTAGTGTCTACTGTGAGTGCTTGCCAATGTACTGATGATGGTACGGTTGTGGTGTTGTTGTGGTTTGAGTTGTATTGCTTGTGACTAGGCCTGTGCTGTGTTTTTGTGCATAAGTGTGTGTTTTTGATGTGTGTGTGTGTGTGTGTGTGTGTGTGTGTGGTGGTCGTAGTGTGTGTACTGTGTATGTGCGGGTGTGTGTGTGTGGCTGTATATGAGTGTGCGTGTCAGTGTAAATACGTGTGAGTGTCACCCTCCCACCCCTTTCCCGATGGTGTGTTCTGTGAGTGTACAAACATTGCAGTATACACCAGTAACAGGTAAGTGTGTGTACTTACTGTTGGTGTCGTCATGGTTGGCGAAGATTCTGAAGTCTTTGGTCGAGCAAGAGCAGCAGGATAACATCTAATTCTGGTTCCATGGCGGCTACGGATGAGTATGGCTTCCTGAAGGTGAGTGTATCCTTGTATGCAGTTCGTTCCACCTAGGTTTCAGTAGTGGTGCGACCGCAGCGGAAACCTTGGTGGTGTGCAACCTTGTAATCTGTCCAGCCGAAACATGGTCTCCACCGTCCTGCAGGTGCCTTCTGTCGTCCGTGGCGGTCTGACCGCAGTAGGGGTGCTTTGGCTGTATTCTTTTGGGAATACCGCCATAGTCATGATTTGGTAGTCTTCTACGCTATCCTTTTTGGCGGTACAGCCAGCAACGCCAACATAGCGGTACTTGACCGCCAAACTCGTAATGAGGCCCTTTATCTTGAAATCCTCTAACTAAGCTTTCCCTACATTTCAATGTGTTATGCTTCACTTCATTATGTACTGTGGTAAATTCAACTTTTGTGGAGACATATTCTACTAGAGAGAGTAGGCACAACAACAAGCCAACCTGGTATATTATTATCATTAAGAAGACAATCAAACAAAAACATTTACAGCATTTGTTGTATCCTGTTTTATATTGAGACTGAAAACAAAAATGATCACAGAGCTCCAAAAATTTCAAGTAATAAAAAATGTCTTTTAACCAATAATATGTTTCTTTTTTTCTTATTTCGTTGAAAATAATAATCAAAGCAAACTTCAGAATAATCTCATTTTTTCCTTGAAAAAGCTAATTTCAGTTCATGCTCTCAAAAATGTATTTCTTCTGTTGTTTTAGTCAATAACTCTCACTTTACTTCAATCTTTATAGCCTTTTAAAATTTCACAATGGTTTTTCTACAACTTTGTATTCCCTTTCAGGTTCACTTTCAATGGTGTATTGGCTAGAGATTGAAAATCTCTAGATCTGACTCTTCTTTTTCCACAGGCACTTTTGCTAGATATATCTATTCAGGAGATCCATGCTTTCTATTTGGCATTCTGTATCTTGCTGGTCTTATGCTAAGTAGTGCTTCACTTTTGCTGTTTTGTGAGACTAACGGAATTACATCTGATTCTTCATTGATTGGCTTTGGTTTCTCTTGTTAACATGGCTTTCTTTTGCAGGTTCTTTTAATTGACTTGTTTTCTTAAATGCTTTCATTTCTTTTACCTGCAATCTTCTCCACTACTGATAAACTTGAACTCTGATCAAGTTTAACTGCACAATTCCCAGTCAACTACTTTCTACCTCTGGGGGTCGAGTCATGGATCAAGATACGGTCGGCGGCGGTCTACCGCCGTCCGCCCTCATGACTGTAACCGGAATTCCACCAGCCTTATGGTGGAATTCCGGCTATGGTCATAATATGGCGGACAGTAGGTAACCATTGCGACGGTCTCGTGGCAGCAGTCACTGTGGTGGTAGGCGGCATTTACTGCCTATATCATAATGAAGGCCTGAGTCCTCATCTAGAGTTTCAATCAGAACACTATTCAGTGTGCAGTTAATTAATTGATCTTGCAAAGCAAGTCCCTTCCTAACAGGTTCACAGTACTCAAATCACACAAAATTCACTGATGTATATTTGGCCCTATTTTAACTGAGACATCTGCTGTAAACTGATTAACAATTTGTTTATTGCTAATCCCTATAACTTGGACTTCTTTTCCCGAAAGGGGTAGGTTTGAGCGTTCCACCAAATTAACTGTAGAAAGGGTAGCTCCTATATCTAATAAGAGAGAAACAAAGTGGCCATTGACTTCACGATAATGTATAGACCACTTTGGTCTACCTCTAGGACTGCTCCAAATATGAAATCTTCCTCCTCCTTCTCCCCTCTCGGACACCATCACTGTGAATTATTCCCTGAAGAAATCATTGGATTCTGTTGGTAACCTGGAAAGTTTGGCATTTTGATTTCAGTATTTTGGTGCAACACTCGGACTGAAGGCATTGTCATGCATAACTGTTTCAGATCCTACATACTCTGCACAGAAGTCAGTTGGGTTGTGTTGGACCTGACATCCTTGGCATGGTTTTCCCCCAACTTTTTGCCTTCAAACCACATGCTTTTGCTAACTTTGTTTTTGCTGGCTTTAGGGCTCTGTGCTCTTTGCCACAGCTCACCAGTGCTAAAGTGCTTGTGCTCTCTCCTCTAAACATGGTAACTTTGGTTTACATCCAAGTAGCCTATTTATATACTTGTATGTCACCAGTAAAGTGGTACTACATGTACCCAGGGCCTGTAAATTAAATGCTACTAGTGGGCCTGCAGCACTAATTGTGCTGCCCACTGAAATCGCCTTTTAAACATGCCTTAGGCATGCCATTGCAGCTAGTGTGTGAAGTTGTAAACTGCCATTTTGCCCTGGCAAAATAAAGGTTTACAGGCCTAAACCTTCCTTTTTAATACATATATGGCACTCTCAGGGGAGGCCCTAAACAGCCCCGGGGGCAGGGACCAATATGTCTAAAAGGATGAAAATGTACATTTACGTTTTATATGTCTTAGTAGTAAAAAACTCTCAACTTCTTTTTGCACTACTGCACGGTCTACCTCTCCGTTAGAATAACATTAGGTTACTTTAATACACTTTGTAAGTGCTCACTTTTAATTGGGAGCAGGTAGTACTGTCTAATTTGGTGTTTAGAAAATTGTTATTTAAAACCGTCTTTAATGGAAAAGATTTTAAGTCACAATTCCGAAAATGGTAATTCTAGAAAGTTGCCATGTTCTTGTCCTAACCATTTGGTGCACCTGCTACCTGTATCCTGGGTCACCTGACTAGGTGTAGATGGCAGTTGGTCTTTGTGTATTGCTCCCAAACAGTGAGCCAAGGGGAATAGGTATTGGCAGGATGGGCTATCTCTGACTGGATGAGGAGGACTGTCACCTATCACACTTGCACACCACAAAGTCCCTGCCTGATCCCACCGACAAAGGGTTTTATGCTAGTTATTTGGAACCCCAGACAATCTGGGTCCAGGAAGCGAGGCAGGAAATCCCAAGCACCTCTGTGATAGAAGCCTCCCAAAACTTCTACTTCAAAGTTGGCCCCAGGTATAAATAAGGGACCCTTAGCCCCAAATCTTAAGTACGCCTCTGGACCTTTGGAAGACTCGGAAGGACTGCTGTCCTGCTCTGCAAGATGGACTTCTACTCTGCTGCCCTGCAGCCTGAATGAGAAGTATTAGATCTGTTTCCTGAACCCAGGACCACAATAGTGACTCTAAGGGCTGGTTGGCTGGACCCCTGATCAAAGCCTCAGGAACAGAAAAGGCTTTAACTACCTTGAACTCAGCACCTGGGCTCTTCCTGCTGTGAGTCCTGCCCCCAAGTGGTGCCACCCCAGTCCTGGGCTCTTGAAAGTGGACCTAAAGGTGCTTTGCCAGCACAGCTGTGGTCCTGTGAGCAGAACCGATGCAATACAAGGCATCTCATAGCAGCCTCATTGGGACTAACGCTGCGCGATGTATCCCTAAACCCAGATCTTGCAACGCTCTGCAGGATTGATGGTACTTTGTGTGCGGGCCTAACTAGGTCCCCATATACCACCCAGGCTCCATCCCAATCGTCCTGATCTTGTGACTTTTTTCTGGTCTGGGGCAACCAGATACCCACATTTTTGTGCTTCTAGGCATATTTGTTCTTATAAATCTTCAAAATTGCATAACTCAGTTTTACTGATTGGGTGTTTGTCATTTGGGTATCAAATAATGTATTAAATTTTACATTATTTTTCTAAATCGCTGTGGTATTTTTCTTGTGCTGTGTTTTCACTTCATGACTGTTTGAAATGCTGCTTAAATACTTTACACATTGCCTCCAAAGTAAAGCCTGACTGCTTTTGTGCCAAGTCACCAGAGGGTTGAGTACCAACTAATTTAGGGTTTACTTCTGTCTCTCCCTGACTTAGACTGTAGTTTCTGCTTGAGTAGGGTTTCAACCCACTCCCCCACCAATAACCAGATATCCTATAGGTTGAAATCATTGCCAGTTGTTTTTCATCATCTGGGGAAAAAATCATTCTGAATTTGATCTAGTTTTTTGTCAACATTTCCATTTCATGGCCCTTTTGTTTTACTATGAAAGCCCCAAGCAGTGTTCTTCAGCTTTTAAACATTTGTATTAATTCCAGAATTATTCACCATCCCTTTTCCATTACCTTACTTTTGCATCAATCCATTTCCCATACACACACTTCACATTTGAAACATCTCATTCACGCCAGCATTTCCAGAATGCACCTAGCTCAAATCTGAGCACTTCTTTCAAATTGCTTTGTCAGGGCATCCACCAGCTTTTACCTTAATATCTTCTGCTTTGCATCAAACCAATCAATACTGCATTTGGCAGGCTCCAAAATCTCATCTATACTTTTTGTCTGCCAGTTCATTTCACTTTGCTATATGTGATCACTAACCTTGGAACACAAACCCATAGCTAAAACAGAGATTAAATCACTGACAACATCTTTCCCTAGGTTGCCGGTTACACTATGACTCTTCAAAATCCACTTAAGCGTCTCATAATAAGTACGCACTGACTATTTCAGCTCTTGTAAAGTTCTCAAAATCTCTTTCCAATCAGTATTCTTTTCAGGTATCCTCTATTTCAGATGTTCAGTCACCTGTCTACATTTGTTAGTTACATCCTCAGGAGGAGGATTATTAGGGGCAAACCTAACTGGTTCTTCAGTTGGCCAAGCAACAGCAATCGTACATTCAGACCACAAGTCGCTAGGACCTACAATTTCAAACAGAGAGGTCAAATCAGTCCACAACATCTGCAAAATTGTAGTCAAACTATGAAATTTTCAATACTACTTTTCAGGTTCCTCTCACAGCTTTGAAAAATTTGTAGTAAAGGTGTAAAGATTAGTTTTCATCCAAGACACATGCACTAAATTTCCTCCATGAATTTGTCTTAATGGAAATTCCAAAATTACTCCTGCTTCTGAACCACTAACCGACTCTCCTTGCTTTCCTCCCTGCTTTGTAGTTTTATTTTTACTTGCTGTTCCTCTCTTACACCTTTCTTTATATTTCTTCAATTCACCCCATTCCCTTGTTATGTCAATCAAATCCTTAATGTGACCTCTTAAAGTTAATAAACCAAACTCCTTTATTTTTCATTTTGCTGATGTCAACCTCACATTAATTTGTCAATTCCTCCAATTTATTGCGCGCTTCATTTAAACATCTGGCTGCTTCTTTGATCATGCACCTCATCTCATCAATATTGTAGGTCAATAGTTGCTTTGAATTAATTGCCCCTCTCCAAATTCAATTTAAAAAATCTAACATTAGTAACTATCTGCAGAAGGATCTGAAATTGAGAAACACCTGGGGTATCTATGTAAGAAATCAGAAATGCTGTCATTACAGTCTCAGATAAAGTGCCTTCCGTCATACTAACAACCATACCTGTAGCTATACTCTGCACCTGTATCGCTGTATTATCTTCTGTGACACCCACATCTGGTACTCCACTAGGACCAGGACCAATTCCCCATCCCTGTGCCTTGTTAGTATATGGAGGAGGTCTAGAATACAAAAGATCCAGCTAATGCAATTACCTCTGCACAGAAGAGCAAGAAACACCAACTTAAAACAGACACACAATCTCCTAGAAAGCAAAATTTGTTTATGCAGAAAACCCTATCTCTGTGTATGTGGTGCCTCGCAAAACACAATTGCAGACACGTACACTAGAATAGCTCGAGATCTTGGATTTTGAACTATCCCATAACCAAACCAACCAATAATAAAATGAAATCCATATAAAACAAAATCACAAATAAGAATATTACATCAAAACAACATTGATAAACCACCAATTGAACCCAAAATTTGCATCAAGTAACCAATCTTTTCACACACAACATAGCAAACCATCTCACAAACTCAGATCTTTAGTGGCATACCATGGAGTCCCAAAACATGCAAAGCCAAAACAATCATTCCACCCTCTTCATACTTTAGTTCAAAATTGCTCAGAAACAGCACGTCAGTTCTTTGCAAAATCCCAGTACCAAGAAACTCCACAGGGAAAATTCACTATCACCTCAAAATGAGCAAAGGAAAGATCCAGGAACTACAGGGAACCCCTGTAGCAAAAGAAGGTGTCTTTAACTTCGAACCATCCTCTGCTACCAGGTTTTGTGGGAGCCTAGTGTTACTCCTAAATGTATACACCCCACACTTTACCTCATTCAGACTTCCCACAGTTTTGAGAGGCAGTGTGTCCTAATGTTAAAGCATCTTCCAAATCATCAAATCAGCAGAGTAATACAGTTCATTGAGTAATGACTTCACTCAATAACTAAGTTCTAGATCAATGGAAGGTTAAACGGTTTTATAACAAACATTCAAAATAAACAATATAGGGTAAATATGATGAAGGCTCTTAGATATAGAGTTGTTATACAGAGTAAAATATATATAAGTCCAAATGAGCAGTAAAATCTAAAAAGACCAGGCAGCATCCCTAGCAGCATCAAAGAGTGCTCCTAAAAATCTGCCTCACTCCCAAAATTGAGGGCTTTTTATACACAATTTTTCTTAGACAATTAGAACTACTGTACATTCATCATACTGTGAGCAAATCTATAATTCTTCAGCAAATTATACCACAAGACAAATAAACGTAATGAACTTAGTACATAAGAACTATCCCATTTTCTTGACTAATTATTGAATACCCTTTATGCTAATATTATTAGGAAATGTTTTTACAAATTTGAAACCTTTGACTTTCATCGAATAATTTGGTCCAGTGAATAAACATAAAACATAGCTACAAATACCAATATCACATCCCTACCATGAAAGATTCACAATGAAAAGAATAATAACAACAGTGGAAATAAACTATTATGACTTCAACTTGACTGTGTGCTGCAGAGCCTGTGGGAAGAGGATGTGTGACATAGATGTCTTCCATCCTATTCAAGATGGTCTTACAAAAACACAGTAATAACTACACTTCTATACATTCTATGAAACTAGTTTCACATGCAGTTATGCTACTTCCGTCTATATATGTAACATCAAGGGCAAAAATGTATAATACACATTGTTAATGATGTACGAAAATATAAAACCACAAAATTCTTTTACAGCGGCGAAAACATTTACCTAGCCTTTAAAGGACTTTTTCAGATCTGCAGTAAAAGCCTCCCTAATTTAATGTTACTTTCTATGAAGCAGACATTCTCTTGAACTATATTTACAGCATGAAAACATTTTACTTCAAATGTTTGGCTGGTCTCTCTTTCATTCAAGGTTTTGCTAAAACTCAGATCTGCCACACTCTGCTGAGCTAATGGTTCACGTCAGTATCTCTCTCACAAGACTCAACAGTCATGTGAATTCATGGGTGACTGCTTTTCGGTGCCTGTTTGGCCTTTAACTCGCTCTTTTTCTTTTTATTTCATCATTTTAATGTATTTTCTTCCTCTATCTTCGACTATTCGATTTAATGTGAAGGAATACGGCGATATATATAGAAACCTGGAAATAAAAAAAAGGGTTGTAAAAAAGTGCTTTTCAAGTGACTGTGAGGCATCAAAAAGAACTAGATACAGAAACATGGAAACATATGTCACAAGGTAAACAAAAGAGAAAGAATCTAACCTAAGAAAGACTGAGAGGCATATGGAAATATTAGTCCTTTTTAACTCTCTTCAGGAATCATTTCAAAGAAAGTGAGCAAAAAATGTCTTAAATGGTACAAGGAAACACAATGCCTATATGTAAACTTTATCGAGTCTGCAGACAGAAGGCCTGCATTAAACAAATTATAAAGGCCTAAAGGATATAAATAAAAAGATATTCTTTTTAAACAAACAGAGGAAAAGGCAATAGGTTTCAACTTTTTGCCAATTGTATTAGCAATGCTGCGAAGCAGAATGGCTAAAGTTTAAAAAGGGACTTTGATGTGGTTGCCTGCGTCATTTTGCAGTTGCATGCAGGTTGCGTGTGTGTGCCTCAAAAATGACGCAGTCACTTTTTTTCTTTTCAGTTACCAGTCTAAGTTCGATTGGTAACTAAAAAAACATAAAACATGCAAACATGTTTCGTTTTTATATTGGGTGAGGAGTGAAAGTAACCAAGGGGCAGGTATGGGGAACGATGTAGCAACAGACGGGGGCAGACGGCAAAGCAAGTCGAGGGGAGTGGAACAGGAGGAGACATGAAAGCAAGCGGGAGACAGCTGGAGAGGACACAGAAGCAACATTGTGTATGTCGGGAGTGACATCAACACAGGAGTTGAGGGAAAGCAAAATAGAGACACTACATTAAGGAAGCAAAAGGGAGAAGCACACAGTTAAGCGCAAGATGTAGGGGCGGGGATAAGCATTTGGGCAAAAGGAAGCAACATACTGTGCAGGGGAGTGGAGAGGTACATGAGTGACCGCTCAAAGTCAGACCCACTCTAATGGATAGCTTCACACAAAAGAGAAAAGCAGTGCATGAAAAGCAAGCAGTGTAAGCAGCATTGCCAGCCAATTAGCGATTGTAAAGTGCCAAGGCTCCATAAGAAAGACAAACACAAGACTAACAATGTGGGACATGAATATGCAGCAGGCAAATGAGTGTGAAAAGCAAAGCCAACCACTGGTAAGCAATGGACGGGCTCCAAGCCACTCTATGTTCTTGATAAGACAGAAAATGCAAGTGCTGTCAAGTAGGCCTACCCTAAAAAGGGGATCCTTGAGAGTAGCATACAATCTTTCACTCATGATGATTATCATTTTTTTTTTACCAATAAACATATTGATAATAACGTATTAATGTTGAATTTCATCAATCTTTCCATATTGCCCTTCACTTGAATAGCCCTTTCTTTTTACCATATATATCTATATCTAAATATATATATATATATATATATATATATATATATATATATATATATATATATACAAACATATAGATATGTATATATATTATATATATATAATTCATATATTTGCTTATGTTCGTTCCATCTTCCGCACTTGCTCATCATTTCACTAAAACGCATACACAAATGTAATTTAGCTTAATTTAATTTGATTAATTTTAGTTACTTTGTCACTAGATGATGGTAATCACTCTGTCGACTTCCATGATGATTGCATTGACGATAACCCTTTAAATATATAAAAAGATTAAGCATAATAATCCAATCCCTTACAGTTATAGAAGTCGTGTAACTTTTTTTTATTAATAATTTCCATATTTAGAAAGTCATGCAAAACTGTTTTCTGTGTATACTAATTTCTCAAAAATGTGTCTAGGAAACACACTCAGAGGCAACCCCACCCAAACAAAACAAAAAATAAATGCTGAATAAATAAAGATGATTTAAATGAAATACCGACAAATCATGAGGCCTAGAAAAAATAGTATGTGATAATAAAGACCTTCAAGTATAGGGGATGTTTAATTAGTTTGCCATCTACTGTTCAAGAGATCCAAAAACTATTAGTTTGTGGACCACCGTCCCCAATATTTAATGTAGCTGATTTGGAGGTATATCGACATAGATACTTGCAGCGCCTTCCTTTTATATTTCCATAGCAGGCATCCATTTAGCTCTGCCTAAAGTGGTAAAATATTGCAGCTCCCACTCTTCAACTACTTATGCCACCAATCATTCCCAAACGGTGGCAGAGACTGGGGGCCTTATTTAGAGCTGGGCAGATGGGATACTCTCTCGCAGATCTGGCAGATTTCCTGACCACTGTATTACAAGTTCATTATAGCTTAGAGCACTTATAATAAGGTGGATGGATGTCAAGGAGGAGGTCAGGGGGCAGAGGTGGGCCGACAAATGATGGGGGAAATAAAAAATAAAAAAAAGAAAATAAACCACTTACCTTGCCCTGCCCGTCTCCTAACGCCATCTTCAGGCCGCTTCGATGGGACACCAGCACAGGCTCTCGAACAAATCTGGTGCTACTCACATGCTAAACATAGCATGTAAGCAGCGTCACGATTGGTCTGAGCTGCAGTCATTGCCGTCCAGACACAGGCCTGGGGTCTGTGCTGTTTCTTCAGCCCTGCTGTGTATACGGCTGGGTTGGGGAAAGCTAAGTGTGCATGTGTGTTTGGCCAGCCTCAAACAGCCGGCCAAACAAACTTGTGCAGGTAGAGCACTCTCCCACTCCGTGGTCCAGCCCCACCCCTCTCTGCACTTGCTGGCTGAGCCAGCAGATGAAAAATAAAACAGTAGCAAACTATTGCTTTATTTTTCATCTGCTGACTCATCCAGGGGGGTGATGCCCCTCGGCCACTGCGGAGGAGCCGCCCCTGGAATACAGTAGTTTTTGTGATACACACATGAGCTTTACTCATTAGGATTAATAGTTCGAAGACACTGGGGCCTTCATCTGAAGCCTCCTTTTCAGGAGACAATGCAAGTTCAGTAATAACTTCATCCATCATCATAAGGCACTGGAAGGGGTGATTGGAAGTCCCACGCAGCTTTCCATTTGTCATTTCACTTGCAGACATTGACCACTTTGCAGTTTCCAAGGAACAACAAGAGAACGGCCTGGGCATCAAAAAGAACACGGATTGGCAAAGCCGATCGTTCTCTACTCAAATTTGCCAATGCCTTTAGACCATGCCGTCCATCATCAGGAAGAAATATTTCTTGCTAATGGTGTGCAGCATCACCAAAAAGAAAAAAGGTGAGATAAAGTAGCTGACAATGACCACATCCTTTTTCCTGTGATAGGCATGCACACACGTGATGATGTCTGCACATGCGTAAAACATCATGCAAGTGTGGCATGTATCACACATATACACCTGCCTATGAAATGATATAGATGTCATTCATTATTTAGCGATCGGAGATGGATCGGTAAATTTAAAAAAATGACAACAAAGTAGTGCAAAATCACTTTTTTTGCAAAGCGGAAGTGCTAGAAGCAATTTGTTGCTTGGTCCTTAAAAAAACATTTATTGAGAAAAATAAAATCTGCATGTGTTGGAGGAAGTAATGGAGAAGTGGGTTGGGGACCCGGGAGTTTGGTTAAAGGACCAAAAAAAAGCCAGTTGGTGGGAAGCAAGGACAGACAGGCTTTTTATTGTCCCATTGGTCTGGAGCACTTTAAGACCAGTTTTGAAAGCCCAGGGCTGATCCAGGTCCGTCTGTCATCTTTATCCAGCACTCGAATGTTAATTAAAACACTGAAGGTTTAAAGAGAGATAGAGAGGAAGGGAGGAACAAGGTATAGAGAAAGTGTTCAGAGAGGGAAAAGGGACAGGGAAGTGAAGGAGAGAGTGAGAATGGATGGATGGAAAGAGAAAGATTGCATAAGGAGATGAAGGGAGTGGGGCTGGTTTGAGCATTTTTGATCGGGCTGCCTTTGGTTCCCCTGTCCAGCCCTGGTGGAAAGTAAAGGAAAGGCAACACATGGGGAAGGGAGCAGACAGAGGGTGGGAGAGAAAATACAGGGATTATGGGAGAATTACTTGAGACAGTCGATATAAGGAGTACGTTGGTATTGGAGAAGCCCACAGGTAAGAGGGAGCAACAACAATCATAGGTGGGAAGAGAAGGTCAAGATGGAGATAGCTGGAAAGCACACCCACTGGTATGGAGTGCTTAACTGAAAAGAAAAAAATAGTTTCCTGAAAGCGGACAGTCGAAGGATAGAAGACACCCATTCAGAGAGAAGGTAAAGTGGCTATGCTCCAAGGTAAGAAAGAATCACAAGATGGACAAAATAGGAAACAAGGAAAGCCACTGAATAAGAAACAAGACAATGAGAGTGACAATAATCCCAACCATCAGACTCCTAATCTGGAGAGTTAATAACTGTCATTGGCAGGATAAGAGAAAGAAATTGTATTAAATCATCCTTGGAATATACATAACAAAATTTATATTCACAACTGACTTCCATTTTGATAAATATTACAACTCTGGACTGATGGATTCTTTAGCTAGCCCACAAGCAGGTCTACGAAAAAGGTGACCTTTGTTCATAAGCAGACCCTTGCAGTGAAAGAGCCCTTTTGATCTTGTCACTGCAGAGGCATGCTAATTCTTATATTTGGAATGTCCCACTTCTACCCATCATGGATCCAGGTCCTGTGGGCTTCAATCCCTATCAAGGGTAACTTCACCAATATTAGAAGTGGACTTTTATCCATATCAAAATGCTTGCATTAACAAGGGCTTGCTGCAGGCTGGCCTACATTAATCAGTGTCAAGAGGTAAGTCAGGAATCATGGTTTACTGCATATGGCTTGGTGGCAGCACAACATTCCAAACCCTCCAAACACACTCACACTGAACACATTTCACAGAGTATCACCGCTGCCTCGGGTGAGACTTTTCATGTGGAGAGAACATACTAAATGAGGGTGCCCTCATGATAAACTAAATTTGCTAATAGTCATTGAACTCTCACATTGTTTGGAGACACCAGTAGATGGATCACTGGGTATAAGTTACTTCATGTTTCACTATGCCCTTCATAGGCCGTCATGCATGCAACCTTGCTGCAGCAGAGACCTTTCTGCTGGATTCAGAATTTCCTTTTGGAAAGAAATAGTTGCTTCTTTGAGAGTTTGTAGGATGGCAGTTTGTGAATATGGAGAACTATCCTGAAAATCAAGTTGTATTGAAAAACAAACCTGAACCATTTGAAACATTTGACTCTGAGCAATGTTGAAGACTTTAAAACTCATTACCCTTACAATTCAGTTTTATCTCTTGAAGGAGCTGAGACAATTCTCTCATTTAGATAATGGTTATACCTGATATTCATCTATGAGTATGAGTAAGATATTGTGGGGCATATTTATAATTTGTTTGCATCACCCTTGCACCACACATGGGGACACAAGGGCAACAGAACACTTAAGTAAGATTTATCAATCCACACAAGGCCAACTTTTTTGGCCCTGAGTGGCCTGATAAATCTGGGGTAATAAATGCAGCGCAAATCATTGTGTTGCGTTATTCTGCCCCAGGGAGGCATTCCATGGGTGGAGCGTAGGTGTTCCCATGGATCCACCCATGAATTTGGCATAGTCCCAAATGTATCAAACTGGTAGACCTGGGAATGTGTCAAAATGCTTTGCCTCCCCAGGGGAGTTGCAACGAGGAGAGATTACTTTATTTCTCCTTGCTGTTTCCTCTTTCTGCAGCAGACTTATAAAGGAGAAATGCCTCTGAGGATTGTTTTTGTGGAGGAATGTGTACCTTCCTGCACAAAAACAATCCTGCCTACAATGCAGACACCTTTTAATCATGTTGCAAGGGTGCCTGTATTAGCGCTAGGCAGCCAAAAGTGCTCCAGTGCTAGGAAAGGACAGGAATGCATTGTATCATGTTCAATACAGTGCATTCCTGCAATTTCCCTTGCACTCAGCACAGCAATGTGGCTTGCAGCAGTGCACTGTGCGACTTAATGGTAAATATGCTCCTGAAAATTCTTAACAAATGATACATGTACTAGTAACAAAAAGAAACCACAGAATATTAATGTCTGTTAATTACTTCTCCAGGGGCACAAGAGGCATGTAGAAACAAAGCATACATTCATCAAAGATTGCATGGTTACAAAGCTTGCGGTAGTTATCTTTTAAATAGAGAGAAATTATGACAAACTTATATCAAGATCTTTAGCTTTTGTTTTGCTTTATTTTCAAGCATAACACAGTTTATACCAGAAAACAAAGAATTGGTTACATAGAGATATGGTTGAGGTGTATCCTTTTCACTCTTAAGGATAAATGGAGAATGTTCATGGCAGGTCACTGAGAAAAGTGTCTTCATTAATTGTGGATCACTTTTTTTAATGCACCCGAAATAGACATGGCCACAATCTAGTGTCATCCTGAAGAGGCAACCTCCATCTGCCTTTTGTGCGGACTATCATCTGATTTCCATTATAAACAGGGAGGTCAAAATTTTCACCACCATTCTTGCCACCCGCCTCAAAACAGTCCTTCAGACTCTCATCCACCCAGACCAATGTGTCTTCACGGCAGCTAGGTGTGTGAGGCATTGCCCTCGCTGACTTCATGTCACCCTTACAAGTCAGCACCTTCTTACTTCTCAGTTAGCTCTCCTTCACATTGATTTTGAGAAGGTGTTTGACACAGTGGATTGGGGGTACCAGAACCACGTCTTGCATAGAACCAGTGTTAAACCTCATTTCTGTGGATTTATCTGTGTGCTTTACTCCAGCCACACAGTGCACGTCTAAATAAATGGCATAGTATCTGATGCCTTTCCCATTCAGAGGGGGACTCGGCAGGGACCTCCACTGTCCTCCTCCTTTTTGCACTCACAATAGAACCCCTTGTGCATCTCCTTCATTATGATGTACAGGTGCAGGGATGGGCGTGGGATACTAGACACAAAGACCGCATAGAACTATATGCAGATGATATTCTACTATCTCTCGATCACCCTGAAATGAGTGGCCCCCCACTGTCTCCAGATTTTCTCTTTGGTGAGGCATCTGGCCATGACTTAACCGGGAGAAATCACTGTTGGTGCCACCTTCCCCGTAACCAAGCTGTGTCATCTGACAAACAGACATACCTGTGTGCCAGTTAAGTTTTTGTTATTTAGGCATATGGGTTTTTCTTCACCGTAAACTCACCTGGTTTCTGAACCTTGCCTCACTGACTTGAAAAACAAACGAAAATCTTAGGAAATGGCAATTGCTTCCCCTGAATGTAATGGGAAGGATGGCCCTCTATAAAATGATGATGCTACTGAGATAATTTATGTCCTCCAGAATCTTCCACTGTTAGTCACTCGATGTTGGTTCCGAGAGTTGGACACAATGGCAAAATTATTCCTGGGCACAATCGCAGACCATGGCTGGCACTTGTTCACTGCCAACGTGCACCATATAATGTTTGTCAGGGCAGGGCTAATCTCTGCTTCTATTATCTAGCTTCACAACTAGTGGTAATCAATGACTGGTTCAATGGGGAATGGTCAAACTCTGCCTTTCAGGTGGAGCTGGCCTCACTGGGTTTTACAAGGATCATGACAGTGTTATACAGAGGCCCGGTCTCCTCTGTGATTCCTGGAGTGATCCAAGTGTGTTCTGGTGTGGAGAGTGGCACTTCGCCCCACGTTCTAGACCCTTTGTGGCATGGGACATGGCTACAGGAAGTGGAGGCAATGGAGGGCTTTATGTAATGGGATAGTATCGGTATCACACACCTGGGAGCTGTGTGGTCAGGGCCACATATGCACTCCTTTTGGGAGCGTTAAGACACATACACACTCTCTTCATCACAATTTTATAGATACCTGCAATTAAAATTAAAACCAGCACTACATAGACCCATACCACGTAATACTCCCCTTCCAGTATTTAGTCCCCCTGAGGCTAAAATATTCCTGGGTGTGATGGGGAAGGGTGGTGTCTCCCAAATTTATTGCACTTTAATTAATAATACCCCTGGAACACTGAATCTCCTCAGGACCCAATGGGAGGGATGGCTGGTAGCCCTAGAGGATGACGACTAGTGAGATGCATTAATGGCCCCTCAGTTCATAACAATTTCCTCCAGGCTAGGCCTGGTACAGACCTATTATCTTTATATACCTACCTTACTCCTGATCTTTTGCACAGAGCTGGTATTCTCCTAAGTCCTGCCTTCTTTAGATGTTCTTACAATCCTGCTGACTTTTACCACATGGTCTGGTCATGTTCAGCGATTCAGGCTTACTGGACTGACACTGTGGGAGAAGTGTCTGCTGTAGAGGGCTGGGAGGTGCCTCTTTCACTACTAGCATTGCTGCTGGGAGTCCTTGAGGATATGAAGGGATCACTGGCAGATCGGGCGTTCCTGGGAACGACCATCATGGTGGCCAAACATAACACTACTGCTCTCTGGAAGAGTCCTGTCCCTCCTGTGTTTATTCAGTGGCGGCGCGGGGTAGACTGGTGTGTACAACAACAAAAAAGCCAGACTTTGCGGCCTGGGGGTGTCCCTCTAAACGTGAGCCAATCTGGGGGAAATGGTGGGGACACATGGAATAGAACTTATCCACATAATGATTTTTTTTCTGAGAGGTGCTTTTCTTCCTAATGGTGCTGGTCGTGCTGTAATACATTTTGTACCTTGGTGTCATCTCCTTTTTACATATTCTTTGTGACCATAATGTGCATGTTTTCACATATCAAAACTCAGTAAAATTGTTTATCAAAAAATCCCCAAAAGAACCAGCAAGTTACTCAATTCTATTTAATTTTTTTAAAGACATAGGGGCTCATTATAACATTGGCAGTAAATACCTTCTACCGCCGCGGTGATGGCTGCCAACATATCGCCACGGGGGCTACCATCTGTCTGCCATATTATGAGCACTGTCTGACTTCCGCCACAATAAAGGCGGAATTCCAGCAGTGCTCATAGTGGTGGACAGTGGTAAGCTGGTGCTGCTAACACCAGCACCGCCGCGTCAGAAGGCCTCCGCCACCAGTTTTATGACCTGTAATACGGCCTGGTGGTGTTCTGCTTCCGGGGCGCTGCTGGCGGTAGCATTGCCCCTTCCCTGCCGGACGACCACCTCGCTGGACAAAGTAAGTCAGGCGTCGAACAGGGGAGGGGGTGGGATGATGGGGGGTTTTGCGTGTGTGTGTGTCTGAGTGTGTGCATGAATGTGTGAGTGTGTTTGTGAATGCATCTGTGAGTGTTATGTTATGTGCGTGTAATGCGTGTAAGAAAGGTGAAGAGAGTGTGTCTGCATGTCAGTGTGATTGTGTGGAAGAATGTGTGTGAGTATGTCTGGAAGTATGCGTGTATGAATACGTGTATGCCAGTGTGTGTGTATGAATGCCTGTATGCCAGTGTGTGTATGAATGCGTGTATGCCAGTGTAAGTTAAGGGGGTAAATGCGTGGTGCGTTTGGGTGTCTATCTGAGTGTATGTAGGGAGAAGGGTTGTGGGGTGACGGGCGCTGTGACTGTAGTGGGGCTGGGGTAAGGTGGGGTGATGTGTGTATGTGTGGCTGTGGTGGGTGGGGTCAGTAGTGTGGTGTGTGCGTGTCTGCGGGTGTGTGCATGTAGGGGAGATGTGGGGTTAGTTTGTGTATCGGAGTGGGACTGGGTGAGTTTGGATGGAGAGGGTGTGGGGGGCACCAGGTGAGTGTTGGGGGGTGGGTGGCCGCCTACCGGTGACAGGGAAGAAATTCCCTGTCACCGGTAGGGCCCACCACCATGGTTTTCATGGCGTTGCTAACGCCACGAAAACCATGGTGGTAGGTCAGCTCATAATACCATGGGCAGTACTCTGTCGGCCGCCGGGCTGGAGATAGACATCTCCGGCCCGGTGGCTTATACCGCCATGACAGTATGAGTGGAGAAGTGGCGGGTTCCCTGCAGCCTACCCACCAATCTCATAATGTGGCAGTATGTGCTGCCAGCCTGTTGGTTTTAATACCGCCCATTGACCGCCAGGGTCAAAATGAGACCCATAGTATCCTATCCTCTTATACAGTCATAGTATGATGCATGAAGTATGTTATCTTTTGGAGTAATATTTTCTATATTATGATTACACCTAAAGAAGTACAAAGATTGGTAAAAACAGTAAACTGACCATTGCTGGCTCATTTGCTTTTTTTCTGTTTTTATGCTGGGTCCACAGTTTGATATTTTTTCCTCACTGTACACATAATTATATGTGTTTGTTGCCTCAAAAGTTGGGTTCCTCTTATTCTTTGTTGTAGCTAAATTTCTGATGTTTTGAAGTAGATTTTGTAAGAAATAAAGAACCATTACTTCAACAGCACCAACTATGAACACAAAACAAAATACAATTAAGAGAAAGACAAAATAACTTCGTTGACTTCTACATTTGTAATCGTCCATTTGCCCTCATATGACTGAAAAGTTAAAAAAGCCAGGCCATTCAATTTTCACAGTTTTTGCTGCTAATGTTGTGCAAAATGGAACAAAGAGAATTAAGTCCACTCTAAAGTTTTGCACCTGGACAAAACTTGAATCAAACTTATATAACAGTAGCTATATTTTTACCTAACAGGAAGAACAGAAAATTAATTTTCTCGGCTGTTCAAATGTGAACGATCAGACTAATGGCCTGATATAGAGTTTAGCATACAGAGTGTTCTGTTACAGATATGACGGAGTTGCCCGTCTGCCAAAACCTTGTTCACCTGTTCAACTCAGGTGGATCATCATTTTTGATTTAACTCTAGATTCAACATATGTTTCTCATTTCATCTGATAAAATTGCCTTTGTATATTTATGAAATTTCTAAGCCTGATTGTTGTTTATTTAACTTTTAAAATAGTGGTAATGTAAATATATTGTTTTATTTTTGTTGGTAGGTTAGGTTCAGCTAGGTGGATTACCCCTTAAAACTGCCAGGGTAGCAATGCCCCTGTAGGGTTTTTGACAGACCGGGAGAATTATGATGTGATCTAGTGTGCTTTTCCTAAGGAGCATGGGTGGGTGCCACTGTGAAAATATCCATACTGTCATATACTCTTGAGAAATGCGAAAAATGAAAAGTGTAGACATATAGGGGCATATTTAAGAGCCCCTAGCGCCATTCTAATGCCACATTAGCATCAATGTTTAAGGTAATATGACGTAAAAAGGGCAAAAATGCAGCATCATATTTACAAAGTGGTGCAATGCATGCATTGTGCCACTTTGTAACCGTTTGCGATACATTATGCCTGTGCCAGGCATTATGTATGCAGAGGGGGATTCCCCCATTAGGGGGACCAAAAAATAGAGTAAAGAATCCTAAGAGATTTCTTTGCGTAATTCTTTTCAGCACTTTTAACGCAAAGCGTGGGACTAGCGTCAACAATTCTGACGCTAGTCCCCTAACTACCACTATGGTGCACCGTATTTTAAATACAGCACACACATGGTGGTGTTAGGGGGCGCTAAGGGGTGCAAGCTTTTAATAATGACTCAGTGGGGGGTCCCCTGATTCCAATAATGATTCAGTGGGGGTCCCTGGGTTCCAGTAATAATAAAGTGGGGGTCCACAGAAGTCAGAAGGTTGGGAACCACTGCCCTAGAGAGCACAGACTCATAAACTAGGGGAACTGAAGTCTTGCTTCTGATACGTTTTCCTGATTTCTTTCCAAGAATTGGCCCGGAAATGGGTTTAATATACCCTCTAGTACTAAGGGCTTAGTCAATTTCAATTTATTTCATAAGATGAAGATCTACATTGAGATCCACTTTACACAATATACAGAATACATTATCAATATATGGCTAAAATCATTTAAAAGAGGTAAACATTTTAAAACATCTTTTCATTCACTGGATTAAAAAGAAATTGCATTGCCTCCTTTGACGAGTAAACTCTGTTAATGCAGAATTTTACTAATGAATATTCATGTATTCTGAGTGTTGAATTTGCATAGAAAATGAATTAACGTAGAGAATTAATGCACGTATTTGAAATTGCGCCTACTTGATTGGCCATCAATGTTCATGAAGTGTACTTATTAATGGCTTATTAATGTAGAATGTTGAGCTTATGTTTGATTAATGTAGTAGCATGTCATATTAAGGGTCATGCATTATGTATTAGCTTTAGTAATCATAGGTCTTAACTTAGCGAGGTCTTGGGCCTAGTTGCAGGGCCTCATGTTAAGCTGAATTTCGGAAGTGACTTACAAAATGGCTTCTTAAAGAATTAAGGCCCTCATTATGACATTGGTGGCAAATGCCGCACACCGCCACGGCGACGGCCGCCAACATATCGTCGCTGTGGCTACCAACCGTCCATGCCATTATGACCGTAGCCGGAATTTTGCCAGAAGGCTGGCGGAATTCCGGCGACGGTCATGGCGGCGGACGGCAGTAAGGTGGCGCTGCTGCCAGCAGCAGCGCCACACCAGCAAAACACTGCATACCGTATCATGTTCCATGATATGGCCTGGCAGTGTTTTGCTGGTGGATGCTGCTGCTGGCAGCAGCGCTGCGTCCCGTCTCCTGCCGGAGAACCCCCTGCAAGTAGGTAAGTCAGGCTCTCCCGTAGGTAAGTCAGGTTCTCCGACAGGAGAGGGGGATGGGGGGTGCTGTGTGCGTGTGTGGGGTGTGTGTGACTGTGTGTGAATGCGTGCATGCATGTGTAATGCGTGTGTGCATGAGTGTGTGTGTGTGTACGTGCATGTTGTGTAATGTGTTTGCGTGTATGCCTGGATTTATGTTTGTGAGTTTTGCAGTGGGTGTGCATGTATGAATGCATGCGTGGGTGAATGTGTGTATGCGTGTGTGTACGGGTATGTATGTATGTGCGTGTATGTGTGTGTATGTCAGGGGGGTGGGGGGGAGGGAGAAGGTGGGAGAGAACTCTGGGGAGAGGGGGTTGGGGAGACCCCTATCAGTGCCAGGGAAGCAATTCCCTGGCACTGATAGTGCCTACCGCCATGGTTTCCATGGCAGTACAGAAACCACAGAAACCATGCTGGTGAGCGGGGTCAAAATGCCATGGGCAGCCTAGTGATGGCCATGGTGGACAGTGTGTTAACTTAGGCGGTTTGGCTTTGGCCAAACCGCCAATGTCATAATAGTGGAGGTAGGTACCGCCAGCCTGTTGGCGGTAATACCTCCACTATAGTACTGACCTCTGGGGTGGTATTGACCCAATAAGTTGTGATTTTGCACTGTACTGACCAAGTACTCGTAGCTGAAATTCTTTCTCATGAGAACTGCTTGCTAGAATATGTTGTACTAGCTAGGGATGCATTGTATAACATAGTTTGTGTAAGAATGACCTTCCCAGGAGAAGACAATGGATACACTGACTGGTGTATAAGCCGCTACAATATTGATATCTGACAAGCCCAACGATGGGAACAGGAGAAGAGGAGCCAATCATCGACATATGAACCGTGTACTGATAAATTTTTACATTTAGGGTTCTACTTTCATTGGACTAAATGCAAACAAGCGATTCTTTGACCAATAGGGACGTGGAAAGTAGTTTTAGAAAATCTAACTTAGCCAGACTGCACGGAGAGGAGAGACCCCCACTTTCTGATTATTCTTTTCCGAACTGCATGAAGAGACTTTGCTTTTCCTGAACTTTAATGCTGAATCCTGATGCCTTGCTGACCGAACTGATGTCCAATTGACAAAGACTGTCCCAGCTTGCTGAACCATACTGAGGCCAGGTATAAGACAATGATACTGATTGCTATGTCTATTTGCTTTTGTCCTAGGTACCAAGTACTAATTTTGATAGAGCCATAGTTAGATGTTTTCCAAATTTGAATTGATTCATGTTTGCATTTAGTCCAAACATGCTATTATAATCTGAAGTTAGTTAGGGTACACAATGATGATGCACACTACATGAAATAACAGTTAGGGCCTGATTCTAAGCTTGGCGGGCGGCGGGAGCCGCCCGCCAAGCGGGAACCGCCAGAAGACCGTACCGCGGTCACAAGACCGCGGCGGTCATTCTGGGTTTCCCACTGGGCTGGCGGGCGACCGCCAAAAGGCCGCCCGCCAGCCCAGTGGGAAACACCCTTCCACGAGGAAGCCGGCTCCGAATGGAGCCGGCGGAGTGGAAGGGGTGCGACGGGTGCAGTAGCACCCGTCGCGAATTTCAGTGTCTGCTAAGCAGACACTGAAATTCAAAGTGGGGCCCTCTTACGGGGGCCCCTGCAGTGCCCATGCCATTGGCATGGGCATTGCAGGGGCCCCCAGGGGCCCCACGACACCCCATACCGCCATCCTGTTCCTGGCGGCCGAAACCGCCAAGAACAGGATGGCGGTATGGGGGTCGGAATCCCCATGGCAGCGCAGCAAGCTGCGCCGCCATGGAGGATTCCCCAGGGCAGCGGGAAACTGGTGGGACACCGCCAGTTTCCCGTTTCTGACCGCGGCTGTACCGCCGCGGTCAGAATTGCCCTGGATGCACCGCCAGCCTGTTGGCGGTGGATCCGCGGTACCCTACCCTGGCGGTCTCGGACCGCCAGGGTAGGAATGACCGCCTTAATGTCTTTACTTTGCTGAATGTGCTATTAATTTGTATTGTAACCTTAGAATGTGTAGTGACTCAAGCTTTGATTAGACTGCCATTCTTCAGAATCTTTGGGCAGTTAGTATTGCTTCTTTATGCTTATCATTTGATTTTGAGACTAAAGCCCTCATTACAACCCTGGCAGTCGGTGATAAAGCGGCGGTAATACTGCCAACAGGCCGGTGGTAATAAATATGAAATTAATACAACGGTGGAAACTGCTCAGACAGACAGCCACTTTAACACACCGACTGCCAGGGCGAAATCAACAGGCACCACGGGGGTAACCGCCAACAGCCATACGGAAGACAATGTACCTCCTACAGTAATATGACACACCTATCCGCCACCTTTTCTGAGGCGGTACCAATTACATCAAAAGCCTGGCGGAAACACTGTACAGAAGGGAAATGACTCACCTCTGGAGACTCAAGGAAGAACCACGCTGCCATGGAGCCCGAGTTGCATGTCTTCCCCATGCTCTTCTAGCTTCCGCCCCACTATGAACACCAACACCACAGTGAGTACAGCCCCTTAGCACACAGGTGAGGGGGGAGGAAAAAGAGAGTGACAAATGCACGTAACACGCAACACCCCCAACGCCACACACACAACCAGACACGGTAACTAATATATACACCCCATACCCCTCAGGAATAATGCAAGGACACCTGCGATAGTGTAAAAAGGCTGTAATAAGATAAATATAGGTGAAATTCATGTATCCAAATCAAAAAGTATATACATATTTACAATGCAAGGGACACTGCCCAGTCCTCAATGTCCGTGGGCCACAGGGCCACATCACAAAGTCCAAGGCCCAACCTCACTCCTGCAACAACACAGAGAGAACACTGCAGGGGCATCAGGTCAAAAATAGACAGGCACCTCAGGGGGATTGGGAATGGGGGGGCACCTCAGCCGGAAGATGGTACAACGCCACTGGTCCTGAAGGGGGCAACATGCCCTGTGCTTGGTCCTGGGGAGTGCAAGGCCACAGTCTTTCAAGTGGGTGACATGCCCACATGCTCTGGAGGGGCAACATGCACTGTGCTTGGTCCTGGGGAGAGCAAGGCCACAGTCTCTCAAGTGGGTGACTTGCCCACATGCTTTGGAGGGGGCAACATGCCCTGTGCTTGGTCCTGGGGAGTACAAGGCCACAGTCTCTTAAGTGGGTGACTTGCCCACTGACTTGTCCTGGGGAGTGCAAGGCCACAGTCTCTCTAGTGGGTGACTACGTCCACTGGTTCTGGAGGGGACATTGTGCCCAGTGAGCTTCATCCTGTAGAGGATGGGGTGAGTGTATGGCTTCTCCACTGGTTCTGGAGGGGGCATTGTGCCCAGTGAGCTTCATCCTGGGAAGGATGGGGTGAGTGGATGGCTTCTCTACTGGTCTGGAGGGGGCATTGTGCAATGGAGCTTCATCCTGTGGAGGATGGAGTGAGTGGATGGCTTCTTCCACTGGTTCTGGAGGGGGCATTGTGTCCTGTGATGCAGATCTTGGGGAGTGCAAGGTCACAGTCTCTCAGCTTGGTGTCAGATCCACAGGATTTGCTGGGGCTAGGCCGCACAACAGCCCATGGAGGCAGGACTACACAGTGTCCACTGGTGGTGACAGCTGCTCAGTGGTGGTAGTGGTGGTGCTGCTGGGGGAGCTGGCAGTGGTGGGGGGAGGCTCCAGCCCTTTCCCTGCAGCCTTGGATGGCTGCCTACTGGGGCTGCTGCTGCTGGCAGTGGTGTTGGTGGCAGTGCTGGCAGTGGTGGGGGGAGGCTCCAGCCCATCTCCTGCAACCTCGGACAGCTGCCCACTGGGGCTGCTGCTGCTGGCAGTGGTGCTGGAGGCGGTGCTGGCAGTGGTGAGGGGAGGATCCAGCCCTTCCCTTGCAGCCTCGGATGGATGCCCACTGGCGCTGCTGCTACTGGCAGTGGTGCTGGTGACGGTGCTAGCAGTGGTGGGGAGAGGCTCCAGCCCTTCCCCTGCAGCTTCGGACGGCTGCCCACTGGGGCTGCTGCTGCTGGCAGTGGTGCTGGTGGCGGTGCTGGCAGTGGTGGGGGAGGCTCCAGCCCTTCCCCTGCAGCCTCGGACGGCTCCCTACTGGGGCTGCTGCTGCTGGCAGTGGTGCTGGTGGCAGTGCTGGTGGTGGTGCTGGTGGCGGTGCTAGCAGTGGTGGGGGAGGCTCCAGCCCATCCCCTGCAGCCTAAGACAGCTGAACCACCATGGTTGCTGGTGGGGGCTCCGACTAAATCCCAGCACCAGGCCTCTTGTCCTTTTTGCCTGCTGGTGCAGGCCTCTTGCCCCTCCTGCCAGCAGCTGGGGTTGGCTCCTTGCTCCTTTTGGCAGCAGCTGGGGACTGCTCCTTGCCCTTCCTCTCAGCAGCTGGGGATTGCTCCTTGCTGTTCCTTTTATAAGCTGGGGTGCATCTTTGCCCTTCTTTGCAGCAGCTGGGCGTGCCTCCTTGCCCTTCCTTGCAGCACTTGATGCAGGCACCCTATCAGTGTGGCTGCCTCGTGCCCGGAATCCTCTTCCACATGGTGTAGCTGTGGACGCAAATGTGCCCCTGGACTGGGTGGCTGAGGTCCTGGGCTGGGTTCTGACCATCCTGGCCTGACATTAGGGATGGGGGGGAGTGCTAGGGAATAGGTTAAAGGTGGAAAGGAAAAGCTTCTTAGGGACATTGGGTGGGAAGAGGGAGATGGTTTGGGAGTGGAGGTAGAGAGAGTGGTTGTAGGATGTGTCTGCTGTGTTTGGGTGCAGGTGCATGGGCTGGATGCTGTTGTGAGGTGGATGGCTGTTGGGTGTCTTAGTGCTTGCGTTTGTGTACTTTGGGAGGAGGGGGCACAGACACAGTGGGAGAGGACATAGGAGAAATGTGAATGGAAGTGGGATTGGTGACTGCCAGTGAGGGGCGCATGCTGACAGGTGTGCTAGTGATGGGTGTAGTGGATGGGGATGTAGTGCATGCAGGTTTGAGTGTAGACACAACTGTGAGGGGGGTGGATGATGAGGAGGAGGGGGCCACAGTGGAGGCAGTGGATGTTGGTGCGTCGGCATCTGGATGGTGTTTGTGTGAGTGCCTGTGGGATGAAGTGGGTTGCTTGTGTTTGCCATGTCCACTCTTGTGTGTTGTCCTGGGTGCCTGCTTGTCTGCCTGTGTGCTTGGGATAGGTTGGGGTTGAGGGGAATGGGACTGGGTGGAGGAAGTTTGAGGGGGGAGGCTAGAAACATGGACAATGGCTGCCATCAGAATGGAGGTCAGAGCCTAGATTGATCTATGCTGGGCCGCCATGCCAGTGTGAACGCCCTCCAGGAATGCATTTGTCTGTTGCATTTGGGCTGCCAGCCCCTGGATGGCATTCACAATGGTTGATTGCCCTACAGAAAGGGATCGCAGGTCAATAGCCTCCTCACTCAGGGCAGCAGTGCTCACTAGGGCAGGGCCTGAGGTTCCTGGGGCGAAGGAGATGCCCAGCCTCCTGGGTGAGCGGGCACGGGAAACATGCTGAGGGGCTGTTGGGAGGACGGTGCTGGTACGGGGGTGGAGGATGTACCTGTAGCTGGGGTGGGCACAGAGGTGTCTGCCACCACCAGGGAGCTTCCATCAGAGGAGGAATCCATGTCTGAACTGTCCTCTCCTGTCTCCGCCGTGGTGCTCCTCTCACCCTCCATCCCACTGGTGTCCTCACCATCAGTGGATTTGGCCTCCTTGGCCCTGTGGGATGCAGCTCCCTCCGTCGCTGGTGCCTCAGCTCCTCTGCCAGATGATGCTATTGCACACAAGGACAGGGTGACAAAACAAAAAAGGGGGGGAAGAGACAAAGGATCCACTTGGTCAATGGCGGGAACAACACCACTGTTGGTGTACACGACACACACACAGGGAACAGTCCTATATACTAGGCAATGCACTACCAGTCACAATGCTAGTCACCAGCCCATGGTTAGGGACACCTATTGCCAACTTCAGCACACCTGCCCAGTAGTGGATGCCTACTAGCTTGGTTGGAGGTATTTTACATCAGAAACCGGCCCAACATGGAACCAACTCTGCAATGTCAGGCCTGGCCCAGGGGCACCCACAGGCCCACATCCCCCACCCCGACGCCAACCCACCAGGCGCAAGTTGTATATTTGGGCACTGTACTCACCCCCTTGTGGCTGCTGTGATGGTCCCAAGCGCTCATCCAGCTCCAAATAGGCCAGTAGGCGGGCCATCAGGGGTTCAGGGTTCGACGGGCATCCCTTCCTCGTTGGGAGGCCATCCCCAGCTGGGCCTCCGCCATCTTCCATGCCCAGCGTTTCAGGTCCTCCCATCATTTGCGACAGTGGGTGCTCCACCTGCCGTAGACCCCCAGGGTCCGGACATCCTTGGCAATGGCATGCCATAACCCCTTTTTCTGATGGGCACTGACCTGCAGAGAAATGGACACCAGGAAAGATATTAGTCTGACCGTCCTGCCTGTTACACTCATGGCCCACCACGCCCCTTCCCATCCCCATTAGCACAGACATGGCCCACCATACATGCAGCACGCTGCCCAGAGCCCATCCACCAACCCCCCCACATGAGGCCTTCACACACAGCACTCCATGCATTCACCACCCGGGCATCGTATTCATGGTGTACTCACCTGTTGGTCTGGAGGCCCATACAGCATTCAGTACTGGGGTAGGACCCCATCCACCAGTCGCTCCAACTCCTTCGAGGTGGAGGCAGGGGTCGTTTCCTCAGTGACACGAGCCATAGTCAGTTCCAGACACAGGTCACAGCAGCACTTGCAGTGTAGGTCCTCTCCTGTTGAAGGTCAGGTAGCAAGTGAGTGAACAGACAGAAAATGGCAGTGATGTCCACGGCGGTGCATACCGTCACCACCGGCATACAATACCATTGGCCACTGTACCCCATAGGGCCCAAAGTTAACCAATGAGGAGTTACACAGAGGTTTTCGACTGCCTCCCGCAACAGCGCACAACGTCAGCGGAATTACCTCATTTCCACCTGTCCCTCCAAACAGGACAGGTGGACGCCATTTCAGGGGGGTTGCAGGCCACAGCTCCTAACTGCGTCACAGTACACATATGTACCATTTGGACCTCTCCAACAAGATACAGTTACAATCATGACATGCATTTAAGTGTAGTGGTTGGAAATAAGAGATACTGACCAGCTGCTCACCATTTTGCCCCATAGATTGCAACCACTGCGGATGAATTTACGATGGAGACATCCCCTGTGTACAGACCCCTGGTGAACTTGGCAACAATGGAAGACAGGCACATTATCCTCACCTATAGACTGGACAGGGCCACAATCACAGAGCTGTGTGTCCAGTTGGCGCCTGACCTAATCTCTGCTATCTGTCTCTCCACCGGGATTCCACCTCTTGTGCAAGTGCTATCGCTGCTCCATTTCTTGGCAACTGACAGTGGGCTTGGCAGCAGGAATGTCTCAGCCAATGTTCACAATAGTGCTGACCAGAGTGTTGTCTGCCCTGATTAAACACGTGTGCAGCTACATCGTTTTCCCCCAGGTGGAGGATTTGGCCACAGTGAAAGGTGATTTCTATGCAATTGGACATATCCCCAACATTATTGGGGCAATTGATGGTACACATATAGGGGGTCATTCTGACCTCGGCGGTAAAAGGCTCTTACCGCCGGTCAGAAGACCGCCATTCTACCGCCGCGGCTGCGGTAAACCGCCACGGTCATTCTGACCCACAACTGCCAAGCTGCCAAAAACCCGACATCCACGGAAGGCCGCCTCATCAGCGGGCAGCGATAAACTGGAGCTGACCAAACCTCCACCGCCACGCCAACACAAACACGCCCATGCCATTACGACCCACGAATCCACGCGGCGGTCATTCAACTGCGGTATTCCATTGGCGGTACACACCGCCGCGGTCAAAATACACACCCAGCTCCAAAACACAGCCACATTGGACAATTTGAAATACACACACCTGATACACATACAAACACCACTCCCACACATCCAAGCAACTATAAAACACACACCCACGTCACCCACAAACCCCCACTAGTTGGAAATCGGAGAGAAGGCGATAGAGAGAGAGAGAGAGAGAGAGAGCACAGCAATCGAAAATCCCAACACACAGGAACCCAACATCATCAACCACACCACATCTACGCACACATCACCACCACTCACATCACCACAAACACCACCCCACACCTCATCCACACCATCCCATGGCACCCGAAAGACACCCCAGGTTTTCGGACCAAGAACTCAGGGTCATGGTGGAGGAAATTATAAGGGTAGAGCACCAGCTCTTCGGCACACAGGTGCAACACACCACAATAGCCAGGAAGGCGGAGCTATGGCAGAGGATCGTCGACAGGGTCAACGCTGTGGGACAGCATCCCAGAAACCGGGAAGACATCAGAAAGCGCTGGAACGACCTACGGGGGAAGGTACGGTCGATGGTCTCAAGACACAACATCGCTGTGCAGAAGACTGGCGGCGGACCACCACCCACTCCTCCCGAATTCACAGCATGGGAGCAAGAGGTCTTAAACATCCTGCATCCTGCGGGCCTCGCTGGAGTAGGTGGAGGAATGGACTCTGGTAAGTCTAGTCTCAACTACTCCCCCCCCCAACCACCAGCCTGCCAACCCACCCCCCCACCCCCACCCTCACCCCCAACCCCCCAGCACACATCCTCCCTGCCAATGTCTCACCAGCACAACCCACCCAACCCAAAACCAAACCCTGAATGCCAACACAAACCATGGACACCCATCACCTATGCATGACCACTGCACATACCCATCCCCCCCACAAACCACCCTCACAACTCCTGCCACAAGGGAATGCCAGCACTGGGGGACAAGGGCACCCACAAATCGCACGCCATGGAACACACAGAAGCAATAACCATACTCTTTCACCCCTGCAGGGCCCGAACGCCAACACACCGGCCAGGAGGGTCCAGATATGTCCATCCCACCCCCAGAACAGGCCCCCAGTGAGGACAGCAGCTCTGTCGACCTAGAACCTGACGACCAGCCCGGACCATCGGGGACCTCTGGACAGTCGGTTCCCCACACACAGACACAGGCCACAGCAGACCTAACCCCCTCTGGGAATATCAGCACAGCTCCCACCCAGCGGGCCCATGCCTCTGTCTCCAGGACAGGTCAATCAGCGGTGTGTCCGCCACTACAGGGCACCCAGGCTGTCCCAACACCCCAACAACAACAGGGACCTGGGGGCAGTGGTAGTGGGCACACTGTCCAGGGGACAGAGGCCCGGGAAAACAGGGCAATTGGGAGGGCTGCAGTGCGACAGGGGGGGAGGACAGGCCCAGGGAACCGACTCTCCAAGAGGCCTTCACCACCATCATGGGAGCATACCACCGCTCCCAGGAGACGATGGCGACGGTACTGGCCAGGTTCCAGGAGATCCAGGCACAGCAGGAGGAACGGTACATGGGGTACAGAGAGGAGCTCAGGAACATCGTCCTGGCCCTGAACCTAATAGTCACCACATTGCGGGACCATGTGGCACCCCAAAGGGCCCCTGTCACCAGCCCGGACCAGGAACAGCCTACCACCTCCGCCGGCGCAAGTGGACAGGAGGCCCCCACACAACGACGGGCCACCAGAACCCCACCTCCTGCTGAAGATCAACCACCCCGTAAGCGGAACCTGAGATCTCAAAGGAAGACAGAGTAGGATGCCAAGACCCCCGCCAGCCTAAGATCCCCCCGGATGTCATTCCACTGTCCCACATCGTCACCCTGTCCAACCTTGAACTGCCCCTGCTCCATCCTTCCACAGGCATATGGACAATGCACCTGTGCGACCGAGAACTGGACTCTGCCATGGACATCACTCCACCCCCACCCATCACCGTTTTACTATCATGGACCTATATGTAGCACTTTAAATAAATCACTAATTGCACTTAAAACACTCAGGAGTCTGCTTGTATTCTTAACAAATGTATTACACTTAACGGTTCAAAATTGTTCAGTTACATTGTGATGACAACATACCAATGTCAATGTGCTTTACTCCATGGGCGAACAAACCAGAAGTCACGCAGTGGGTCATACAGCTCTGAAAAGGCAAGGGAAAGTCACAATTCAGTTGAAAGGAACTGGGGGGAAACACAGAAAGTAGAGATGCAGGAGGCCAGAAGTAAATGTAAAATGGCGTGGGGGATTCTTACCTGGGTGCTACTGAAAATACTGTTGTATGACTGTGTCCCTGTTGTCCGTGTCGTCCCCGTCGTCTTCCTCCTCTTCACTCTCCACAGGCTCCACACCTGCTACAACACCACCATCTGGACCATCCTCCTGCAGAAAAGGCACCTGGCGTCGCAATGCAAGATTGTGAAGCATACAGCAGGCCACGATGATCTGGCACACCTTCTTGGGTGAGTACATTAGGGATCCCCCTGTCACATGCAGGCACCTAAACCTGGCCTTCAGGACCCCGAAGGTCCTTTCTATGATCCTCCTAGATCGCCCATGGGCCTCATTGTACCGTTCCTCTGCCCTGGTCCGGGGATTCCTCACTGGGGTCAGTAGCCACGGCAGGTTGGGGTAACCAGAGTCACCTATTAGCCACACACGGTGTCTCTGTAGCTGTTCCATCACATAAGGGATGCTGCTATTTCGCATAACATACGCGTCATGCACTGACCCAGGGAACTTGGCATTTACATGGGAGATGTACTGGTCAGCCAAACAGACCACCTGGACATTCATCGAATGGTAACTTTTCCTGTTTCTGTACACCTGCTCATCGTCTTTTGGGGGTACTAAGGCCACATGGGTCCCATCAATGGCACCAATGATGTTGGGGATATGTCCAAGGGCATAGAAGTCACCCTTCACAGTGGCCAAATCACCCTCCTCAGGGAAAATAATGTAGCTCCGCATGTATTTCGTCAGGGCAGACAACACTCTGGACAAAATCTTAGAAAACATAGGCTGAGACATCCCTGATGACATGGCCACTGTTGTCTGAAAAGACCCACTTGCCAAAAAATGGAGGACTGACAGAACCTGCACCAGAGGGGGAATTCCTGTGGGTTGGCGGATGGGGGACATCAGTGCTGGCTCCAGCTGGGCACACAGTTCATGTATAGTGGCTCGGTCAAGTCGGTATCGAAGTATTATATGACGTTCCTCCATTGTCGACAGGTACACCAGCGGTCGGTACACGGGAGGATTCATCCTTCTCCTCGCAAGTCCCAGCAGACGGTGCCTAGGAAGGACAACATGGAGCATAGAGTCAAGCAACCCACAGGTACGTAACTACAGCTTGCACAGTACACGATTCTCAATGCATTGAATGGCTTGTATGAGTGGCAATGCAAGGCCTAGGCCTGTGTGACGCAGTAGAAATCAGGCCATGTGGGCCCTTGAAATGGTGGCTGCCTGACTTGAGAAGTGTGACAGTGGGATGTGAGGTCAATGCGCTGGCGTGACACACCGTGGCGGTAGGCGGTCGAAGACCGCGGCGCAAAGCCGCATTGGTTAACATCGAACCCTATGGGTTTCACGAGCCAATGACTAGCTGCGCCGGCGGTTGCAGAACGCACCGCGGCGGTACGCACCGCCGCGGGCGTGACCGCCATTTTCTATCTGGTTAATCACTCGAGACCTGATCATCCACAGGAGAGGACCTATACTGCAAGTGCTGCTGTGACCTCGGTCTGGGAGATACAATGGCTACTGCGACTGGGGAAAGGGCCCCTGCCTTCACTACAGAAGAGTTGGAGAAACTTGTGGATGGGGTCCTGCCCCAGTATGCGCGACTCTACGGTCCTCCAGACCAACAGGTAAGTACACTGTGTGTACGTTGAATGGGCTATGCCTGGGTTGTGTATGGTGGATGTAAGATGGTGGGGTGGGGAGACAATGACGAGTGCAAGGCACGACAGATGAGAGCATGTGCCACATGGCAAGGTTGGGGAGGGAGGGCCAATCGCATGTATCATGCGGAAAATTGATGATATTTCAATTTCCACCCTGTACATGTCAAATAGGTCAGCGCCCATCAGAAAGTCGACATTTGGCGTGCCATCGCCAAGGAAGTCCGGAACCTGGGGGTCCACAACAGACGGGGCACCCACTGCCGCAAGAGGTGGGAGGACATCCGCCGCGGGACCAGGAAGACCGCCGAGTCACTGCTGGGGATGGCCTCCCAACCTAGGAGGGGTGCCAGTCGTACCCTGACCCCCCTGATGTCCCGGATCCTGGCGGTGGCCTACCCCGATTTGGATGGGCACGTGAGGACATCACAGCAGACACAAGGGGGTGAGTACCAGCACATTCAGCTATCTTTACGCGCAGTGGAGGTGCCTGGGTGGGGGAAGAGGGCTGTGGGTGACATTAGGCCAGGGCGCTTTCTGTAGTGTAGTCCTCTCCTTTAGCCATGTCCCTGTGCCCCCGCCCCCCACCTCTGTAGAGTGACAGGTACAGCTATCCATGGTCCTGCATCACCCATGTGCGCGTTTGTTGTCCCTAGACCTGTTGGCCTAGTCACAAGTACTGAGTAGTGTACCCCGATTGCGCGGCTTAGTGCATGAGGCTCCTGTGTCTGTCCTCTCCGCCAACGGTGTTGACAATGCATGCACTCAACCTGTTTTTATGTCTCCCCCACCCTTTTTCTTTATCTTCTTGTGCATGTGTGCATTAGCATCATCAGGCGGAGGAGAATTGGCACCGGAGCACGAGGGAGCTGCAACTCACAAGGCCCCGGTGGGCCATGGCACAGAACCGAGGCCACCAGTGATACGGAGGGCGAGGGGAGCTTCACAACGGGGAGCCGTGGTGACACCAGCGACACCGACACGTCCTCGGATGGGAGCTCCCTAGCGGTGGCGGCAACATCCGTGCCCCCCGCCTCTACAGGTACAGCCGCCACCCCGCGCACCAGCTCTGCCCTCCCAGCAGCCCCTCAGCCTTCGCTCCGTGCCCGCTCGCCCAAGAAGGCGGGCGTCTCCTTCGCCCCAGGCACCTCAGGCCCTGCCCCTGTTACCCCTGCTGCCCTCAGTGAGGAGGTCATTGACCTCCTACAGACCATCATTGTTGGGCAGTCTACCCTTTTGAATGCCATCCAGGGGGTAGAGAGGGAGGTGCATCGTAGCAATGCATACCTGGAGGGCATTCATTCGGGTCAGGCTGCCCATCAACTATCGTTCAATGCTCTGGCCTCAGCACTGACGGCAGCCATTGTCCCTGTTTCCAGCCTCCCTCTTCTAACTGCCTCCAGCCTGTCTCTGTCTCCTGTTCCTCTGCCTATCCCACCCACACCATCAGACCAGCCTGCACACACCTCAACACCCAAGGGCAGATCATCCAGACATAAGCACCACAGATCACACAGACATTCACCCAAGCAACACCCAGATGCAGACATGCCAACAGCCACTACCACCTCTGTGTCCCCCACCTCCTCGTCTCCCTCCTCCCTCCCTGTGACGTCTCTACTCACACCTGCAGGCACACCACCAACAGCCAGTACTTCCATCACCAGCACACCCTCCAGTACAGTCCGCACACGTGCAGTCACCACCCCCACTGCCATTTACACGTCCCCTGTGTCCTCTCCCACTGTGTCTGTCACCCCCTCTTCCAAGACACACAAACGCAGGCAGCCACCCACCCAACAGCCAACCACCTCACGACAGCCTCCAGCCCATGCACCTTCACCCAAGGACAGCACACCTGACTCTCCTACAACCACCTCCTCTTCCTCCACTCCCATAACCACTACACCTACCCTTTACCCTGGTCCTAAAAAACTTTACCTCTCCACTCTTGACCTCTTTCCCTCACCTGACCTCCCCCCCCTCCATCTGCTAAGAGTCCCAAGAGCGCCTCAGCCACCACCAGCCCGGCTTCAAGGGTCACCGTAGTGCATGGCTTTTGGAGTCCCCCCTTTGCCAGCAGTGATACATCGGTCAGCAGCAAGGGGACAGCCAGCCCCCCCCCCCTGGAAAGAGGACCCGTAAAGTAAAGGGCCGCCGCGGGACGACTGACACGGCTGCCCCCAAGGACCAAAGTTCTCCCCTCACCTGCCACAACATCCAGGGGAGGCAAGGGCCAGAGAGCCACATCGAAGGAGGGCAAGGGCAGCAGGGCGGAGAAGTCAGCCAGCAGGAGCGCGGACCAGGAGGGCCCCACAAGCCCCATCCCGGGTGTGAGGGAGGACACCCAAGGGCCCAGCACACCGTCACCGAAGGGTCCAGCAACTGCACGGTCGGAGGGCGACTGAGCAGAGAGTCGTGGCCAGGTCTGACTCCCTTGACTTACAGAACAAGCACCACTGAACAGGGCCCCGCCGTGCAGAAAGGCACCGCTGAACAGGGCCCCGCCGTCGAGAAAGGCACCGCTGAACAGGGCCCCGCCGTGCAGAAAGGCACCGCTGAACAGGGCCCCGCCGTCGAGAAAGGCACCGCTGAACAGGGCCCCGCCGTGCAGAAAGGCACCGCTGAACAGGGCCCCGCCGTCCAGAAAGGCACCGCTGAACAGGGCCCCGCCGTGCAGACAGGCATCGCTGAACAAGGCCCCGCCGTGCAGAAAGGCACCGCTGAACAGGGCCCCGCCGTGCAGAAAGGCACCGCTGAACAGGGCCCCGCCGTGCAGAAAGGCACCGCTGAACAGGGCCCCGCCGTGCAGAAAGGCACCACTGAACAGGGCCCCGCCGTCCAGAAAGGCACCGCTGAACAGGGCCCCGCAGTGCAGAAAGGCATCGCTGAACAGGGCACCGCCGGGAGGAGCACCGCTGAACAGGGGCCCTTCATCTCAAGCACCGCTCCGCTGGGCCCCGCCGTCTCAAGCACTGCTCCGCTGGGCCCTTCCTGTCAAGCACCGCTCCGCTGGGCCCCGCCGTCTCAAGCACCACTCCGCTGGGCCCCGCCGTCTCAAGCACCGCTCCGCTGGGCCCTTCATCTCAAGCACCGCTCCGCTGGGCCCCGCCGTCTCAAGCACCGCTCCACTGGGCCCCGCCGTCTCAAGCACCGCTCCGCTGGGCCCCGCCGTCTCAAGCACCGCTCCGCTGGGCCCTTCATCTCAAGCACCGCTCCGCTGGGCCCCGCCGTCTCAAGCACCGCTCCGCTGGGCCCTTCCTGTCAAGCACCGCTCCGCTGGGCCCCGCCGTCTCAAGCACGGCTCCGCTGGGCCCTTCCTGTCAAGCACTGCTCCGCTGGGCCCTTCATCTCAAGCACCGCTCCGCTGGGCCCCGCCGGGCCCCGCCGTCTCAAGCACCGCTCCGCTGGGCCCTTCATCTCAAGCACCGCTCCGCTGGGCCCCTTCCTGTCAAGTACCGCTCCGCTGGGCCCCGCCGTCTCAAGCACCGCTCCGCTGGGCCCCGCCGTCTCAAGCACCGCTGGCCCAATGACAGTGCCGGTTCTGTGTCGTGCTAATGTTCACGCTGCACTCGGGCCACCCTGCCTCCTCCATTGCCTGAGGAGACTGTTATCCACTTGATGAACTGTGGCTTTGCACTCCCCAGGTTATGACAGTGGGCAAGCCACCCACTGTAGAGACTTGAGAGACTGTGGCTTTGCACTCCCCAGGATATGACAGTGGGCAAGCCACCCACTTGTGAGACTTGAGAGACTGTGGCTTTGCACTCCCCAGGATATGACAGTGGGCAAGCCACCCACTGTAGAGACTTGAGAGACTGTGGCTTTGCACTCCCCAGGATATGACAGTGGGCAAGCCACCCACTTGTGAGACTTGAGAGACTGTGGCTTTGCACTCCCCAGGATATGACAGTGGGCAAGCCACCCACTGTAGAGACTTGAGAGACTGTGGCTTTGCATTCCCCAGGATATGACAGTGGGCAAGCCACCCACTGTAGAGACTTGAGAGACTGAGGCTTTGCACTCCCCAGGATTGAAAAGTGGGCATGGTGGCCCCTTCTTAGATCTGGCGTTGTGGACTCATGTGGGTGTGGTGCCCCCCCTTCCCTTCCCCCTGAGGTGCCTGTAGTTTTATCATCTGATGCCCCTGCAGTGTTCTCTCCAACGGACTCAGGTCTCCTGTGTGGGCTTTGCCCATGTGTTGATACACTTTGGCCCACGGACATTTGCAATTTCAGTGACTGTGCTGGACTTATTGCCTCTATTTATCGGTTACGCAATGTTTGCACTTGGATTTTTTTGTTTCATTTTCCTATTTTACCATGACTTAAATGAACCTATTTTTTACATAAATTTAGTTTCTCACTTTAATTATATCTTTTCGTTATTCCGGGCGGTTTGGGTGGGGTCACTTTGACTTGGTGCTCTGCATTGGTGTGTAGATAGTTGGGGGGTGGGTGTAATGCGTATGTGTGTGCCCGTAACCCTTCCTCCTCCCCCCCTCCCCTGTGTCGTAGGTGCGGTACTCACCGTTGTCGTCTGCGCCGGAGTTCGTACTCGTGGTAGATGAGCAGGTAGACGAGAGCAGGTAGGATGTTCAATTCGGGCTCCATGCTGTCCTCCGTCCTCGTGGAGTATATCGAGGTGAGCGTGTTCCCGTTCGTAGTCTGTTTCCGCCGTGTTTTTATCGGCGGGGCTCCCGCCCCGGAAAAGGTGGCGGGTTGGTGAGTTGTGATAGGGTGGGCGGTACATTGTCTGCCGCCTGCCTGTTGGCGGTGACCGCAGCGCTGTTTGTGTGTCCCGCCCTGGCGGTCGGAGTGTTAAAGTGGGGGCTCTGTTGGCGGGTCCCGCCAGGGTCAGAATTCCATCTTTTGGACCGCCAGCCTGTTGGCGGGTTGGCCGCCGCTTTATCACCGACCGCCAGGGTCAGAATGACCCCCATAGTATTTGTCCCCCCCCGGAGAAATGAACAGGTGTTCAGAAATTGAAAGAGCTTTCACTCGATGAATGTGCAGATGGTGTGCCTGTCGGACCAATACATCTCCCACGTCAATACAAAATATCCTGGGTCTGTGCATGATGCCTTTATCCTGAGGAATAGCAGCATATCCCAGCATATGTGATGGTTCAACTCCAGAGGCACAGGGTGTGGCTAATATGTGAGCCCTGGTTCCCACCCAGTGGATGTTGGTGTATGGGTATGGTGTGGGCCCTAAGGGTTGGTGTGTGGCTAACAGTTGTCCCTCGTTATTTGCAGGTGACTCAGGTTACCCCAACCTCTCATGGCTACTGACCCCTGTGAGGAATCCCAGGACAAGGGCAGATGAACGTTACAATGAGGCACATCGGCGAACAAGATGAATTATAAAGAGGATCTTTGGACTCCTGAAGGCCAGGTTTCATTGACTCCATCTAACAGGTGGATCCCTGTACTACTCACCCAAGAAGGTCTGCCAGATCATTATGGCATGCTGTATGTTGCACAACCTTGCCTTACATCGCCAGGTGCCCTTTCTGCAGAAGGATGAGGCTTGAGATGGCCATTTGGAAGCAGTGGACTCTGTGGACAGTAAAGATGAGGAGGCAGAGGATGAGGATGAGGACAACAGAAGTACTGTCATTTGTCAATACTTCCAATGACACACAGGTAAGACAGTGTTATTTCACTTTTTATTGACAGTTTGGTGTGTGACATTGTCACTGGCAGGCTCTGAATTCCTCATTCTATGCCCACTCACTGTACCCATTGGCATCTCTATTTGTAGATATTTGTGCCCCACTATCGCTGCTGGTGTGTTGATTGCAGCCAACTTCAGGTCGTTCCTATGTATACATTTCTGTACAGTTGATTTTCAATGTTTAAACCTTGTTTAACGAATACATACTTAAATCATTTGACATACTCCATAGTTGTATTTTTTCAAAGGGTGTTTATTTAAGTGCTAAGAGGTAAAGGGGATGTGCAATGGGCTGGGGTGATGATGGAGGAAAGACCAGGTTGGAGTCCAGTCTATTTGTATCACAGGTGCATTGTCCAAGGGGGCATAGGAAGGGGAGCAATGGCAGTTCAAGGTGGACAGGTTGAGAGAGTGGGACACAAGGGTGACAATCAGGAGAGTCTTCTTTCCTGGTGAGGGTTTTGGCAATAGTCTCTGGCTTCTGCCAGGATCACAGGGAATGTTTGCGGGGGGGTTCACCTTCTGCAGGGGGAGTGGTGCTGGTGGCCTGTTGTTCCTGTGCCGGGGCCTCCTGTCCACTAGCGGCAGCGGAGGTGGAGGGCTGTTCATCGGGTTGGCTAGTGGCAGCCGCCCACTGGCGTGCCACTGCCTCCCTCATAGTGTTGGCCATGCCTGCCAGCACCCCTGCAATGGAGACCAGGGTGGTGTTGATGTCCTTCAAGTCCTCCCTGAACCCCATTTACTACCCCTCCTGCAGCCGCATGTTCTCCTGGAACGTGTCCATTATCAGTTCTCTGGGCCTGTCCTCCCCCTGTCGCACAGCAGTCCTCCTAGCTTCCCTGTTGTCCTGTGCCTCTGTCCCCTGAACCGTGTGCCCAATGCCACTGACCCCAGGTCCCTGATCGTCCTGTGTTTGTGGGGTGGCCTGGGGCCCCTGTAGTGGTGGACACACTGCTGATTGATGTGTCCTGGGGACAGAGGTATGGGCCCGCTGGGTGGGTGCTGTGGTCATGTTTCCTGACGGGTGAGGCTCTGTGGTGGTGTGAGAGTGTGTCTGGGTAACCGACTGTCCAGAGGTCCCTGATGGGCCAGGTTGGTCATCCAGATCCAGGCAAGCAGAGCTGCAGTCATCACTGTGGGCCTGTTCTGTGGGGCGACTGGATGTTGCTGGCACCTCTTCTCCCGTGATATTGGCTGGAGCACCTGTGGGCATGTAAATGCAGTGTTATTGTTTGTGCGTGTGACGTTGTGCATGGGTGTGTTGGCCTCTATGGTGGTTGTTACCCTGGCAGATTTGCCTTTGTGTGAGTTACAATTTGGTGGGCTAGGTGATCCTCTCCAGTGTGCATGCAGTGGTGATAGGTGTCCATGCAGGTCTGTGAGGGGTGTCTGCGCATTGGTGTTACATGCAGGGCTTGGTATTGGGATGAGTGGGTTGTGATGGTGGGGTATGTGGGAGGTGGTGAAGTGATGGAGTGAGGGTAAGGGTGGGGGTTTGTGATGGCATGCAGGTAGTGGGGTTATGTGGTATAGAGTTGATTTACCACAGTCCAGTCCTCCTCCTACTCCTGCCAGGCCCTCAGGATGCATGATTGCAAAGACTTGCTCCTCCCATGTTGTTAGTTGTTGGGGAGGAGGTGGAGTTCCACCACCAGGCCTCTGAACAGCTAGTTGGTGTCTTGCTTCTGTGGAATGCAACTTCTCCTGTAGGTTGTACCTTGTTCATGGGTACTGTCCCATGGCATTGACCCTGTCCACCATTCTCCGCCATAGCTCCATTTTCCTAGCAATGGATGTCTGCTGCACCTGTGATCCAAATAGCTGTGGTTCTACCCAGATGATTTCCTCCACAATATCCCTTAACTCCTCCTCTGAGAATCTGGGGTGTTGTTGTGGTGCCATGGGTGTAGTGTGAGTGAGGGTGTGTGGGGAGATGTTTTGGGGTGTGTGATGTAAGGTGCGTGGATGATGCATAGGTGATGGTGTTATGTGGCTCTGGTTGTGTGTGTGCTCTAGCTGTCTCTGGTGGCAATTCTTTCTAGTCGTAAAGGGTTGTGGGTAGCGTGGGTGTGTGTTTTATAGTGGTGTGGGTGCGGTGTGTGTATGAGTGTTAGGTGTGTGTAGTTTGAATTGTCTAATGTGGTGTAGTTTTGTTTGAGTGTGTGTATTTTGAGCGCGGCGGTATGTACCGCCAATGGTTTACCGCCATTGAATGTCCACTGCGGTAATTCGTGGGTCATAATGCTGTGGGCGTAGTTCTGTCGGCGTAACGGTGTGGGTTTTGCTACAACAGTTTATCACTGACCTTTGGGCTGGCGGACTTGTGGATGTGGCTTTATAGTGACAGATTAGTATGTGTGTGTCATAATTTGCTTGCCCATTATCCGCCGCAGCGGCATTATGTTGGCGGCAGTTGGCATCGCAGGAATCGGGATTTACCACCAATGTCATAATGAGGGCCTATGTTACGTGACTTTAGCATTGTTAATATAGGGAAATAATCATTCTAACTTTTACCTAAAGGTGTGGTTATTTATGACCGCCAGGTCATGGTGTGTGGAAATTACTGACTCCTATTGATTATTGATGTCGTTGATTGTTACTGCCATGGATGTGTATTGGTACGGGGTTACGTGGTGGGAACTACTCGAGGCGCAGTCAAAAGGGCCATTGATCTACAAAGCGTCCCCTTCTAAGTTCACTTAATAAGGTCTGACACGCTAACAGAAATGGTAGCAGAGATGGTTTGTCTCCTTAAGAGCCCATCATAAAGGCCCAATACATGGTTTGTCTCCTTTAGAGCCCATCATTAAATCCAGACATAGGCAGAATATTATTTGGCCCCAGAGATAGTAACAGAGGACAAAACAGGAGTTCCCAGAGATGGTAGTGGGAGTAAGGGTTAGTCTCCTACGAGGAGCAGAGTAATTCACAGATTTGGTGAAATTGGTGAAAGTTTGGATTTTTCAGATTTAATGATACAAAGTGGAGAGAAAATGTGCCCCTAAGTACTTAAAATGACTTTTCCAGAACCTTGGAGCTTGCCAATGATTGTTTGAGGATGTTCTCAGCATTCTAGTGACAGTGTGAATGAAGTAGGTTTTTGGCTTGGAAAGCTTATGCAAATCGCAGGTGAATTGTGATGTTTGTGTGGGTTTAGGGCGTTTGCGTACTCCAAATAAAGTTGTAGAAAGAGTGTGCGTACTCCGAAGTGTGACAGTAGGAAAGTCGTCGAACTTCAAATGAATGTGTTGCTTTGTGCTAAAAAATTGTCCACGTACAGTAGTTGTTGGTATATGGACCCTGCGTGTTCTAAGGCTCCAAAGTATATTCAAAAGACACTTGTTTTTTGTTGTCATTTGTCTGGTTTAATAGGTCGATCGGGCGTGGTCAGCAAGTCAGAGTGTGAGTCAAAATGTGTGAAAGAAATTTTCGACTGAGATATGGCGAATCCTGTGTGCACCAGGACAGACCCACTGATCAGTTGAGAGTGAAATTTGCGGGTCGAATTTTCCTTGTGAATCAGGGAAACTGAGAAAGAAGGAGTAGCTGCTGGAGCCGTCAGTGAAAAATCCGTAAGGTTTCTGAAGTGATTGTGTTACCTTACCTGTAGTAAACTGACAAATTGGGCTTTGATTTTGTTTAGTGCTCACAATAATTTAGCATTAGCCTAGTGTGAACTTGAGTTTGGGAGGACAAGCCGCAAGACTTTGTCAGCCGCAGTACATGTGAGTGTGACGTCATTAGAGTTGCGCTGGGATAGGTTGATTAGTGAGAAGGGTCACGCACGGATTTGCAGATGACCGTGATGTGCAATTGGTTGAGAAGGTGGATGAAGAGGATTCTGGGATTAAAAGTCACTTCCTGATTTGACTTTGAATAACATAAAGGTCGCAGAAATGACATTTTTCAAAGCTTTAAAGAGTGCTTTAAGGGGAGATACGTACATTACAATAAGTATAGGGGATGTTGCCCCACCAGAAGGTACACCAGCTTACATTGTAATCGAGGAAAAGGGTGCTGCACCATGTCTTTGACTGAAACAATGGCACAAAGTGACAAAGAAAGATGGGAGTTTAGCGTTTCCTGCCAACTGAACTTTTAATTTGAGGAGCTTAGAGAATCTGGGGAGGGTGCTGTATGATCTGAAACCCCCTCCAAGGCCAGCACAGTTCGAGGCTTTAGCAATCTGAGAATTAGCAGCTACACAGCAGCAGCAGCCAAAATTTGAGAGGAGCATGAGAAAGGCAGAGAATGCATGAGCGGAGGCTAGATGGGACAGTGATCAGAGGTTTTGGGAAACCAAGACTTTACAGGGGATTAAGTTGTTTCCTGCGATTACACAGGACAGTAAGAGGGAAGGAAGGAAAGCCACTAGAAAGACAAATAGAAGCCCTTCGAGAGTAGGGATTGGAGATCAAAGGAGTCTAGAGGATCCCTCACACTAGAGGAAGAGTCAGACGATGATGAGTTTATTTTGCAGTTATTGAGAAATCATCCCCCACCATATGCAGCACAATAGAGTGATCCGAGCACCAGCATAAATCCTTCAGCAATCCTTTAACGTGACAACGAGTCCAGTGCAGATAAATCCTAGCCTGACACAGAGCCCAATGCAGAGCAGTCTTATTCCACCTATTACTCTGGTAGCACAAAATCAGGTGCCACAGTCGAATGTCATGAGAATTTACCCTGATGTACCTATTGTGGAAACGGCCACAAACTTAATAGTACCTACAGGACATCTTTTTCCGAGACCGCCATTAGTTCAGAGAGAACCAACAGAACTTTTACTGCCCCAAGTGCAGTCACAAACAAGGCCAAAGTACACTCCGATAATAGGGACACAATCAGATATGTCTGTACTGATGAGCCAGATTATGAAAATTATGCACACACAGAACTTAAATGTCAGACCAAGCCCAGATGCTGTATCTGTACCTGTCACCACTGGTCCAATTGTACCTATGTTTGCACAATAGAATAACAGTGCAAGTGGACAGGTAGTCTTCGGTCAGAATGCAATGAGAGGAGGACTTAATGAGAATACTCAAGTAGTCTCTCCAATGGGGCAAACCTATGACGGAACAAGATTATTGCTAGACCTTAGCCAATTCGGAGTTCCTCCGGATACTGTCATAGGGTCAAACGTTAGTCACAGCCTGAGGTTGCTGATACCGCATTCTCCAGATGTTGTGCCGATGTCACATGCCCAGGCCAACAACATTTTGCTGTAAGGTTTGACAGCCCAACAATTGACTGAATGGTTAGACAAGCTGAATACCCCACAGAGTACTCCTAGGGGAGAGGAGCACTTGAACTATACGGGACTAAGAATGGAAGCGGGTGAGCTCATTGAAGGAACTATGGGTATGAACAGACTAGAGTCCTACACAAAAGCAGAATTAAGATATCTGTGCCTGAAAAGTATGAGGGAAGTGAGCATTGTACACCAATGGCTAGCAGATTTGGCAGAGAAATATGGCACAGAAATAGAAAAAACAAAGTATTTGAAAAGGAGTTACAGGTTAGATTTTGACTCAAAAGAGTTTGAACACATGAGAACCTGCAGGAATAAAGGCACACCCTAGGGAGTTACTTCAAAGTGTCCAGACTTGGAGAGCATTAGGCAAGTGGGAAATCAGATAGGTAAAGAAGAGAGATAAAAGGAAAAGGGATTCTGCGGATCTGACTGCAAATGTGCAACAGGGCAAGGATCCCGTGAACATGGTACTAATAAGAGAGATTACAGGAGAGAATTTTGTTCATGTCCCTTGGAGCAGAAGTGGCAACCTGTCTTTTACAAATGACTATCCCATGTTGAGAGAGAAACCAGTAGAATGATACCAGCAGACAGACGGGTTTGTGAAACTTGCAAAATGCCTGTGGGAGGACCTGAACACTCTATTAGAGATAGTAGTTCCAGCTGATTTATGGATGGAGTGCAAGAGGAGTATAGATTGGCCGACAAAAGAAACAGAGAGAGATCTGGCTACAGATGCACCATCTCCTGAGGTAATGAAATACTATTACAAATTGATTGAATTTTTGAAAACGAGAATTTCGCCCAAATACATTGACTGGCAGAGAATAGACAGTACAGCTCAGGAATCAAAATAGTCAATACATGTGTATTTTGAGAGATTGTTGCAGACGTTTAAGCATTACGGTGGTACAGAAACAATTGAGCCAAAAGCTACACCCTCTACAGTGAGAACTGCAGAAGTTCCAAACTTGCCCCTTTCAGGAAAAACAGTCCAGATGGTAGGAGCAGCAAATCAGTATGTGACCAATCCAATCACAGACCCAGTTCCGGTTAAAGTTGGCAACTTTAAAGGATTGCATGAATTCATAGTCTGTGATTCAAATCCCTATTGGGAAGAGACTTGCTGTGTAAAACCGGGTGCTCGATTATTTGTTCAAACTACGGACTTGAGATACAGATGAACAGTAATAATGGGATGGCCCAGCTCCAGAGACCGACTGTGAGACAATAGATGAGGAGTACCCCCGATTAGTTTCTTTTCAGTATTCACAGTAAAAGAGCTTCCTCATGATTTACAGGGAACGGTTAAAGAGAGAGTGGGGGATTTGACAGGGAAAGAGATTGGCCTGATAAAAGGAGTTGAGCCAGTTAAAGTTCCTGTAAAGCCGAATGCAATTTTGCCTCAGATTCCCCAGTATCCTTGTGAAGGTTGCTCACATAATTGCAGAATTTGTAAACCAAGGGGCCTTGAAAGAAGTGTTGAGAAGCCCCTGTAATTTACCGATAATGGGATTGAAAAAGCCCTGTGGGAAAGTTAGAATTGTCCAGGACCTGAGAAAAATAAATGACATTGTGATCAAATGTTGCCCTGTAGTGCCAAATCCAGTTGTGATTCTGTTTCAGATTCCATGTGATGCTGAATGGTTCACCATCATAGACTTGTCAAAAGCCTTCTTTTCTGTGCCTCTTCATGAAGATAGTCAATTTCTCTTTTGTTTCAAATTTTTGGATCGAGTTTACTGTTGATGTAGGATTCCTCAAGAGTTTTCAGAGTCACCTTCCATATTCAACCAGATCTTGAAAAATAACCTGGAGTCATTGGAATTGCCTTTCCAATCGACATTAGTACAATACATTAATGAATTGTTGATTTCACCCAAAAGGAAGGAAAAGTATGACACGATTGCCTTACTGAACCATTTGGGAAAGAATGGTCATAAAGTGTCCCCACTTAAATTGCAATACTGTCAAAAAGAAGTGAAATATTGGGGTCACCAGATTGAAAAGGGGACAAGGAAAATATCCAGAGAAAGGGTCACAGCCACATTGTAGATGTATCCTCAAGCCACACAGAGAGATGTCAGGATGTTTTTTAGGGATGGTAGGCTACTGTCGCCAATGGATTCCCAGTTTTTCAGTTATTTCCAAACCATTGCAGAAGCTGACTCACAAAGAGGTCACTGATCCCCTAATGTTAGACCAGGCTTGTTTGAAAGCATTTTCTGAATTGAGGGAGAGTCTGTGTAAAGCTCTGGCTTTAGGTATGCCTGACTACACTAAGTCGTTCATGTTGTTTTCTCTTGAGCATGATGCATGTTCTTTGCATGTCTTCACGCTGGTCCATGGAGGTGTAAACCGCCCAGTAGCATATTTTTCAGCTACTTTGGACCCAGTTGCAGCAGCTTTACCAGGCTGTTTGCATGCAGTTGCAGTGGTTGGACAGAGCCTCACACATTGTGAAGGCCTCCTTGTGATGGTACGCCCTTTGACAATTATGGTCCCTCGCTCCATTGAAGTTTTACTTACAAGGACCAAAACACAGTACTTGACAGGTGCTAGATTGAATTGCTATGAAACGAGTATCTTAAGGTCACCTAATGTGTCATTGAAAAGATGTACAGTGCTTAACCCAGCAACCTTACCTCCAAAAGAAAATGTTGAAATTGAAAAATTGGAAGACATTGAGCATGGTTGTCTTGAGGTAACCGATCTGTGCATAAAACCGAGACCTGATATTAGAGACTCCTGACTGGAAGAAAATTACCAAATTATCTTTGTTGATGGTTCCTGTCTAAGGGACAATAAGGGAGTACTGAGAGCAGGATATGCTGTGTGCACATTTTCTGGTTTACTGGAAGCATCCTGGCTTTGAGGAGTATATTCTGCAGACGTAGCAGAACAGGTAGCCCTTACTAGAGCATGCCATGTTTCTGCTTAGCTTAAAGTTACCATCTATATGGATAGCCAGTATGGATTTGGAATAGTCCATGACTTTAGCCAGTTGTGGTCACAAAGAGGTTTAATGACCTCTTCTGGTTCACCAGTGAGAAATGGTGAGAGAATTCAAGAGTTGTTGCAAGCTATCCAGATGCCTGAAAAGATTGCAGTGGTGAAATGCATTACACATCTGAAATTGCAAGATTTTGTGTCAATGGGAAATGTATATGCAGATCAATTCGCAAGGTTTAGTGCATTGAACTGTATATTGTTCAAGGATAAGTAGTAACTGTTACCTGAAGAAGATGAAACAAGTCCAAGTTATGCCTTGCACGTAATAGATAAGTTGGAAGAATTGAGAACACTGCAGAATAATGTTGACAGAGAGGAAAAATGATCTTGGAGCAAAATGAAATGTGTACAGCGACAGGATGAATTGTCGGTTTCAGAAGAGGGTCAATTGGTTTTGCCGACAGTTTGTTGACTCAAATGGCTAGGTGTTTTTATGGTCAAGCATATGTTGGGAGGGATGCAGTGATTCGCCTATTTAAACTAAATTGGTTCAATCCGAAATTAAGACAAATTGCTGAAGCAGTTTGCCATTATTGCGTCATTTGTCAACAAATGAACGCGGGAAAAGAGACAGTGGTCAATTTGAGCCACACTGGAAGAGCAGGAGGTCTATTCAGCAGAATGCAAATGGATTATATTGAGATGCCTGTATGTGGAGGGTTGAGATATGTGTTGGAGATTGTCTGCCTCTTTAGTCATTGGATTGAAGCGTACCCTACACGAAGAAATGACAGCCTCACAGTAGCGATACTACTGCTTAGGGAACTGATACCACGTTTTGAGTTTCCGATCTCTTTAGAATCAGTCAGGGGAAGTCACTTCAACAATGAAGTAGTCAAATTGCTATGTGCAGCCTTGAATGTTGAGTAGAAGTTGCATTGTAGTTACCTCCCTGAGGCATCAGGACTAGTGGAACAGATGATTGGTACCTTAAAATCAAGAATGGCGAAAATGTGTGCGTCCACGAATCTGAAATGGCCTGACGCACTACCTTTAGTTTTGATGATAATGAGAAATACACCCAAAAGGAAGACAGGATTGTCACTGCACGAGATCCTCATGGGCAGAGCAATGAGGTTGCCAGCAGTTCCTGCAAATGCTCTTGTGAACATAACAGATGATATGGTGTTGGACTACTGCAAAGGTCTGGCTGATGTGGTTCGCTCTTTCTCTCAGCAGGTGGAAGCCACCACACTGCAACCATCCCAAGATCAAGGACACAACCTGATAGCTGGTGACTGGGTTGTGGTCCGATGACTGGGTTGTGGTCCGAAAACACATGAGGAAGACGTGTTTGGAACCTCAGTGAAAAGGCCCTTTCCAGGTAGTTCTAATCACTACCACAGCTGTGAAGTGTTCTGGCATTCCGAACTGGATCCACACAAGCCATAGAAGAAAAGTGGAATGTCCTTTGGACAATGAAGAGGAGTTGTTGAGCGTACCAACAACAACCAGACAAGCTTCAGTGCCGGAAAGAGAAGAAAGAGGAACTGAGACCAAATCTGAGCATGTTGGGAATGGTTCAATCATTCCTGTGAGAGATGAAAGAGAAGACCACCAGGAGAGTGATAGTGAGACAATCTCAATTGAGGCAACGGGCTCTCCCAGAAGTATACGAAGTTGAGACACAAACAGAGCAAACGCCAGACCCTGAGAGGGAAGTTGAGGCAGATCAAAGGCAGTGTGGTCTGACTCGTCCTGAAACAGTCGCAGGTCCGTCAAGAGAAAATCCTGCAGAGCAAGAAGAAGTTTAAAGTTCAACACTAAAAAGAGCATTGATCAAGGGCCACTGAAAGGAGATAAGCGGCCGGAGTCAGAAGCAAAGGAAGCAGTTGTTGTGACAACAATCGACAAAGAAGTAGAGACGACGAGGAGAGAAGACCTGAGTGAAGGAGAATTGAATGGAGATCGAAAAATGAAAAGAAAGAGAATAGCAAGTCGAAGGTACGCTGGTCCTGAATGGGCTTATGCAACAACAAGTGAATGGCAAAGATAATTTTTGTCTTTTTGTTGTGATCGGGACATTGCAAGTCAATATTTTGGCACTTAAAGGAAATCAGTGAACTGAACTGTAGAAATTGCAAGCTGAGAAAGTATAAAGAAAAAGGAGACTGTTGACAGTAAAGGGAAAAGACTTTTGAAAAACCTGATTTGACAAAGAAAACCTGGTTTGACAAGTTGCTAAACCGATTTTTGACAAAGGATCCTGGAAGTGAGACGAAAGCTGTAAAACACCGCTGAAAGAAGATTGAAGATTTTTGTTTTTGATTTTTGCTGCATAGTTACCATCTTTTTCTCTACTACTAACTGGTTCTTTTCAGATCATGAGTGACATTAGCCAGCAGGGCAGGAAGAACAGGTGCTGTAAATACATGAGTATTGGTTTGGCAATTATGTGTGTGATATTGTGCTTGATATTGATTGTGGGAGTGACTGTTCTTGACAAGAGTAAAGCCAACCATACTTAAGCTTTAGAGACAACTACTGTGTTAACAGAGATAGAGAAGTTTAGGTTAGATGAGAAGTATCTGCACGTAGACAATGCACAAGGGGAACTTTCTTCTAATGTCTTCTATTTCTTATTGAGTGAGTATGTTGAGACGACGGATGTGAGGAATTGTTATGTATGCACGCAGATTCCTTCATCAGTCGAAGAAGGAGTTACCTATCATAGTTTGCTCCTCACTTATGGGATAAGTTGTAGTCTGTTAAGAAGAAGATTCTATGGCCAGGAGTACATTCAGTACTTCTATTCTAACCACGATGTTGTGTTTTCGTTTGTCCCAATAATTAGATACCTGAGTAGAGTAGCTAAGGACAATGATATAGTATTAGTGAGAAGATTCTTTGAGCCTATATTAACTTTTGGCACGGTATATGCGCACAAGAATAACCTGACATGCTTGCTTACACCACTAGAAAAGAGCTTCTTAGATCAGACAGATTACAGGAGAAAGGCATTAAAGGAGAAGTTAGAAAAGGGCTTAGAGAAAACGACATTTAGAAAGGATTACGCTTTTAGTGAAATAAAGACACAATGGAAATTAGCTTTAGATGCGCAACACGTAGGAGAGCTTTGTGTATATAGACCTAAATCTAGCACTGACACTTTATTTGTGGAACGAGTGAATGTAAACATGTGTTTTTGTTTCAGAGTAAATTGACATTTATGTTGAATGGACAGGATCCACGACTCCTGGTATATATTACTTCTGTGGACCTAATGCTTATTACCGTCTTCCAACAGGATGGTATGTCACATGTTATTTGGGGATAGTTTTCCCAAAGATATTCCAACTTGATAACTTGAAAAGATTACCGAAAATGACTGAGTTACATCACATTAAAAAAAAGAGAGTCTCCTTCTGGTATAGTGGGGGATATATTTGGAACAATGATTCCTTCAGTAGGAGTTGTTCTGAATTCTATAAAGATTTGAAAGTTGCCTACTATTGTGGATAGCACATTGACAAATTTTTCAGGAGCCATGATCCTAATGGATACAGAAATGGCTGCGGTAAGATCTATGACTCTTCAGAACCGCTTTGCGTTAGACATTCTTTTAGTAAAGGATGGTGAAGTTTGCAAAATGCTTAATGCGAGGCATTGCTGCTCGTGTATCCCTGATAATATCAAAGAAATTAGAAGCTTACTTACCAATCTGACTAATTAAAGTGCTGATTTGAAAGTGTTAAAATAACCAGGTATTTGGAAAAACGTTGGAAAAGGATTTTTTTCAGTGGGAAATTGGATCAGCAACATTGGGAAAGGGATATTATTGAAAATAATACAAGGGATATTGGTTATTCTGATTTGCATAATTGGAGCATAGGGAATATGTAAGTTATGTAGGGTGATCAAATTAAATAAAATGAGGAATGATCAGAGTAGGAAAGAAATGAAAAGGGAAAATTAGTTTAGGGAAAATTCAAAGAGGGAACGAAGATTAAAAGGGATAGAAATTACAGAAATTTAGCTGATGCAGAAAATTTGTGTGGGACGATGTAGATGTGATGACACATTTAGGGCCTCATTACAACATTGGCGGTATTGGCCGCCTACCACCACAGCGACGGCAGCCAACATACCGTCACCATGGCTACCAGCCGCCCACCCGCATTATGACCGTAGACGGAATTCCGCCAGAAGGCTGGCGGAATACCGTCGACGGTCATGGCGGCGGAAGGCGGTAAGGTGGTGCTGCTCTCAGCAGCAGCGTCACGTCAGCAAAACACTGCCGACCGTATCATGAGCAATGGTACGACCTGGCTGTGTTTTGCTGGCAGACGCTGCTGGTGACAGCATCGCCGCATCCCGTCTCCTGCCGGAGGACCCTCTGCAAGCAGGTAAGTCGGGTTCTCCGACAGGAGAGGGGGTGGGGGGTGGTGTGTGCATGTGAGGGGGGGTGTGTATCTGTTTTTGCATGCTTGCATGTGGGTGTGAGTCACTTTGAATGAGTGCATGAATGACTGAATGTGAGTGTACGTGTATGTTGTGTGTTGTGAATGCGTGTGTGTGACAATGTATGTTGGTGTGTGTTGCGGTGTGTGGGTATGTATGTGTGCATGCGAGGGTGGATGTGGGTGTACGTGTGTGTATGAGTGTGTATGTGTGCACGTGTGGGTGTGTAAATGTGTGGAGGGCAGGAGAGTGAGGGGGAGGACTCTCAGGAGGGTGAGGGGGGCAGGGGAGACCCCTATCAGTGCCAGGGAAGGAATTCCCTAGCACTGATAGTGCCTACCGCCATGGTTTTCGTGGAGGTATGCTTGCCACGAAAACAATGGCGGTTAGACGGGGTCACAATCCTGAGGGTGGGCTTGTGACGGCTGCCTGGCTGGAGCGGCCGTTACCACCCTGGCGGACGGAGTGGTACATTGGCAGTTTGGCCTGAGCCAAACCGCCAAAGTCATAATTTGGTTTGGGAAAAGGTACCACCAGCCTGTTGGCAGTACCTTTCCCCAAATTACCGCCGACCGCCAGGGTCGTAATGAGGTCCTTAGTCATCAGAGTAGGGATTGTTAACGCTGAATTTTACTAATGAATATTCATGTATTCTGAGTGTTGAATTTGCATAGAAGATGAAATAATGTAGAGAATTAATGCACACATTTGAAATTGCACCTACTTGAGTGGCCGCTAATGTCTATGAAGTGTTCTTATTAATGGCTTAATAATGTAAAATGTTGAGATTGTATTTGATTAATGTAGTAGTATGTCATATTAATGATTACGCCTTATGTATTAGTTTTATTAATCATAGGTCTTAACTTAGCAAGGTCTTGGGGGGAAGATCCGGAACAATGCATCCTGAAGCACGCCTGTGTTGTTCACGCAAGCGAAATGATGCTTGTCTGAACAACGCAGGCCTTTTTCCCTACCTTAACCACGCATGTGCTGAACAATGCACATGCGTGGTTAAGGCAGAGAAAAAGGAAGATCCATCAGAAAAGGATGTGGTGAGGTAAGTAGGGCTGGGGCAGAGTTGGGGGTAGTTTTTAGGGGCGGGGTGAAGGGGTTGGAGTGGTTAGTTTATTTTTTCTTTTTTAAGCGGTGGGGGTCGGTACTATGGTTTCATTAGGACGGGGTGGGGGTCGGGTTATTTTGTATTTAGGTGCAGGGGTTGGGGTAATTTTGTATTTGGGGCGGTCGAGTTTTTAGGGGACGGATGTGGCGTAATTTTGTATTTAGGGCGAGTAGGGGGTTGGGTTTTTCGGGGTGGGGTGAGGGTCACGGGAATTTTGTATTTGGAGGTTGAGGTAATTATGTTTTTAGGGCAGGTGGAGGCCAGGTTTTTAGGGGTGGGGTCAGGGTAATTTTGTATTTAGGGTGGGTGGGGGGGTTGGGTTTTTAGGAGTGGGTAGGGGGTTGGGGTAATTTTGTATTTAGGGCTTGTGGGGTTGGGGGTGGGAGGTCAGGGTAATTTTGTATTTAGGGCGGGGGCGAGTTTTTAGGGGTGGGGTCGGGGTAATTTTGTGTTTAGGGCTGGTGGGTGTGCCAGGTTTTTAGGGGCGGGTGGGGGGTTGGGGTAACTGTTTTCATGGCAGGTGGGGAATCGGGTTTTTAGGGGCAGGGTTGGGGTAGTTTTGTATTTAGGGCGGGCGGGGTGGGTTATTGGGGTGGGGGTGGGGGGGTTTGGGTAATTTTGTATTAAGGGCGGAGTGGGTTTTTAGGGGCGGGCGTTTGGGTAATTTTGTATTTAGGGCAGGTGGGGGCTCAAGTTTTTAGGGGCAGGGTGGGTGGTTGGAGTACTTTGTCTTCAGGGCAGGTGGGAGGGTTGGGTTTTTGGGGACGGGGGTGGGGGTTTGGGGTAATTTTGTTTTTAGGGGTTGGGTAGTTTTATTTTTGGGGTGGGGGTCGGATTTAGGGCTCAGGGTGGGTGGGGCGTGTTGTGGTAGTTTTTAAAGGTAGGGGGTTGGGGTACTTTTGTTTTTAGGGATGGGGCGGAGGGTGGCGGTGATTTTGTTTTTAGGGGTTGGGTTGTTTTATTTTTGGGGTGGGGGTAGGATTTAGGGCTCAGGGTGGGTGAGGGGGTATCAGGGTAGTTTTTAAAGGTGGGGGTTGGGGTACTTCTGTTTTTAGGGGTGGGAGTGGGGGGTTCGGGCTAGTTTTGTTTTTAGGGGTTGGGTTTTATTTTTGGGGTGGGTCAGTTTTAGGGCTCAGGGTGGGTAGGGGTGTATCAGGGTAGTTTTTAAGGGTGGGGGTCGGGGTACTTCTGTTTTTAGGGTGGGGGTGGCATGTGACATCCACGCATGCCGTTTCCACACATACCTTAACTAGGCATGCCTTTACAATGAAAAATAATTTTCATTCTTTATGAACATGGCGGTAAACACTGCGGTGACGGCGGTAAAAAACACCAAAAGAGGAGCGATCCGGACCGCCAAATGATGAAGCAACTGAAACACAGGCATCCTGAAAACCACCCACCGCCAGCAGAGGAGTGCCGACAACGACGGCAGAGCCCACCCACAGGTCAACGGAAAGGCCCAACCTGCCCATCAAATAATGAACCAGTGGACCGCCATCGGTTCCAGGGCGGGAACCACCGCCACGCAAAGCCAGGCGGGAACGAACCAACTATAAGGAAACACTGACCGGAGGCTAACACAACACTCCGAAGCAGACATGGATAGAGAGCTGCAGATCATGCCAGCCCTGCTCCTTGCTATAAACCTCCACGACCGAGACCGCCGACGAAGATGACAACGGTAAGTACCGCAACCTATGAAACAAAGCAAGAAAGGGCACAGTTACATACACACCCACTCCACCCACTCCGCAACCATTCACAGCAGCACAAGCCATACACCCCACAGCAAGAGGTACTTACCCGACACAAGGCAAATCCAACCAGACCATAGTACATATATGTGCCCCACACCCACAAACAATATAACGAGAGACCAGGGATCCAGAGTGTGCTGCCAAAACACAGGCCACACATTAACTTTTAATTCAGCTCTCTGAGCAAATGATTTGTAAGTAAGGCCAGTCCATAGTGTTATGAGTCCCATGGGCTACAATTGCCCCAACCTGACTCCCACAAGTGCTACGGTACTCCACCTTATAGGGGCAAAAATGGGGCATCCAGGCACTTCAGGGAACAGGGGCAGGGTGTGGTGGGGGTGGGGATTTACAAAGGGGATGGGCCTTGGATTTGCGTTCGGAAGGTGGAGCAGGTTTGGGTTTGGCCTTGGAAGGTGGGGGAGTGTGCTTGGACCGGGTGGAGCCACATGGAATTGGCTCAGCACGGGGCTTCTTCCTTTCTGGGGAAAAGGCAGAGGAATGTGAAGGGCGGACAGGGGCGGGCTGTGACGTGGAATGAGTGGACAGGTCAAGGAGAGGTACACATTTAGGGACGAAGCGGGATGGTCCAGTGGGTTGGAATAGGTCAGCACTGGAGAGGAAAAGTTTCTTGGTGCAATTGGGTTGGACCTGGAGGAGGGCGAGGGAGTGGAGGTAGAGGGTCTGGTCGTAAGTGGTGTAGGTGCGCGTGTTGTGTATGCAGGTGACTGGACAGTATGCTGAGGTGTGGTGGATGTGTGATGGGTGGGTGTTTTGGTGCGTTTGTGTGTTTTTGGAGGAGGGGGTGGACACAGTGGGAGAAGTCAGGCCGCCAGTGTGAATGTATGTTGCTTGGGTGTCTGCAAGTCTGGTGAGTGTGCTGCATGTGTCAACTAAAGTAGTAGTGGTTAATGCAGGTGTGGTGTCTGGGGTGCATGTATGGATGTGTGCTATTGTGGTGACTGCAGAAATAGTGTCAGCAGTGAATGAAGGTGCAGTGCCTGGGGGTGTGCATGTAGATGGGACAGACAGGGAGGCGGAAGAGGTGGGCACACTGGGGGAAGTGGATGCTGCTGTGTGTGCATGTGTATGTTGTCTGTGTGAATGCTTGTGGTGGGAGGTGTGGTGCTTGTGTTTTGAAGTGTGCTTCTTGTGTGTTGAGGTGTGTGCCTATGTGTCAGTATGTGTGCTTTGGACGGGTGAAGGGAGTGGGGTGCTGGAAGGTGTAGAGTAGGTTGGAGGGGGACAGAATGTCCAGGGACACTGGCTGCCATCAAAGAGGAGAACAGAGCCTGAAAAGATCTCTGTAGGCCAGACACTGCACCCTGAATGCCATCCAGATAGGCATTGGTCTGCTGCATCTCTGATGCTAGCCCCTGGATGGCATTGACGATGGTTGTCTGCCCTACAGAGATGGTTCTCAGGAGGTAAATAGCCTCATCGGTGAGGGCGGTAGGGCTGACTGGGGCAGGGGAAGAGGTGCCTGGGGCAAAGGAGATGCCCACCCTTCTGGGTGAGAAGGCACGGGCAACTCGGTGGGGAGCAAATGGGATGGCGGTGATGGTATGGGGGTGGCACAGTAGGTGTGGGCCCACTAGGGTCCGCCACCGCCAGGGAGGCCCCTTCGGAGGAGGTATCGAAGTCACTACCTCCACTGGTAGTTGCCTCCCCCGTGGTACACTCCTCACTCTCCAACCCACTGGTCCCCTTGGTGTCGGATGACTCTGCCTCCGAGGATCTGTGGGCCTCTGCATCCCCACTCGCCGGTGCCTCAGCTCCCTCGCCAGATGATGCTGATGTACACAGACAACACAAGAGAACAGGGATGGGGAGACAAAACAGGAGAGACACTTGTACATAGCTGAATGGAGTGAACATAGTGGTTCATACATACACCAACCCAGAAGACCCTCTAACAGGCAGCACCTTCCACTATACCCATGGCTATGCCCCTGACTAGTGCCCAGAACCTTGCTCTACAGCCATTCCCCAAACAACTTAATGACCCAATATGTAGGAGACCTGACCAAAACACCCCTACTCCCCACGGGGGCCATCATGTAGATGGACACCAGTCAGAGTCTCTGCAACTAAGCAGCATACACCTGAATGCACACACAGACATCCATCAAGGGTCAAATATATGGTATGTGTACTCACCCCTTGTGACTGCTGTGCAGCCTTCAAGCGCCCATTCAGGTCGGGTACGCCACCGCCAGGATGCGTAGCATAAGGGGGGGGGTCAGTGCGTGACAGGCACCCCTTCCCCGTTGGGAGGACTTCCCCAGCTGGGCCTCGCAGATTTTTCACGCCCAGCGCCGCAGGTTTTCCCACCTCTTCCTGCAGTGGGTCCTCTGCTGGTTGTAGACCCCCAGAGTCCACACCTCCTTGGCGATGGCATGCCAAAGTGTGCTCTTCTGGTGGGCGCTTACCTAAAAGGGACACACAGAATTGTAACACAGAGGTCAGGCACTTGGCAAACATATACAGCTGGCTATACGTCCACTATGGGACAGACAGTACAAACGGACTAACAGCACATACACACCCAGCATGTCAGGAACCCTGGCCCATCCAGGGTCAGAGGTGCACACACATATGCTGCCAACACCATCCATTACATTCAACCATGGCCCACAATCCCCCTACTCACCTGTACCTCTGGCCGTCCGTAAAGCTTGGCGTACAGGGGCAGGACTCCGTCCACAAACCTCTCCAATTCTTCTTGGGTAAAGGCCGGGACCCTTTCCCCTGCAACACGTGCCACTTCCATGACCAGAGGCAGGACAAAGCAGTACACTCAGTGGAGTACCTGCTTTCACGAGATCAGGGAGTCAAGTGAAGTTGGGGTGACGACTTCGGGTACGCATCACCGCTGTGTGCACCGTCACGGCCGGCGGCGATCATGATACGCTAGGATTCCCCATTGACATCCATGTTAACCAATGATTTTGCACACAGCGGTAAACACCGCATTACGTTGTTATGTTAACCGCTAGCGGTATGAGGTCATTTCCACAAAGAAAGTTCTGGATTACACGGGGCAGACATTTTGGCAATAACTACACATTTATGAAACTGCCATCTGCACGATGCAGGCCCTACTGTTCCCCAAATACACATAGGCATGTGACTATTAACATTACCTCACCTGACAAGCCCTGATCTATAATTGTGGTTAAGTTGATGTTATGTCATACACATTATGGATTTGTGTCGCTACAATCAAGTCAGCAGTGCTCAATGACTGACAATGTGTGCCCATGTATGTATGTTCCTCACATATGTTTCCAACTACTCCTAGGTACCGACCCTTGTGGCGAGGAAGAGCCCCATCGGTGTACAGACCACTTGTGGATTTGCGGACCATGGTGGAGAATCACATCATTATCAATTACTGACTATTCTTGAACTCTGTGCATTACTGGATCATGCATTGACTCCGGAAAATCGTAATCAGCATGCCATCCCTACTGAAGTGCAGGTGCTCTCTGCACTCCATTTCCTGGCCAGGGGCTCATTTCAAGTGACAGTAGGCATGGGTGCAGGTTTTTCATAGCCAGTGTTTAGCATTATACTGACAAGATTCCTGAATGCATTTGTACGACACCTGCAGTCCTTTGTGAGGTTTCTCACTGACCTCCCTGCCATCAAGTCGGACTTCTATGCCTTTGCCAACATACCCCATGTGATAGGTGCCATCGTTGGCACCCACATACCTATAATCCCCCCAAGAGTAAGTGAACAGGTGCGCAGAAACCGGAAAAACTTTCACTCCATGAACATTCAGTTGTTGTGTACTGCAGACCAGTACATCAGACATGTGAATGCAATGTTCCCTGGTTCAGTCCATGATTCATTTGTGCTGAGGAACAGTAGTGTGCCACACAAGATGGAACAACTAAAAGAGGACAGAGGGTGGATCATAGGTAGGTGTTTCTGTCACTTATTGCCACCTAGCAGACAGCCAGGCTGTCTGCCTTGGAGGCTTGTCAATGAAAGTTCTGTTTTGCACCTTTTTCTAGGTGATTCTGGCTATCCCAGCTTGTGTTGGCTCCTGACACCAGTGATTAATCATCCTGGAACAGATGCAGAGAGGAATTACAATGAGACCCATGGACGTACTAGGAGGGTGATAGAGTGCACAATAGGTCTCCTGAAGGCTAGATTTCGTTGTCTACATATCTCTGGCAGTTCCCTGGCCTTTGGGCCTGAAAAGGTGTGTAGAATAGTGGTGGCCTGCTGCATGCTGCACAATGTGGCTGTGAGAAATTCTATCCCCCTCTTGGAGGTGGAGGGTGCTGTATATACAGACCAGCTTCCTCAGAGAGGGGACGAGAGTGATGGTGATGATGAGGAAGGGGAAGATGTAAATTCCAGGACCCAACAGATACAACTCGAATTCCAGTAAGTATGTGGGACTAAGGGCTGAGATCGGTATCTGTGCATCATACTGTCAGTGTGCCTTGTCATCTGGGGGGGTTGGAATGTACTAATTGCTACTGTGTCCAGGTCTGCATAGGACAGAATACAATACAGTGTTTCTTTTTCTAAACATATTTAGGCACAACAACATGTAAGGCGAGTGGTTCCTTTCATACTACACAGGTACAAATAATGTAGTTATCAACCAGTTACATCCATACTTCACTTTAGTTACACATTATGACAGGGGACATTGTTACAGGTGTGATATGTGTTTTATTTGGTGCAGGGATTAAATTGTGTAAATTACAGTGATGGCAGTGGGTCAATGGTGGTTATCCTAAATGCCAACATGGTGGCAGCATTGTTGTCAGTATTGGTAGGTCCAACAATGCTTACATGAGTTCTTAATTATTGTTAGCACTGTTTGATGGTTGATTGAGTGGGATAGTTGGTGGACAGTTTTTAGCAGAGTCACTTCTTAGAGGTGGCCTTGTTTTTGGCAGGTGTTCCAGTCCCATATCTTGGCCTGAGGGTTCGTTTGGGTGCCTATTGTTGGGCTGTAGGGGATGAGATGGAGGTCCCCTGTGTTTCCTCCGAGGGTAGTTTGTGTGAAGTTGCTGCTGATGCTCTTCTTGTCCGATCTGTCTCCTGTGCTGTAGTGGGGGCTTCCTGTACTGTGTGGGCGTCAGGCTGTGTTTTGACAAGCTGTTGCAGCGCACCTGCTATGCTGGCCATTGTGGCGTTGTACAGTTTCCACTGCTCCATGGCCTCTTGGTGGTATGCTTGCTGCATCCTTTGACTGTGCTCCAGGGTGGATACTATCTGGGCCAATCTGTCATGGGTATGGTGGTAGGCCCCCAGGACCTCAGAGATCATGTCCTGGGCTGCAGCATCCATCCTGTGGCCTACCACCTGGGCCAGTGATGCCTTCCCATTGGGCCTAGCCCCCTGTGCCTGTGTCCCCTGCACAGGTCTGGCGTTGCCACTTGTACTGGGGCCATCGTCTTCCTGCCTGTTGGTAGGGGGTGACTGTGGCCTCTGTACCTGTGTTCCACCAGTCTGCTGTTATTGCCTGGGTGGTTGGGGTGTCAATGGTATCCTGGGTGGGGCTGCTGGATGGTGACAGTCCAGGACTGTGTGAGGGGCCAGCCTGCTCATCAGTGTCCAGGGTTCCATCACCAGTGTCCTGTGAGGTGCCTCTGTCTCCCTGGGAGGCACTGCCACTCCTTGTCCTGTCCATCAGGGTGGCATGGGTGGTGGTGCCTTTTGAGGGAAATGTACATGTCTGTTACATTAGCATGGTTGGATGGGGTGCAGAGGCCTGGGCGGGTTTGTGCAGCTTACACACTTTGGGGATATGCAGGATGCTTTAGTGGGGTTAGCATTGCTTTTAGCTTAGTATGTGGAGGTGTATTGTGGGTGTTATAGGCCATTGTGTTTCCTTGCAGGAATGGGTGGCTGTGTACAGGGGAAGTGATGTGGGCCTGTTAGTGCGTTTTGTGAGAATGCAGGGGTGGTGGATTCAGTGCCTTGGGCTGGGTGGGGTGTTGGTCCTGGTGGTGTTGGAGGGGTGGGGTGGTGCATGCATTACAGGTGTGATGGATATGGGGTAAATGTAGATGACTTACCCGAGTCCATTCCTCCAGTGAGTCCAGTGAGGCCCTCAGGGTGCAGGATGGGCACTACCTTTTCCTCCCAGTCAGTGTAGTTGGGTTGGTGTTAGTGGAGGTCCTCCCCCAGTCTCCTGACCTTCCCCCGCAGGTCGTTCCATCTCTTGTGGATGTCATCCCTGGTGCGTAGATGGTGTCCCACTGCATTGACCGACCCTGTTGACAATGGTCTGCCATAGCTCCATCTTCCTGGCGATGGGTGTGTGCTGCACCTGAGCCCCGAATAGTTGTGGCTCGACCTTCAGGATCTCGTCCACCATGGTCCTTAGCTCCCTTTCTGTGAAGCGTGGGTGTTTGGGGGGTACCATGGTGAGTGTTGTGAATGGTGTCTGGGTGGAATCTTGGTGAGGGTGCTCTTCTGTGGTTGGGTGTAAGTCTCGTGGATTGTGGAGTTCGGAGTCTGCTTCTGGTGATTTCTGTCTTTGTTGGCCTACTTTCATTGCAAAGGATTGTGGAGTACATGAGTGTTTTATGGTGTTGTGAATGTGTGTCAGGTGTGTGGGTTTCTAACTTATCCAATGTGTGCACTTCGTACTGTTGGGTCCACTTGCCGCCCGTGGCGGTCTGCACCACCAATGGTCGTTCGGCTTCCACTGACTGCCAAGGTGATTTTTGCATCATTATTTGGAGGGCGGGATGTGGGTGTGCTCAGCGGTGGTGGGATGGAAGGTCCAGCATTTCCGCCGACAAGGTCCTGGCGGAGACTGGTGGACTGGTGATTTTTGTCGGAATCAGATTTTTGGTTGATTATATGGAAGGTTTCTGTTTACCACCAATGGCGTTCTTCTGTTCACCATCGCCACGTCGGTCAGCGGTGTTTACTGCTGTGTTCATAATGACCGCCTAAGTTACATGACTTAAGCATTGTTAATATAGGGAAATAACCATTCTAACTTTTACCTAAAGGTGTGGTTATTCATGGCTGCGAGGTCATGGTGTGTGGAAATTACTGACTCCTATTGATTATTGATGTCATTGATTGTTACTGCCACTGTGTTGGTACGGGGTTACATGGTGGGAACTACTCGCAGCGCAGTCAAAAGGTCCATCGACCTACAACGTGTTCCCTTATAAGTTCACTTAATAAGGTCTGAAGCGCTAACAACTCCATGTTTCAGATACAATGGTTTTAATAAGCGACAACGACTATTATGAAGTTTCGGGCATACAAAAAGGGCATTTTCTAAAGTTTTTATTTAAGACAAACAAAAATCGCACAATCTGTTCTCTGGGGCAAACTCACTCCAAGCCCCTTAACCGAATTTAATGGCAGTTAGTTCATACCGAACATGAGGAAGAAACAGCAAATGCCCTGCTCCAAATTCCACTTTAAGATTGTTGAGGCAGTGCCCGCATACAAGAATAAATTATTACCTCCACCTTCTTTTTTTCTCTACACATCATCAAATCTTGTTCAATTGAAATGGACTTAATACTATGTTTTAAAAAGTTCTTAAGTGCAAAGGAAGACATCGCATTGAGCTCTGCACAACTGAGTTTGAAGTGCTTGCGTGCTTGATTACAATTATTAAACAAAGTACTGGCCTTCCTGCGTTGAACCAATGCTTCAGAACAGAGTAGGCCTCTAAAGGAAAGCGAATGGTAGCAGACAGGCCCCTAAAATATGCTCTAGAAAGACCCGTTTCGTAGCGGAGTGCTTCGATTTTAGCAAGTGTATTTAAGTTGCAAATTCTACGAAATAATTTCTCCTCCATTTTATAAAAAAAAAATTCTAACGTTTCACATCCATTCTTCGATGGTGTCCAATAACGTTGGGAGGATCTTTGCACTATATACATAAATTAAATGGGTTAAAGGATCTCTACCCAAAACGTTATAAAGTGCTAAGAGTGCATTTACATGTACCAAAGCCTTACCAGAGACTTGATAAATATGTTCCTCTGTGAAGAGGTTAGCAGAAAACACCTTTTATGAGTATGAAAATGTATATACACTTTCAAGATCGTCACTTCCTAAAAAACATTTCTAGTTTCTGAATGTTCTGCACCCATTGGTTTTAGATGACATCACTTTACTCTTATAAATATTATTTTTCAAATATTTACTGTCTGCATAAGTATTCAGGCAATCCAATCTTTGCTACAAACCTTTAGAGGTTAGATCGAAAATCACAATGTCATCGGCCTAAAGCAGCGTGATAATATTGTGATTATCTAACTTCAAAGCATCGCCTCCTAATTCAATAAGGTGAATGGCATACCGTGCTTAATTTGTGCTTGTTGGTTCCGGTGCGGAGCACCGGCACTTATTTTTGAGGGCCGGCATTTATTTTTCTGTCTCATGCATTTACTGCGAGCAAAAGACACATATGGAAAAGACAGAGGAAGAGAAAAACGAAAAAGCGTCACAATGGGAGAAAGCAAAAAGGTGCAAGAGTGAACTGAAGGGGCAGAGAGTGGCCGTGAATGGATTGAAGAGGCCCGAGATGTCTTCAGGATTACGCTGCCTCAATATTCCGTGTTCGCACATTTAGGAGGAGGGCTTTGTGCACCGACATGTTTTTATTTACAAATTAATCATTGCCCCCAATAGTACATAGCTCCAAGTTAAAGAATAATGTGCTATGATGAGATCGAGGAAATGATATGGGATCTTTAGATGTCTAAGCTTTCGCTCTAGAATGGGTCTGTTTACATCATCGAAAAGGGGGAGAAATCAATGAAAGCCGCGTAGACCGCCATATTCCACATGGTCACATATTTCTCCAGAAAACACCGGTAGCGTTGTAATATTATCCAAAGTAGAGCTGCTTGGTGTAAAACCAGCTTGCTCCCAGGACATGGTGTAGGAGGCTGGCCTGGCTTGTAGTGGGTACCAGAGGTACTTACACCTTGTGCCAGGTCCAGTTATCCCTTATTAGTGTAGAAGAGGTGTTTCTAGCAGCTTAGGCTGATAGAAGGTAGCTATGGCAAAACAGCTTAGGATGAACTAGGAGACATGTAAAGCTCCTACTATACCACTGGTGTCATATGCACAATATCATAAGAAAACACAATACACAGATATACTAAAAATAAAGGTACTTTATTTTTAATGACAATATGCCAAAAGTATCTCAGTGAGTACCCTCAGTATGAGGATGAGAAATATACACAAGATATATGTACACAATACCAAAATTATGCAGTAATAGCAAAAGGAAGTAATGCAAGCAGTGTAAAATTACAATAGATTGCAATAGGAGCACATAGGTATAGGGGCAACACAAACCATATACTCCAAAAGTGGAATGCGAACCACGAATGGACCCCAAACCTATGTGAGCTTGTAGAGGGTCGCTGGGACTGTAAGAAAACAGTGAGGGTTAGAAAAATAGCCCACCCCAAGACCCTGTAAGGTAGGTGAAAAGTGCACCTACCTCCCCAAGAGAGCACAGAAGTCGTGATGGGGGATTCTGCAAGGAAAACCAACACCAGCACACAACAACAGTGGATTTCCGGACCTGAGTACCTGTAAGGCAAGGGGACCAAGTCCAAGAGTCGCGACAGTGTCGAGAGTGGGCAGGAGCCCAGGAAATGCCAGCTGAGGGTGCAAGGAAGCTGCCACCGGATAGAAGAAGCTTGGTGTTTTGCAAGAACGAAGAGGACTAGGAACTTCCCCTTTGGAGGATGGATGTCCCACATCGTGAAGAAGCTTACAGAGGTGTTCCCATGCAGAAAGACTGCAAACAAGCCTTGCTAGCTGCAAGGGTCACGGTTAGGGTTTTTGGATGCTGCTGTGGCCCAGGAGGGACCAGGATGTCGCCACTTGGATGAGGAGACAGAGGGGGCGCCCAGCAAGTCAGGGAGCCCTCACAGAAGCAGACAGCACCTGCAGAAGTACTGGACCAGGCACTTAGAAGAGGAGTGAACCGGAGTCCACGCAAAGTCACAAAAGGGAGTCCCACGACGCCGGAAGACAACTTAGAAGGTTGTGCACTGCAGGTTAGAGTGTCGGGGACCCAGGCTTGGCTGTGCACGAAGGAAATCCTGGAAGAGTGCACAGGAGCCAGAGCAGCTGCAAATCATGCAGTACCCAGCAATGCAGTCTAGTGTGGGGAGGCAAGGACTTACCTCCACCAAACTTGGACTGAAGAGCCACTGGACTGTGGGAGTCACTTGGACAGAGTTGCTGAGTTCCAGGGACCACGCTCGTCATGCTGAGGTGAGGTGATGCAGTCTTTTGTTGCCTGCGGTTGCAGGGGGAAGATTCCGTCAACCCACGGGAGATTTCTTCAGAGCTCCTGGTGCAGAAAGGAGGCAGGCTACCCCCAGAGCATGCACCACCTGGAAACAGTCGAGAAAGCCGGCAGGATGAGCGGTACAAGGTTGCTAGTAGTCGTCTTTGCTTCTTTGTCGCGGTTTTGCAGGTGTCCTGAGCAGTCAGCGGTCGATCCTTTGGCAGAAGGTGAAGAGGGAGATGCAGAGGAACTCTGGTGAGCTCTTGCATTCGGTATCTGAAGAATTCCCCAAAGCAGAGACCCTAAAGAGCCAGAAAAAGAGGTTTGGCTACCTAGGAAGGAGGATTGGCTACTAAGAGAGGTAAGAGCCTATCAGAAGGAGTCTCTGAGGTCACCTGCTGGCACTGGCCACTCAGAGCAGTCCAGTGTGCCAGCAACACCTCTGTTTCTAAGATGGAAGAGGTCTGGGGCACACTGGAGGAGCTCTGGGCACCTCCCCTGGGAGGTGCAGGTCAGGGGAGTGGTCACTCCCCTTTCCTTTGTCCAGTTTCGCGCCAGAGCAGGGCTGGGGGATCCCTGAACCGGTGTAGACTGGCTTATGCAGAGATGGGCAGCATCTGTGCCCATCAAAGCATTTCCAGAGGCTGGGGGAGGCTACTCCTCCCCAGCAATTACACCTATTTCCAAAGGGAGACGGTGTTAAACCCTCTCTCAGAGGAAATCCTTTGTTCTGCCTTCCTGGGCCAGGGCTGCCTGGACCCCAGGAGGGCAGAAACCTGTCTGAGGGGTTAGCAGCAGCTGCAGTGGAGACTCCGGAAAGGCAGTTTGGCAGTACCCGGGTTCTGTGCTAGAGATCCGGGGGATCATGGAATTGTCTCCCCAATGCCAGAATGGCATTGGGGTGACAATTCCATGATCTTAGACATGTTACATGGCTATGTTCGGAGTTACCATTGTGACGCTATACATAGGTAGTGACCTATGTATAGTGCACGCGTGGAATGGTGTCCCCGTACTCACAAAGTCCCGGAAATTTGCCCTGAACAATGTGGGGGCACCTTGGCTAGTGCCAGGGTGCCCACACACTAAGTAACTTTGCACCCAACCTTCACCAGGTGAAGGTTAGACATATAGGTGACTTATAAGTTACTTAAGTGCAGTGGTAAATGGCTGTGAAATAACGTGGACGTTATTTCACTCAGGCTGCACTGGCAGGCCTGTGTAAGAATTGTCAGAGCTCCCTATGGGTGGCAAAAGAAATGCTGCAGCCCATAGGGATCTCCTGGAACCCCAATACCCTGGGTACCTCAGTACCATATACTAGGGAATTATATGGGTGTTCCAGTATGCCAACGTGAATTGGTGAAATTGGTCACTAGCCTGTTAGTGACAATTTGGAAAGCAGAGAGAGCATAACCACTGAGGTTCTGGTTAGCAGAGCCTCAGTGAGACAGTTAGTCATCACACAGGGAACACATACAGGGCACATACTTATGAACACTGGGGCCCTGCCTGGCAGGGTCCCAGTGACACATAGACTAAAACAACATATATACAGTAAAATATGGGGGTAACATGCTAGGCAAGATGGTACTTTCCTACACATGGCCAAGATGGCTGTCGAAATACAAGCTTAAACAAGAGCTTCGACTGGGTTTACCTCATCCCCAGATGGTAAAACCTGTGCAGAGAGGAGGGCATTGAGTGAGGGCTTCATCTGAGAACATTGGGGACTAGGAGATTGGGGTAGCCTGCCTCAATCGCGATGCACCTCCAGTCCCTGGCAGCGGAGGGAGGCCTCCGGTCTGTCTAAATTGGTGGAGACTTGGGTGTTGAGTCTGCGGCCACCGATGAATATTCAACGGACCACGGAACCGGAGGGCATGCACTGGAGAACAGATGAGGCCTGGTAGTTGTGATGCGAGCAACGGTGACGGGGCGGATTGCTGCGTTCTCTCCAGCACTGGGCCCCTTCTAAATAAAGGCTGCACACCTGTAGCCTGATACAGTGGTAGGAATTTGGGTGCTGACAAGGGCCTGAACATTGTGCCCCCTAGCAAGTGCACTGCCTGTACATACATCAGAGGGACTAGGGCTGCGTCCCGGTTATATCAGGATGGCAACGTAATAGGAGTGTTGCAGCAGATATGCTAATATTGGAATATTCTAATGATTTGCTTATACATACTAATGAGAAAATGACATTTGATAACTAATAAATGAAAATAACGTGTAATGTGAAAAATTTGCCCATAGGGAGTGGTCACCATCTGTGTTAACAGTTCTAAAATAATGCAAAATTGTATGAAATATGTAATAATATGCCATTACTGATGATATAACCTATGTTTTATAATGTTTTATAATGCTTCGTATCCTTAACTTAGCCGAACTAGAGGCCTGGTCGGCGCTGGGCCTTGCTTGCTTAAACCTGGGGATGCGATGAGCCACATAGGATTGAAACCGGAGAAAAGGACCTTGAACTGTACAGAATTCAGATGTGAACTCTCCTAGAAATTTCTGCAAACTCACCAGCGGACAAAAGACGATCAGAACAAATTGATACAATTAATTGTAGATTAGGCTAAATGTACTTTCCCAGGACTCGAACAATGGAATCACTGACTAAAAGCTATGGGCAACAATTTCGTTACCTGGAGAGCCGGATGATGTTCTCATCGATGGAGAGACCAATCATTTTAATGGAACTTGATGCTTGTGTAGACGCAGACAAGTGGTAAACAAAATCTATAGGTTAGAGTCATAACCCCAGATAAGGTTGATCAATTACCAAATTGTGGGACGGACTGAGAGACCCTAATAAAAAGTCATGATACGAGAAGAGAAATCAGAGTGGAGAGATAAAAGTTGATGATGTCAGGAGACGCTGTCTGAAGTGCTGATATTTGGGCTTGCTCCTTGTGAGCCCGAGCCTTGCTGATGACTGATGACCTGGAGACGAAGACTGACTCATTGCTGATCTATCTTGGATAGGTAGCTATAAATGTTGACTGACTAATGTGTGCTTTTCCTTTTAGGTACCAACTGCGCAGCTTAAATGCTTTTCCTTCTTAGTTAGATTTTTCCAAATTATTGACTAAATTGTTTTCCGCATGAAGACCCACATGCTGATGCTAATCTGAGATAGGTAGGCTGACAAAGGGCGACTCTATGGTGACTTTGACTGACTGACTTGCATTTCTGAATTATTCAATGATTAAGATTGCTGCCTAGATTATTGTTGCTTTGCTATTAAAAAAATCTTGATGGATTATTGCTCATGATGCGAATAAAATTTGATTAACGATTAATTCTTGAAACAAAGGTTTTGATTAGAATTGTAACTAATAGGGAATAAAACAAACTAACCTTCTTGAGAGTGATGGTCTTTTTTATTAGTCTAGGTTTTGGGGTTATAAGTTTTGGTTGAACTTATTGTGGATTTTACTCTGGTCACCACTTGGCTGGGATACTCTATGCGATCCAAAAGATTTATCGACCTACATGCGTCCCCTTGTAAGTTTACTTACTAAGGACAAGGCGCGCTAGCAGCAGCTATCTCTTGGTGAGTGACTGAGTGCTTGCAACTGCTTCAAGAGGCATTAGCAGGGGGACCATGAGTCTGAGATTTGGGTCCCACAGTGTGGCAGTGATGGGCAGTGAAGCTCTGATGGGGTTATGGAGACAGTGTCTATAAAGTAATAGATGGCCGTTATCTACCCTCACGTTTGCGGGGGCCCCAGGCTTCATAAGCTGGCTTTTCTCATCTGTGAATCTGCACTTGGTGCTATCTACGCCACATGACGTGGGCCCCTGACTGCAGCCCTTCTAATGATTACAGGTCCGGGCAGCTTCGTTATGGATGCATTGTTGGCCGAAAGAAATTACAGATGGCAGTGCATCCCCTAGCACCCCCTCATCTGACTGTAGACTCTTGTGAGGCTTTGTTTTTACAATGATATAGCAGGGGGGAGCTGTAAGTCAGATCTTACTGGTCTCTGCTTGGTCCACCCCTATCAGAGGGTTTTCATAGAGGTTGCTAAATCATTAATGGCACTAGGTGGCTGTGATCGGTTGAGGGCATAGCCTGGGTGTGGGATTTGTTGGGGATTGTTTACAATGTTTAGTTTTATTATTTGTTTGATATATTGCTCAGCTCAACTGTCCCCGCACCTCACCTTCCAATTGCCTTGACTAACACAAATTCCACCACTAACATGACATAAGAGGCATCCAGGTGATATAATATTATGACATGGAATGTGAGGGGTATGAGCCATTATGTTAAGCGGCATAGAATTAACTTGTTTCTCTGAAAACGTCACGTAAAGTTTGCCTCTCTTCAAGAAACCCATTTAACAGGAGAAGAACTTGACAGGTTGAGCAAATGGTGGCAAGGCACAGTGATAGGCACCACTTACTTGGCCTATCCCAGAGGGGTGTTGTTGTGGTGGCCCCTGGGGTACTGTTCACTGTTGGCAATACATTGGGGGATCCAGAGGGCCCATATGTTATGATAGAGGGTAAACTAGATGAAGAATCCCTTAATCTGGTGGGGTTATATGCCCCAAATTTATGCCACCCCTTCTTTCTTCATTCTCTCACACCAGCTCTTCTCTATTCTCCTCTTTCTCCTTCCTTTTGGTGTGGGGACTTTAATTGTGTCCTGGATTTGCTGATGGATTGGTCTTCCCCTTTTCTCACAGGGGCGACAGTTAGGACAATGGACGCTCAACCTACAAGTCACTGAGATATGGCACACATTGCACCCGTTAGACGGGGAGTACTCACACTTTTCTTCAATACATTCACTCCACTCGAGAATAAATCCTATATTTGATTATGAGTCACTAGCTTCTAGCTGTACCAGAGCTGAGTATTTGGCTAAAACAGTGCCAGACCACTGGCCACTGTTAGTGTCTTTCCAGTGGGGTAGATCTCAGCCAGTAATACCCATGTGGCGATTACAACCACAGGCCCTCACAGACTCTGCTTTTTGAACCATCATGGGTGAACAAATTGACAAATATTTTGTCGAAAACCAAGGTACAGCCACATATGAGGGGATAGAGTGGGACACATTTAAAGTAGTGGTGAGGGGGACATATATGTCTGCGCACTGTGGCATAAGGCGAACCCTCTAAAGGGGAGTGATTGACACAGAGGATACATAGAGGATGGCAGAACGAGATTAGGGGAGGGACCCTACATATCTCCGACATTTAGAAGATACTCATTCCCTGCTTAGGGAAAATACCTCTGGCTGGCTACCTTTGATTATAGAAAATACCCCAAGTGACAACATGATCTGGGGGATAAGGCCAGCAGTTTGCTGGCCTGGTTCCTATGCTCAGTGCATCCGCATATTGTCATAGGTGCGATTCGCACACAAACGAGCACTATAGTGAACTCCGATTATGGAAGTTGAAACCTACTACAGGGTTCTTTACAGGGAACCAGCAGTTGTGACTACTGAAATGATTGGCACATATTTAGCGACTCTCACTGTGACACCTATAACCCCATTACTAAGACAAGAACAGGGTGAACCCTTGGCACTAGAAGAGGTCAAGGTAGCTATCAAACAGATAGCTAAGGGTAAACTCCTAGTACTGAGGGACTCCATATTGAGTTCTATACCACATACAAGTCCTTCCTCACCCAGCAACTCCTAGAGGTGTACCATAAGGCCCAGGCATGGGGCAGGTTACCAAACAGCATACAAGAAGGCCTGATCAGACTCTTACCGAAACCTGGCAGGGACCCCTTAGAGGTGGCCTCCTATTGTTCCCTTTCATTACTTAACCTTGAATACAAGGCATTAAGTAAGATACTCGCAAATAGACTGTCACCCATAAGTCACTCTATTATTTATTCAGATCAGAATAGCTTAATTCCCAGTATGAACACATTTTTCAACATTCGCCGGCTATTCAGAGTCTTAGAATGGACATGCTCCAGTTCTCAACAAGGGTGATGGCTTCATTAGATATTGAAAAGGCATTCAATACCGTGGGATAGAGGTACCTGCAGGCGGTGTTGATGAAACTGGGCATAGACCCTGAGTTTTGTAAATGATTCTTTTATGAAGATCTGAGGCCAGAGTGCGTACCAGGAGGGTCATATCTGATAGTCTGCAAGTTACAGGAGAACAGGGAGCTTCAGCTATGCCATGGGGAATATTACTAATATTGTGTTGAGGTATGCAGATGACACTCTGATATACTCACAGGCAAAACATTTGATTTTACTTGATGTTATGTCAGCACTGGGTGATTTTGGCCATGTATCTGGGCTTCGCATTAATTGGGAGAAGTCTTATCTCTTCCTTTTACTGTGTCCATTAGATCTTATACCTCATCCACTGGGGAATTTCCTGTTACAGTGGAAAATAAATACTTTAAAATACTTAGGAATCCAGATATATCACTCTGAACAGGTCTTGATAGAGGGAAAATGGGTAAAGCTTCGAAGGCAATTTGATTTCCCTTTTGGACACAACTGCCTTTGTCCTCAGTAGGACACGTAGCCATTGCTAAGATGTTAAATTTACCACAACTCCTGTATTATTTTGCAGCATTGTCAATCCTACTGCAGAACACCTTTTTTTCAGAATTACAACCTTTACTGACATCATGGGTTTGGGCTGCCAAGAGGCATAAAGTTAAAGTGAGTGTTCTATACAACAGGTTTGAAAATGGGGGACTAGGAACTCTAAATTGTGAGTATTACTATGCAGCCGCTCCAAAACTATCTGCATGCCGAGCGATTGCTGGTGGATGTGGATTTCCAGAACAAATCACTAGTGGAGTGGCTTTTTGATTCAATAGCTCCTCACAAAATTCACAGTGCTTTATTGAGGGTGGCGACAGACTGTTGGCAGAAATACATTGCACAGGGTAGAGGATTGGTTCCTTACACACCTGCTATCCCACTTTGGGCCTTTCCACAATGTAAGTGATTATGAGGAAATTATCAAGCCGATAGTTGGGTGGACATGGAATACCAGACATGGGGTGACATAGTGAAGGAAGGAAGGCTCCGTATTTTTGAGGACTTGTCGGAGGGAAGCATACTGGATCCAGGCCAATTCCTTTTAAATACAGCACTCTGTGGGGTGGCAGGGAAATTATGTAACTTGAGCAGGGAACAGGTGACAGAGGTTAAAGCCCTAAGGATGCTGCTAACACTAGTGGGGCCATGAGGGGCAGTTTCTCTAATCTACAGAGCACTAAGTGCTGAATCAGTGGGATCAGGCTCTTCAATTCTTAAAGGGTGGTGGGAAAATAACTTATCGCTGGTTATAAAGGAGATTACATGGCAGAGGTGTTTAGGGTGAGTCAGAACGGTTTCAAAAATGCAAGGCTCCGATTTATACAGTTCAATTATATGTGCCATATGTATCTATTCTCAGAGAGGATCACCAAGATGTACCTTGGAACCAGGACCTCCTGTCCTAGATGCCAACAAGTGGAGGTAAATTTCCTTCATATGTTGTGGTCATGTCCTGTAATAGAGGACTTTTGGCAGAGAGTCTCGTCATGTATCACTAGTATTACCACTTTGGTTTTGCCTTGCAACCCTATCATATGTCTTCTTCATGCTTGGGTGGTAACAAAACCGTAATACAACTGAGCGGGTTCCAAGACCTGGTGCTGGCACAATGATGTATTGCCATGTCTTGGAAGGCAGTGCATGCACCCCTACTTACTTTATGGCAAAAGGATGTTGTCTGGTGGGCCAAGCCAGAGCTCTCAGTTTGTGCTGATACAAGGGCAAGGGATGGGAGATGTAATCTTATGAAACAGTAGACTGGGTTTCTGGAGAAACTTAAAGAAATCCAAAACCCCATAGACTAATTTAAGTCCTCATCATATTGTTGGATGCTAACCAAATTTAGGTATGATGTTGGTTGGTTGTTTTTATTGTATTTCCATTTTTCCCATTAACACTGGAGGATTGTGGCTGCAAGGGAGCAAGCAAAGTTAATGACCAGGTTGGTCAAAGTTGAGTTCAGTTCGGTTTTTGTTTATGTACGAAATGACTATCTGTATACAGGCAATAGTTGCTGTTTACGCATTATTGAGAGTGAGTAAACTGTAATGTTCTTGGAGGAATCATTTGAACATCAATACATCAAAAATGAAAATAGACACTCAATATAATCTACCATGAATCAATTCCATGTCTGAATAAATCAACATAAAGCATGTGATTTTTTAAGAAACAAATAACGTTTTATATATTCATAAGTCTTTTTCAATTAACAAAGCAACAAAAATAATAACACTATTTCCAGTTTACAAATATTGTTTCTATACACAAGCACTGAAAACCACTCTGGTCCACCTTCTTACATCTAGGGGACACTACGAGGGCACCAACCCCCCTGATCCTACAAAAAGAAGAGATTTTTTTATCAGTCCTCTATGATGCAAATAGGACAGTTGAAATCACTCCCATTGGACTCAAGCATGGCTCAATCAGTCCCTGGACCATCCTCAGGACAATGCGTCAAGCAGAAATCAATTACGAATGTTGCTCTACAACACAATAAATATCCCATATTATAATACAATATATACAGTTAAAACACAAAACACGCATACATGTAGGTGAATTGCCCGCTCACAAGTCACCCCAAGCTCAGCCTACTGTGAACCCAGCTCAAATAAAGGGACTCCACAACCAACACAAAACAGGCAAATTATAATAACTAATGAGTGTTCCCATACAGCCAACACACAACATGTGGTGCCAAACAAAATGAATGAACGTGAAACCACCTAAACCAGCATAGGTGAGATACCCCAATAATTCTAACCATGGACTATAATACAACAGCCAAACAAAACCCATTAAATGGGTAAAACTTAATCACCCACAAAAGTCACATAGAGACATGCTTACCAATACTGTATTGTTTATCTCGTATAGTCAAGCACAGCCCACTACTAACTTACTTCGTCACCGTCCAGGCATAGTCAAGGGGATTCTGTCACCACTCGTAAGAGAATCTAGTCTCTTGAGATCAGATAGTAAATTAAACATAGGAAAAGAGCAAATATATAATCAATAAACAATTCCCTCTTTCCACTCTTGGCAGTAATATATTTTGCCAGTCTTCCATTTACAATAAGGTAGCCATTCTCCCTACATGCTTCTAGGAGGAATTTATCTCTCTTATCTACTCTAGATGAGGCCGGGAGAATGGGTCTTGAAATATTTAGAGCATTTTCCCTAGTCCATTCCGAGAGCAAACTAATGGCATAGATAGATATTTTTGCATTATAACGTGCTACAATTATCAAATTCAAAACATTCTTTTTTTTTACTATTTGCTGTATAAAATAAATTAGAGAGCTGATAAGAGATGCAAAAGTCAATGCCGAGGGAATATGCAAATTAGCTAAGAGCTGCTGTTCTATTTTCAAACTTCTGATGTCCTTCAAATTAAGAAGCAAACATTGTAGCAAGTTTGAGATGTGGTTAAAATATTTGTAAGACATAGGCCCTCATTATGACATTGGTGGTAAATCCCACTTACCGCCATGCTGACTTCCGCCAACATACTGCTGCTGAGGTGGATATCCGCTAACCATATTATGACACACACCACTCTGTCACTATTCGGACACACACACAAATCCGCCAGCTCAAAGGTCATTGAATAACTGGAGGTAGCAAAACCCACACCATTATGCTAACAGAATTATGTCCACAACATTATGACCCACAAATCACCACGGCAGACATTCAGTGGTGGTAAACCACTGGCGATATATACCGCCGCACTCGAAATACACACACACTAACAAAACAGCACCACATTGGCCAATTCAAACTACACACACCTGACACCCATACACACACCACACCCACACCACTTCAAAACACCCACCCACAATACCCACAACCCCTTACGACAACAAATAATTGCCAGCAGAGAGAGAGAGCAAGAGCACCCACACAACCAGAGCCACATACCTCCATCACCTATACACCACCCATGCACCTTCCATCACACACCGAAACACATCACCCTACACATTCTCACCCACACGACTCACACAACACCCATGGCACCACAACGACACCCCAGATTCTCTGAAGAGGAGCTAAGGGTCATGGTAGAAGAAATCATCCGGGTAGAGCCACAGCTATTTAGATCACAGGTGCAGCAGATATCCATTGCTAGGAAGATGGAGCTATGGCCGTTTATCGTGGACAGGGTCAACGCCGTGGGACAGAACCCAAGAACCAGGGATGACATCAGGAAGAGGTGGAACGACCTACGGGGGAAGGTACGTTCCATTGCAGAAAGACACCAACTCGCTATACAGAGGACTGAAGGTGGACCCCCACCTCCTCCCCCACAACTAACAACATGGGAGGAGCAAGTCTTGGCAATCATGCATCCTGTGGGCCTGGCAGGAGTAGCAGGAGGACTGGACTCTGGTAAGTCAACTGTCTATTACTATCTCCCCCTACATGCATGCCATCACATACCCCCACCCTCACTCCCATCACCCCACCACCTCCCATACACCCCCCCATCACAACCGTCTCATCCCAATACCAAGCCCTGCATGCCCTACCAATGAATGGACACCACTCACAGACCTGCATGGACACCGGGCACTACAGAATGCACACCAGAGACAATCACCTAGCCCACCAAATAACAACTCACACAAGGCAAAGCTGCCAGGCAAATAACAACCAAAGAGGGCAACCCACCCATGCACAATATGTCCCACACAGAAACAATAACACTGCATTTACATCCCCACAGGTACCCCAGTCAATGTCACCGGAGCAGAGGTGCCAGCAACATCCAGTCCCCCCGCAGAAGAGGCCCACAGTGATAACAGCAGCTCTGCTCGCCTGGATCTGGATAACCAACCTGGCCCATTAAGGATCTCCGGACAGTCAATTACCCAGGCACAGTCTCACGCCACCACAGAGCCTCCCCCCTCAGGAAACACCACCACAACACCCACCCAGTGGGCCCATACCTCTGTACCCAGGACATGTCAATCAGCAGTGTGTCCACCACTACAGGGACCTCAGGCCACCCCACAAACCCAGGACAAGCAGGGACCTGGGGTCAGTGGCAGTGGGCACACGGTTCAGAGGACAGAGGCACAGGACAACAGGGAAGCTGGGAGGACTGCTGTGCGCCAGGGAGAGGAAAGGCCCAGGAACCTGACTCTCCAGGAGGCACTCACCACGATCCTGGGAGCATACCAACATTCCCAGGATACGCTGGGCCAGATCCTGGACAAGATGCAGGAGAACATGCCTCTGCAGGAGGGACAGTACCTGGGGATCAGGGATGACTTGAAGGCCATTAACACCACCCTGGTCTCCATTGCAGGGGTGCTGGCAGACATGGCCAACAGTATGAGGGAGGCAGTGGCACAGCAGCGGGCCCCTTACACTAGCCAGACTACTGAACAGCCCTCCACCTCCGCTGCCGCTAGTGAACAGGAAGCCCAGCCACAGGACCAACAGGCCACCAGCACCCCTCCCCCTGCAGAAGGAGAACCACCCCGCAAACATTCCCTGCGATCCAGGCAGAAGCCAGAGACTATTGCCAAGACCCCGCCAGGAAATAAGACTCTCCTGATTGTCACCCTTGTGTCCCACTCTGTCACCCTGTCCACCTTGAACTGCCATTGCTCCCCTTCCTATGCCCCCTTGGACATTGCACCTGTGCTACAAATAGACTGGACTCTAAAGTGGTCTTTCCTCCATCATCACCCCAGCCCATTGCACTTCCCCCTTTTTGTCAGAGCACTGCAATAAACACACTTTGAAAAAATACAAGTATGGAATATGTCAAATGATTTCAAAATGTAGTTGTTTAACAAGGTTCAAACATTGCAATTCAACTGTACAGTAATGACAGTAATGTTTACACAGGAAAGACCTGTAGTTGGCTGCACTGAACACACCAGGAGCAATAGTGAGGCACCAACATCTGCAGAAAGAGATGCCAATGGGTACAGTGAGTGGGCATAGAAGAAGGAATTCAGAGCCTGCCAGTGACAATGTCACACACCAACTGTCAATGAAAAGTAAAATAACACTGTCTTCCCTGTGTGTCATTGGAAGTATTGACGAATGACAGCACTTCTGTTGTCCTCATCCTCATCCTCATCCTCTGCCTCCTCATCTTCACTGTCCACAGGGTCCACTGCTGCCACACGGACCTCTCCAGCCTCCTCCTCCTGCAGAAAAGGCACATGGCATCGCAAGGCAAGGTTGTGCAACATACAGCATGCCACGATGATCTGGCAGACCTTCTTGAGTGAGTAGCACAGGGATCCACCTGTTAGATGGAGGCAAAGGAACCTGGCATTCAGGAGGCCTAAGGTCCTTTCTATTATCCTTCTTGTTTGCCTATGTGCCTCATTGTACCATCCCTCTGCCCTTGCCCTGGGATTCCTCACAGGGGTCAGTAGCCATGAGAGGTTGGGGTAACCAGAGTCACCTGCAAATATCAAGGGACAACTGTTAGCCACACACTATCCTATATGGCCCACACCATACACATATACCAACATCCCCTGGGTGGGAACCAGGGCTCACCTATTAGCCACACCCTGTGCTTTGATTACCGAAGACCTGTTCATTTTGCCGGGGGGGGGGAAATGCTATATGTGGCCCATCAATCGCACCAATGATGTTGGGGATGTGTGCCATTGCAGAGAAGGTAACCTTCACTGTGGCCAAATCCTCCACCTGGGGGAAAATGATGTAGCTGCACATGTGTTTGATCAGGGCAATCAACACTCTGGTCAGCACTATTGAGAACATTGGCTGTGACATTCCTGCTGCCAAGCTCACTGTCCCTTGGAAAGAACCGGTTGCCAGGAAATGGAGCACAGATAGAACTTGCACAAGAGAGGAGATCCCAGTGGGGTGACGGATAAGAGATATCAGGTCATGCTCCAAGTGGGCACACAGCTCTGTGATTGTGGCCCTGTCAAGTCTATATGTGAGGAAAATGTGCTTGTCCTCCATTGTTGCCAAGTCCACCAGGGGTCTGTACATGAGGGAGATGTCTCCAACTCCTATTTATCCGCAGCGGTTGCATTCTATGTGGTAAAAGAGTGAGCAGCTGGTCATTATCTGCACATTGTAACCACTACAGTTCAATGCATATTGTGATTAGTACAATATTTTGTGGCATATGTCCAGAATCTGAAATTGTGAACTGTGACAGAGTTAGGATCCATGGCCTGCCTCCCCCCCCTGAAATGGCATCCGCCTGTCCAGTATGGAGGGACAGGTGGAAGTGAAGTAATTCTACTGACGTTGTGTGCCGTTGCGGGAGGTGGGAGGCGGTCGAGAACCGTTGTGCAACTCTTCATTGGTTATCATTGGGCCCTATGGGTTACAGTGGCCAATTGTGATGTACGCCGGCGGTGACAGTACGCACCGCCGCGGACGTCACCGCCATTTTCTATCTGTTCACTTGCTACCCGACCTTCAACAGGAGAGGATCTACACTGCATGTGCTGCTGTGACCTGTGCCTTCAGCCTACCATGGCTCGTGTGACGGGGGAAAGGGCCCGGGCCTTCATCTCAGTGGAGTTGGAGCGACTGGTGGATGTGGTCCTACCCCAGTACCGACTGATGTATGGGCCTCCAGACCAACAGGTGAGTACACTGTGAGCACAATGCATGGGGCATGAATGCATGGACTGGTGCGTGTGTGCAGGCGTCTTGTAGGGGGTGTTGATGGGTGTCCCATGGGCAGCATGCAGCATGTATGCAGGGCTGTGTCTGTGCTAATGAGGATGGGGAGAGGCATGGTGGGCCATGAATGTAACAGACAGGACTGTGTGACTAATACCTTTCCCTGTGTGTATTTTTTGGCACGTCAGCACCCATCAAAAGAAGGGTATATGCGTGCCATCGCCAAGGACGTGCAGACCCTGGGGGTATACGGCAGGCGGAGCACCCACTGTCAGAAACGGTGGGAGGACCTGAGACGCTGGGCACGGGAGACAGCGGAGGCCCAGCTGGGGATGGCCTCCCAACGAGGAAGGGGTGCCTGTCGAACCCTGACCCCCCCCTGATGGCCCTCATACTGGCAGTGGCCTTTCCAGAGCTGGATGGGTGCCTGGGGGCATCACAGCAGCAACAAGGGGGTGAGTACAGAGCCCTTCATTACAATGTACGTCTGGTGGGGTGGTATCTGGGTGGGGGATGTGCACCTGTGGGTGCCCCTAGGCCAGGTCTGACATTGCAGAGTAGGTCCCATGTTGGGCAGGGTTCTGATGTGAGATTCCTCCAACCTAGCTAGTAGGCATCCACTACTGGGCAAGGGTGTGTGGGTCTCAGGTTTGCTGAAGTTGGTGGTATGAGTCCCTACGCATGGCCTTGTGACTAACATTGTAACTGGTAGTGCATTGACTATTGACTAGGGCTGCCCCCTGTGTGTGAGTGTGTTGTGTACGCCAACGGTGGTGTTGGTGCCGCCATTGACCAAGTGTATCCTTTGTCTCTCCCCTCCTTTGTTTTGTCATCCTGTACTTATGTGCATTAACATCATCTGGCGGAGAAGCAGAGGCACCGGCGACAGAGGGAGCTGCATCCCACAGGACCCAGGAGGCCGAGTGCACCGGTGGTGAGGGCACCAGTGGGACGGAGGGCGAGGGGAGCACAACGGCGGAATTGAGAGGGACAGTTCGGACACAGATACCTCCTCTGATGGTAGCTCCCTGGTAGTGGCAGACACCTCTGTGCCCACCCCAGCTACAGATACAGCCGCCACCCCCGTACCACCACCACCCTCCCAGCAGCCCCTCAGCGAGTTTCCCGTGCCCGCTCACCCAGGAGGGTAGGCATCTCCTTCGCCCCTGGTACCTCAGGCCCTTCCCCAATTAACCCTGCTGCCCTGAGTGAGGAGGCTATTGACCTCTTGCGATCCAGCTCTGTTGAGCAGTCAACCATTGTCAATGCCTTCCAGGGGTTGGCAGCCCAAATGCAACAAACCAATGCATTTTTGGAGGGCATTCACACTGGCTTGGCGGCCCAACAAAGATCAATCCAGGCTCTGGCCTCCTCTCTGGTGGCAGCCATTGCCGTGTTTCCAGCCTCCCCCCTCCAACGTCTTCTACCCAATCCCATTCCCCTCAACCCCAACCTATTCCAAACACTCAGGCAGACAAGCATGCACACAGGACAACAGACAACAGTGGACATGGCAAACACAAGCACCACACTTCATCCCCAGGCACTCACACAAACACCATCCAGATGCAGACATACCAACATCGACTGCCTCCACTGTGGACTCATCCTCCTCATCGTCCACCTCCATCCCAGTTGCGTCTACACTCACACCTGCATGCACTACATCCTCATCCACTACCCCCATCACCAGCACACCCACATCCATGCACACGTCCCCTGTGTCCTCTCCCACTGTGTCTGTGCCCCCTCCTCCCAAAGTACACAAACGCAAGCACTCAGACACCCAACAGCCATCCACATCACAATAGTATCCAGCCCATGCACCTCCACCCAAACACAGCAGACTCACACCTCCTACAACCAATCCCTCTTCCGACCCCAATGTCCCTAAGAAGCTTTTCCTCTCCACCATTGACCTCTTCCTTACCCCTCCCCCCGTCCTTCACATCAGGCCAGGGTGGTCAAAACCCAGGCAAGCACCTCCACCATCCAGTCCACTGGCCCAGTAGTGTCCCCAGCAACTCCAGGTAGGAAAGGGTGCCTGCCACAAGTGCTGCAGGAAGGAGGGGCAAGGAGACAGCCCCAAGTGCTGCAGGAAGGAAGGGAAAGGGGCCAGCCCCAAGTGCTCCAGGAAGGAAGGGCAAGGAGCCAGCCCCACGTGCTGCAGGAAGGAAAGGTATGGGGCCTGCACCAGCAGGCAGTAAGGGCAAGGGGCCTGGTTCTGGGACTCAGTCGGAGACCCCACCACCAACCATGGTGGTGCAGCCGTCTGAGGCTGCAGGGGATGGGCTGGAGCTTCATCCCACCACTACCAGCAGTAGCAGCACCACCAGTGGGCAGCCGTCGGAGGCTGCAGGGGATGGGCTGGAGCTTCCCCCCACCACCACCAGCAGCACCACCAGTGGGCAGCCGTCTGAGGCTGCAGGGGATGGGCTGGAGCCTCCCCCCAACATCACCAGCAGCAGCAGCACCAGCACCACTGCAACCTCTGAACAGCCGTCACCGCTGGCGGACATTCTGTAGACCTGCGTCCATGGGCTGTTGTGCGACCTGCCCCCTCAAAATCCAGTGGGTATGACACCCACCTGAGAGACTGTGACCTTGCACTCTCCAAGATCTGCATCACAGTGCACAATGCCCCCTCCAGAACCAGTGCAGATGCCATCCACTCACCCTATCCTCCGCAGGATGAAGCTCACAGCGCACAATGCCCCCTCTAGAACCAGTGGAGATGCCATCCACTTACCCCATCCTCCCCAAGATCATGCCCAGGGCATGTTTCCCCCTCCAGAGCCAGTGGGCAAGTCACCCACTTGAGAGACTGTGGCCTTGCACTCCCCAGGACCAAGCACAGGGAAGGTTTCCCCCTCCAGAGCATGTGGGCAAGTCACCCACTTTAGAAACTGTGGCCTTGCACTCCCCAGGACCAAGCACAGGGCATGTTGCCCCCTCCAGAGCATGTGGGCAAGTCACCCACTTGAGAGACTGTGGCCTTGCACTCCCCAGGATTAAGCACAGCGCATGTTGCCTCCTCCAGAGCATGTGGGCAAGTCACCCACTTGAGAGACTGTGGCCTCCCCAGGACAGAGTAATTGGCATGGTGCCCTCTCGAGGACCAGTGGCGTTGTACCATCTGCCATATGAGGTGTCCCCCGTTCCCCTGAGGTGCCTGCCTATATTTGACCTGATGCCCCTGCAGTGTTCTCTCCATGTTGTTGCAGGAGTGAACTGGGGCCTTGGACTTTGTAATGTAGCCATGTGGCCCACAAACATTGAGGACTGGCAGTGTCCCTACCAGTATAAATATGTATATACTTTTTGATTTGGATGCACGCATTTCTACTATTTTATGTTATTACACTCTTTTTACTCTATTGTAGCTGTCCTTGCATTATTCCTGAGGGGTACGGTGTAAATATTTTATTTTGCTGCATCTGCTTGTGTGTATGGCGTTGGGGGTCAGGTTGCATGTGTGTGTCACTCTCTTTTCCCCCCCCCTCCCCTGTGTGCTAGGTGGCTGTACTCACCGTGGTCATCTTCACCATTGTTGGTGATCGTAGTGGAGCAGCACATAAAAGAGCATTGGGAAGATATGCAGCTCCGGCTCCATGGCGGCGTGGTTGTTCCCTGAGTCTCCACACGTGAGTGAGATATGGTTACATAAAGCTTACTTTTCTTCTTTGTCGAAAATTGTGTATGAAGCTCATTGGGGATTCAGGGAGGCCCTACTGGGCCCTATATCTGAATCTTCTGGGCTTTAAAATAAGTCTTCTAGGAGGAGGGAATCCATAGCAATTTTAGGAGGCATCTTAGGTAATAATGACCACTATGTGAGCTTTTACAAGTGGGCAGCCATCCCGCATACCCATCTCCTTCAGCTCACGTACACCAGCGTCAAATTGTCTTTCACTAGGTCAGTGGTTCCCAACCTTTGGTCCGCAAGGCCTCCTCAGGGGGTCCGTGACTTCTTAGAAAATTAAATAATATCAATAGATTTGGTCCTCAGCTTTCAGTAATGACTCAGTAGGGGATCCCCAAATTCCAATAAAGATTCCGTGGGGGTCCCCAGGCTCCAGTAATGATAAAGTGGGTGTCCACAGAAGTGAAAATGTTGGGAACCACTGCACTAGATCAAACTTCTACTTTAGTAGGTAGGACTTTTATAATCACAGTTAAAATATCGAGTATATGGTCTGAGTTATTTGTCGTTTTTTCAAGCAAAATCAAAATGAAAGACAGAATATATTCTAGACAGCATGAGGCTTCAGAATATCGAATATAATCACCAGGTAGAATGTGTCTACACATTCACATTGAATTCTAGAGGGTTTTTTACATTAATTGGAGGCTGAAAGTAAAGATTAACTTGGAGTGCTGCAAATTAATGACATTGGAATTTTGTTAACCAGAGAAATCTGAGTTGTTGATACCAATGGTGTATGATTTCCATTAGTGGATGAAATTATTTGGGGCAGAGTCAGGGAGTGGGCTACCAAGCACTAAAGGTGCAGAAGTTACAACTGATTGCGATGGCTTCTGTATCTGACGTTTCTTCCTTATTTTTTTAAGAGAAGAGGAATTGTTATCTGGGTAGCCCATACCTCCAGGGTCAGTGCTAGTATCAAACCCTGCCATCTTATTAGACCTGGATGACTTAAAAAAAATTGTGAGAATAATAGGTGGACCCTACAACATGCCAATGTGATTAGATTTGTTTCTTAGAGAATTTGATTTTTCGTCTAATGTCAAATCCTGGCCAAAATTAGTTTCCCCATTCTTACTTTTTTATGTCATGTCAAAAAAGGGTGATCAGTGGCTAAACAATAAAGCACAATTTAAGGTTCAATCTTGCAGGTCTAAGCTGAGGCTGTAGGAGACCTATTTGTGCACTAGTGTTGCCAAGACAGAGGACTGACAGTATACTATTTCAGGAGCGGGAGTACCCTCACCAGCACCTCCTGGTCCCTTAGAAAGGCACTTCCCTTATGCACAATACTGCAAGAAAAGGCCCAATGAGACACATTTGTGGGGCTGAGTTCCTCACAAAAGCCCACTCTGCAGCCTGCTCTAGGAAGAAGCTTTGAATCCTATGATTTGAACTCACCGGGGTGTGTCCTTACTGTCCCATGTTTTAATACTCTACTATCAAAATCACAGGCAAGGACTCCAGTACTTGTTTGCGAGAATGGCAGGGAGAGGCCAAGTAGTCTTATTATTTTGGTAAACAGAAGTAAAGTATATGTGGGGAAGGAGTGGGAGCACCAAAGGCAGCGAAGGTGCTCAGGCTAGGACAGAGTGGAGTAAGGTGTAGTAGGGGAGCACGGTGGACACAGATCATCCCGACATCTAAATCGGCCTCTTCCACATCCAAGCAGCGCTCAACCCTATGCAACCGGTGATTAATGCACTGAGCATGCTCTAGCACTGCATATAGAGGCACACAATTGTTACCAGGTGTATCTGATGTGGCACAGGGGTAACAGCACCTTAATCCCATGTAACTCTCTGATGCAGGGCTGCTCCGAGACGGACCCTGCTTGGAGCCCTTCTTTACACTCTCTTCCCTTCTCCCTGCACCTCCAGCTAAAGACTGCCTTGGACTGTCTAATGTCGTGGCATCACAGTGCGGAAACTAAGGACTTAGTCAATACTAAACTGAGCCAGAAAACAAGGGGAATGGCAATCCAGTGAGCGTTACTTGAGTGAGATACGTTCCGAATAACAATCAGTCCTGTGAAAGTTCTTAGGGATAACTAGAGGAAACCAAAATACTCTTTCGTCATGGAAAGACACACACAAGAAGACAAGCAAAGAAGGAATATTTTTTCAAGGTTTATTTAAAGTCAACATCCTATTCTAGTGCACACAATAAGAATGGGAACTGTTTGTTAGATCTGTCAGCCTTAGGGTGGTATCCCCCCAAATGTTTGCCTACTTGCCTAATGTTTTTGCTGATTCTTTTTTGTTGGCCGTAGGACTCTGAGCACTTTATCTCTGCTGACCAGTGATAAAGTGCATGTGCTTCCCTAAACTTGGTAACACTGGGGTATACATAATTTGCATATTTAATTTACTCGTAAGTCCCTTGTAAAAGTGGTATACCATTTACCAAGGGCCTGTAAATTGAATGTTGCCAGTGGGCTTGCAGCACTGCTGGTGCTGCCCACACAGGTAGCCCTTTAAACATGTCTCAAGACTACCACTGCAGAGCCTGTGTGCCACTTCAACATGCCATTTAAAACCCTTTGACAAGATGTAAACTTCTTTTATTACACATACGTCATCCCTAGGGTAGGCACTAGGTAGCCCATATGGCAGGACGGTATGGAATTAAAAGGTAGGGCATGTTCCTTTACGTTTTGAATTTCCTAGTAGTGAAAAACACCGGCATTTGTTTTTCACTACTGTGAGGCCTACTCTTTTCATAGGTTAATGTTTGGAATTCCTTATTATCTTTTAAGCTGTAATTCCTGATTGAGAAGTAGTAGCTTTGTCATGTTTCATATTATTGGAAAGATAATGATAAATCCTCTTCACTGGTAAAGTCGGATTTAACATTACTACTTTATAAATGCCCCATTTAGAAAGTGGGCATTTATCTGCTCTTCCATTCTGTGTGCCTGCAGCCTGTCTCCAATACATGTATGGGGTGAGCGACAGCTACACTGTGTGTATTTCCTCTAGACAGCTACAAACACAGGAAGGTTAGGTGCGCCTGAGCACTTATCTGCATTCTGATGGCCTTTTCTGGGCAGGAATGGAGGGAGGGGCTGACACTTACACCTGACCAGGCAGTGCCTGTCCCCCAAAAAATGGCTGATTACCCCTACTGATAGCCTGAGCTGGGAAGAAAGGGCCTCTGTGCACTTCAAAGTCCCTTCTTTGAAGTCACACCCACTTCAGAGCCACAACTGGGTATAAGTACTGGGCTTCTGACCCCACAAAATCCGGCATTTTTAGATCAACAAAAGGACTCTGTTAGAAGAACTGCTGTGCTGCATCAAAGATTGTTACTGTGCTCTGTCCACTGGGCCTGCGCGGCTCTGGTCTCCTGCGTGCCCTCCATCGAAGGTCGCCAAGATCAGTTGACTTTGCCCCAGTTCAGTTCGACAAGATAAGTCCCATTGGAGCTTATTGCTTCTAAGCACTAAAACTCTTTTTATTCTGTAAAAAATCAAAGCTAAACTTGTACTTATTGGATTTTTGTCATTTTGGTCTTGATTTATTTATAATGTTTTGTCTACTTGTCTTACCTGCTGTGGAATCTTTTTGTGGTGTTTTCATTGTCTTACTGTGTGTCAAGTTGCACAAATACTTTACACATTGCCTGTTTAGATAGGCCTGCCTGCTATGTGCCAAGCTACCAAAGGGTGAGCACAGCTTATCTTTTTGTGTGTATCTGACTTACCCTGTTTAGGACTGTGTTTCCTGCTTATACAGGGTGCATGCTATAAGAAACAGAAACCCAATTTCTAACACTATTATAAAAACAGACAAGCTAGCTGCACAATATTTACCAGGAGGGTGAATATTTTATGACATTATGATGGGATCAAGAAGCTGCTTTACATTGATATCCCCAGCCTTTTCTTTCTGCTAACTGAGCTGTAATGAGCACAAAAAGAGACCTTCTTTGAGGTTCTTGATTGCTCACTCCTGCATACCTTTTAAGAACAATAGAACCAATGTTCAGCAAGGAAGAGGAAGAGGATTATCTGCATCTTCATCTCAAAATTGGAAGATAAACCAGGCTGAATGAGTCTTACCCGTAGCCATTAGCAATGGAATGTGATTACAGCTCTGTATTACCCTCGGTTTTTGGTCCTTGAAACTAACCTCCTCAATATCTCATAACACTCTGTTCTAGTTTACATGTTCTGTCTCATCATTGTTGAATATTTTAAAAAACAACAATTAGTTGTCATCCTTTCTATCTTTCACTTACTTGCATTCTGTAAAACTTTTCTTATTGTTTAAAAACAATAAGTGAGAAATCGAGGTATCAATTTTCAAGAAATCTTGTTATTTGTTTAAAATAAATCACTGGGAAGAGAAAGACAATTTAAAACCATACAAAAACATGAATATATATTCAAGTAGACTGAATTATTATGATGCATTGAATAACTACATTCATCAATGTTCATTTATATTTGAACCAAGCACTTAAGTAAATGAACATATAGAACTCTAAAGGCAATTACCTATAAAGGAAAATATATGATAATTACAACACTTCTTCAGCCTGTGAGAGATCCCATTTCGAAGGCATATAGCATATACAAGGAGTCTGACTGAACCTGTCCAGACTGCTAATCAATTGGGTTTCTCATTAGGATGTCTCTGGAGCCTCAGAAAAGAAAAACACCTCCTTATTACCAATTATCCTTCATTGAAGCCTTCTAGGTTATTTTCCAGTCATTCCAACATAACATACTCATTTGGAGTTGGGCCAAAGGAGGCAGACAGTTAGCACTAATTATGGCATGCAAAGCAGAGGGCTATGTCTTTCAAGTGGATTAATTACTTATGGGGTTTTGGAGGCACCCAAGGGTTATCTCACATTGTAGCTGAAAACATAGTCCCACATGCATCAAGAAGGGAACTTTAAGTGGCATACTTATTAACTGTCCATTTGGATGAGGTTTGGCCATGCCACATCTTTGAATATATTTAGTCATTTTAAATAAACTCATCTTTATATCAAGCAACTTTCTTAGATCCAAGTAGACTGCCAAATCACCCATTGTATCAAGAAATCTATTTTTGACCTGTGAATTCCATCTAGATATCAACCAGAATCTTACTCTCCAAAGTTGGAGAAAGCTATGGAGAGACATGTCAAGTCAGCTGAACTCTATCATTGCCAAGGAGCAACCCCTTACACACTATCAATCGGGTTTCAGCTCAGGATGCAGCATCGAAAATGTCACTATGACAATCCTGCATCATGTCATCACATGCTGGACAAAGGAGACTCTTGTATGTAGAATTTGGGGTACTGTAAGTGGTTGAACATGGTTGCTCATGACAGGCTTATTCTGCATTATAACATCACAGGGGATTCTGTGGCAAGGTCTGTGGCTCCTCTTTTCACATAAGCAGATGTTAAGTGGTGAGGATGCATAGATTTATCGCGTAAGCTCTCATTATTCTAATGAGACTACTGGATTTTGACAGCAGAATCACTTGCACTGTGGGGGACTGATTTTGAACCGACTACAGGTGACACCTGTCGGCCTAATCGAGGTTTTGCTCCGGCTAACTAGCAGTGCCTCATCGCCACACAAGAGCAGGGATGATTGGGCAGCTGAGCGCTATTCACAATTGACTCCTCAGGGAAATCGTAGTCACTCAGATCTAATCCGTTTCTCTCAGTTACATTAGTCTCACATATGCAATGACAATCAGAGGCAGTATATGTTTCAATAAGCTTTTAATGAAGCAACTGCATCTAAGATAATAAAGCATGCACTGCAATAACTAGGACGATGAAGCATGACAGGATTCAAATTGTGACAAGGAGGGTGAAGCATAAACATAACGCCACCATATAGTCACTAGAATCATTAAAATAATTCCTACCTAGGCTACGTTAGAGCACAGCATGTTAGGCTCTAGTTCCGCCCTTCAGGTTCCCTTGGAAGACATCATCCCTCACACCTGAGCAAGAGGCCTGTAGTCTACATAAGCAGCTGTAGTGAAGCACTCAGAAATCAGCATACAGTTGTGGTCATCTGGCTGTAATCTCCCTCTAAGAGTTTTTATGATAAAACAGCTAATATTCCAAGAAAGGATTCCTAGGTATGTTTCTATGAACTCTAGAGACAAAGCGTTACCATGTTTACCAGCAACCTATCTTACCGCAGCCTTGAGAAAAGCACAGAGCGAAAGAAATGTCTTGTTTAAGAACGCAGTGCTGACCTAGGCAAAGAACAGCTAGATACAGAGAAATAAAACAAGACCGCAAATGTGGCTATTGTTAAAATAATAAACAGAGCTAAATAAAATATATCTAGGTTAAAGTGCACAGCAGCAGGCCTAGTTCGCTAAAATAACGTGTATGAATCTATAACTAAAATGGCTACACAACAGATTCATCTGAGATGCTCAGGGGGCTAACAAAGTCACCTGCAGTCCCCGGGTGTGGGGGCCTGAGCTCCAGGGGGCCCCTCAGTACAGTACACTGTGCACGGGTGGCAAGCCCCTGACCGGGTCCAGGGGAAAGAGGGGCCCTACAGGTACTTTTCTGGGGGGGGGCTCTCTAAGCTTTGGTACACCACTGGAGGTACTACGTCAGTGCCTTTAGGTGTCCTTTAGGATTCAATACTAGGCCCAGTGCTGTTCAACCTCCAGAATGACCCGATGAACCTGATTTTCAAAGACAGCGCTGTCTCCATTCCTCAGTATGTGGGTAACACATAGGTATACACAAAACATTCCATTTTATGGGGTTTCCTCTCTTACCTAAAATAAACTATATTTGTGGCTGTCAAAAACATCCTTATGATTAATGAACATAAAGCTGAATTCCTACTTTCCTAATCTAAACACTGTAACAAAGATGACCTTTGTTTCCCAAACGTGCTGGCAAGAGAAGGCTTTTTAACATAACTCTCTCTTCCATTGAGTTGCCGGCTTTTAATCCAGATTCTACTCTTACTTTCATTCTTCCCATTCATCAAGTAGCTAAATCTGCCAATGTATGCCTACAAAAGCTCAGAAAAAAGCAAACAGATACGGTCACATGACAAAACAATTTGGCTAGAGCTCTTAAATGCGTTTTGTGGAAAATAGCGTAAACATCTTTTACAATGGCATTATGATGGAACAATTGTGGGGGTGGTAATGCATGACAAGAATATTTCTGCCAATTTATTGGGTAACAATTTGTTGTTTTAGTGCTGTTGTGTTGTTGTACTTCATTGTTGAATTGTATATCTCTGTGTTAAACTTTAGTTCTTGTTTAGAGCTCTGTTGTGCCCTGTTATGGTTTTGTTATGTTGTTATTTTACATTGTATTTTTATTGTGTAATGTTCTTTATCGCTTTGTGATTGTCTTAGACATGAGAAAATGCTCCTACATTCCCATCCATAAAACAGCATATTTCTTTATAGTTCCAGTGGTAAACAACTGCTTCCACTGTTTAAGCTGATAAAATATGACATCTACAGTTCTTGAACCATTTAAGACACTAATCAACCTAACATTGTGGCATAGACCTGCCATAAACCAGTACTCATAGGGCTCGCTTTATGTGATATGGCCAAAGGATGCTCTTGACATCTTAAGGTGCAACTACAGAAATGCTATGTTAGCAGATGCCTCACAATCCTCTCCTACCTGGCTCAGGAAAATACTTCACTTGTCTGCTAGACTTCTGTAGTGATCTTCTTCACACAATAACATGAAATAGTTGTTTGCAGTCAAGTAAGCACATCAGCATCAACAGGGGCAAAGGAGCAATTGACACTCATGGAATGCAACACTTATGACTGCTGCATTCCATGATGCATCAACACTCCATCTGGGACATCATCACACAACTCCCCTTTTTATAATGAAATATAACTTATTTCAAACTAACCATGGGCCATTACTTACATACAGTCCTTATTTAATAACACCAAGCCCTCCCACTGACCCAAAAATAAATTCATACATGACATACAAAACCAAAAGAGAAAAAAAATTATATACAAGAAGTACAGTGATTAATAAAACACATGAATCTTCCTTATCACTGTCTGATAACATCTTGCCATTCTTTGATATAAATCTGATACGAGTACTATCCAATGTATCGATTCTTGAATTATCATTTGCCCTTTCCCGGGTAATGTTACTGTAGTCATCAGGAAACAATGCCACATGGGTAGTATTTCACCAATCTCCATCAGACAACTTAACAGAATAATTTTTTGTCAATCTCCATTCTTTCCAAATTGGTCAAATTAGACTTCCTTTCAACAGGTCTCCACCATTCACAAATATCTCCTTCTTTTGATAACAGTTGAACCATCTAAAAAGGGCAGAGTTCAATTTCAGCTTTCCTCCCTTTTATCAATTCAAATGGAGTTCTCCTAGTGACACTGTGTGCTGTAGTGCAGTTTGACCAAACCAACTTCTTGACAGCCTCATCTACATCCATATTGCATCTAATCGTAGACTGCACACATTCCACCAACACTTTATTGAAGCATTGCTTTGGGGATGATATATTAGTGTCCTTTGTTTGGGAACAAAGTAATCTCTACCAAAGTAAAGTGAATGCCATTATCAGTCAGAATCTCTCTTGGAATCCCTTCTCTAGCAACAAATATCTTAACGCAACCAATCAATCACTTTCTTTGCGGTAGACTCACAAACTGGTTCCTCAACCTACCATAACAGAGAGTCGTTCATTACCACAAAGCATCTAATGTAGCTGTGTAGTACATTATATGGTCCTAAGAAGTCCACACCCACAGGTTGCCAAGCTCTGCTTGAGCACAATGTGATTCATTCAGCAGAACCTTCAGTTACTTAAACTTTGTCACTCATTTTGCTTTTCAATTTTTCACAAATTCCTCTATTCCACTATCAATTCTTCGCCAACAAAAATCCTCTCCAACCTTCCATTTGCTTCTGTCACAGTAGAACCTAGATGTCCCAAATGTGCCAATTCAATTATGCTTTTACAGAAGAACAAGGGTGTAATTAATTTCTCCCCATGTGCTAACTTCTCATCTTCCCTAGACAATTTTTCTGAAACTTTCTAAAACATTTGGAGTTTGTAAGATAAACTCTTCTCTTTTGGCCAACCAAACTAAAAAAAATTGCCTCTTTCAAAATATGATCCTTCTCAACCGCATTGACCCATTCTTCACTTTTACTGCGATGCTGACATCTCCATCAAGAGCAATAAAACATTCTTCAACATCAGATTCGCACTGAAGAGCTTCTGAGTCTTCAATATGTAGTCTTGATAGACAATATGCCCTGGAGGTTTTCAGCCTGGAATATACCCTATCGGAAATGTAAACTCCAACAACTTTGCTGCAAACCTTGCAATTCCGGCTGTAGTTTGTTTTAATTTTTCTCTGACAGAATATTCACTAAAGGACAGTGATCTATTGTTAACACAATTGGCCTTCCTCAAAGATTTGGCCTAAACTTTTCCTCACTCTGCACACATGCCAACAGTTCTTTTTTGATGGCTGAGCATTTCCACTCAGCCTGACATAATGTCCTGATACAAGCCCTACAGTGTTTTCATGTTTGCTTTCCACTGGGACAATACTATCCCTAACCCATACTCACAATCATCTTCTGTGACAGCTGCCTTTTTCCCCTCAACAAATGGTTGTAGAGCAGGTACTTTAATGATTTCTTCCTTGATGGTTCGGAAAGTTTTCTGACAAACAGCAGACACACAAAATCTACACCATTCTCCAAGAGCACTCAAAAACATTCAGTCACATTTGCAAAGTTTTTCACATATTTGGCATAAAATTCACACAGCCCTAAAAACATAATAGCTGTGCCTTATATTTAGGAGCTGTTGCTTCAACTATACTCTTTAAAGGACTTGGTTTAGGTTCACTCCTTGACCAGAAACGACACACATAGATACTCAGGTTCTCTCTTCTAAAAGATACATTTATCTTTTTATAAAGTAGCTCCTCTACTCTCAAGTACACTTAACACATTACTTAACGATTAGTCATGTTCACATTTGCTGTTTGAAAATATCAAAATATTGTCTTGAAATACCACTACTTGTGGAAAATCTTTGAACATAGTTGACATCAGTCTTTGAAAGATTGCTGTGCAGAGGCTATACGAAACGGCATCCTGCAGAATTGGAAAATGCCTAAGTGATGAAAGTGGTTAGATGTTTTGAATCTTTGTTCAATTCCACGTGATGATATGCTGCTCTTAAATCTAGCTTGGGGAACCAGCTAGAGTGACCAGTTTTGTAATCAAATTTTCAATTCATGGCATAGGGAAATTATCTAGCCAGATGTTATCAGTGACACTTATTAAGTCCACACACCTTTTGAGTTCCCTGATTCTTTTTAGCTAAAACAATCAGGTATAACCAGAGAGTTGCCTCTACCTTCTCAATATTACCCTGCTTACACATATCCTGTAACATTTCGAACAAATCTTTTCTTACAATAAGAGGAATTTTACATAATGTGTGCTTTGTAGGTGGTACCTCTTGTTTGACTTTAATAATGTAAGTAAAACAGTTAATTGCACTACCCTTTCCTGAAACACCTTACTGAATCTCCTCTCCCAAACAGTTGCCTCATTAGTAACCAAACCAATGTAATTTCTCTCAATGGTAACAGGTTTATATGATCCAGGTCTGATAGTCATTTTAAATTCAGTCTGATGCACTAAACCCCAAACCCATTGATGCTTTACGAGCCTCAATATTAGCCCAAAATAGCCAAGCAAATCCACTCTGCTACCCTCAAATGCTCCAGTCAAAATGTCTGGGGGCAACGAAGTCTTGCCTGGTCAAAATTGTTGAAATTCTTCTTGTGCCACAATGGTGATATGGGCCCTAGTATCAATTAGTAATTTGACCATCTTTCTTTCAATTATAAACAATGTCAGGTTCAGCGATGTGAACACCTCTATAATAGTTCTCACACCTCAGTCCTTATACTAACTCTTTACATTCCCCATGTCTGTCTTCCTAGATGTCCTCATACTCTTCACTGAGTACACAGTGAACTCTTTCACTGTTACCACCTCTACATACTCTGATGAAGTGGCCTATTTTACCACATGTCTTACATTGTTGACCATGAGGTGGACAGTTTTTGAAGGAAGAAACTTGATTTAGAGAACTACATATATAACAGCTCAATTTATGTGGTTCATACATTGACACACTTGGGTTGCTTTCATGTTCTCTAAAGTAGGAACTTGTTTGCTACAGCTCCTGAGACTGTAACTTTGGTAAATGACTCTTCTAAAAATGTTTCATCTCCACAAGGCCCCTCTATACTTTTGGCTATACCTATAGCTTTGTCAAAAGATTAATTCTTACAAGTTAACAATCACTCCTGTATTTTCTTTGAGCTGCATCTTACCACTAGTAGGCCTTTAATTAACTGTGAAGTGAAGGCATCAAATTCCGATTTAGCTGCAAGAACGTTCAGTGCTGTAACGCAGGCATCTATACTCTCATTGGGTTTTTGCACTCTGGTAAAAGAATTACACTAGTGCACCGCTAAATGTTTTGTTTTGAAAAGTATTTATCCAATTAGGCGGCAACCCTATCAGATTCATCAAGTTCCTCATCAGCCATGGGCTCATACTCAGGTAGGCAATCAAACACGTTCTGCCCTTCAACCCCTAAATAATAGTACATTACGCTTTTCTTTCTTTCTCCCTGACCTTTTAAGAGTCAATCGCCCTTAAATATGCTTTGAAAGACCGCAGTCATAAATTCGACTCCAACGGCGGATTACCCGGTTCTTAAAAAAGGGTGCATTCTGTATTTTCTTATACCCCTAACAAAACAAAAATACAACTAGAAAAATTACACCTATTGAGGAAGAAGCACCAACACTTAAAGCTTCTAGTATAAACAAATCTAGGTTAAAAACAAGCAAAACTTCTTATGCACAGCTATTAACAATATGCACTGGTAGAATTGTTCTTTCCCTTTTTTAAATGAGAAATGCAAACGTTGAGATTTCACAAAGCCACTGAAAAATAATTTGCTGTAGCGTGCAAATGGCTGCTTTTAGTGTGAAACGTTTTCTCTCTATGTTTCCATCTAGTGTGCAAATCGCTGAATAATGAGTTGCATCAATACTTTTCCGCTTTTTTTAAGCATGCAAATCACTGACACTAATTTGCACAACAACTTTAAAGAACAAGCGTGCACATAGCTGAAAAATGATTTGCATCACAACTTTAGTCCCCTTTCTAGCTCAAATAGAGGGATGTAGTCACAATTCTATAACCATTATCCTAATGCTGTAACATGAGAAAGAAGCACGGATGTCTGAAAGCGAAGCACTGGAGACTCCAGGCCAGATCGAGCAGCCGGCGGGTGAAATGTCAGTAAGCAGCATGCCTGTGTGGAATAGATGCTGATTAACAGCCGCAGTCATGTGCACATGTTCCATCTGTTGGGGCAATGAGGGTCGCCCAGAGCCGTATGTGTGTAATGCACAGGCTGGTTTGAGGAATTCGGAGCTCGCGGCTTGAAAATGGCTTCATGTGCCGCAATGAACTGAGGTCGAGGCTTGGTCCTTTGGCACAACCAGTCCGCAGCCAGGAACCAATTAAAACAAAACCGAAATCCAGAGTCAGTGCGTAACCCTGAATCTTAAACAAAGTCTCTCACCTCTTAAAAGCAATTGAATAGGCGTAGTAGTCCTGCTGTGACACAAGAGGCGTTGCTCCTCCCGGTGGAAAAAGTCGCTCTCTGGCCCCTGCAGTAAATCACACATTCACACAATGAATCTCCCACTCGTCAAATCTATAGTGAACTTCTTCACACAAAGTGATATAAGAGGAAGTAGTTTATTGCAGTCAAGTAAACACTCTTTATCAACACGGACACAGGAGTAACTGATATCATGAAATGCAACACTTATGACATCACTGCATTCCATGATGCATCAACACTCATCTAACACATCACAACTTCTCAGAGATTAAATCATTCCACCACACCACGTTCAAGTATGGAGTGTGGAAGGTAGAGCCAAAGCAGTTGAACAAATGTGAGGCAAAGTAAACAAAGGGTTCTCTCACAGGGAGTTGGTGCCCAACAAGAAGACAGACAACTTTTAACGCCAAGGGTGCCCTGATGCATATGGCAAAAACTTAGGGGCATATTTATACTCTGCGCCGAATTTTCTTTATTTTTTTTACACAAATTCGGCGCAAATTTTACTTCATATTTATATTTTTACGCTAGACCAGTCGGTTCAAAATATAGGAGTTAACGTAATTTTTTGGATGCGTGAACCCACCCTGCGTCAATGAGATGCAAGGTAGGCGTACCCGTCCAAAAAATCACTCTGAGCCTGTAGCGCCTTATTTATCCTCCCACTCAAAAATGGTGCACGGATGGGAGGAGGGCCTAAATAATGGTGCAAAGCATGCTTAGCGCCATTATTTAATGCGTGGGTCAGACCAGGTGTTAGGGGACCTGTGGACCCATTTCCATGGTCAAACACCATGGAATGGGCCCACAGGTGCCCACCCCAAACCACAGGAACACCCCCACACACCATAGGATGGGGGAACCCATCCCAGGTAAGTAGGGTAAGTATAGGTAAGTATATATTTAATTAATTCAAGGGCCATTGGGGACCCTAACATGGCCCCCCCTGCATGGCACTGGGTGCAATGGCCATATCCAGGGGACACTGGTCCTCTGTGCCGGCCATTGGGGTGGTGAACATGACTCCTGTCTTTTAGAAGACAGGAATTGTGCTATGGATTGTTGTGCGTCAGGAAATGACACTAGGGTGGTTAATGGCATGTTTTTGCCTCTAACCAGCCTAGCGTCATTTTTTGAGGCAAAACCCCCTTCACCCGTACCGCCACCCCCACCTGGCTACCGTGATTTTTTCTGATCCTAGCCTAAGCTGGCGCTTTGGAATGACGCAAGCCGGCGCTATATGTTTTGTCGCAAAACTGCATTTGTGCAGTTTTTGGGCAAAAAGTGTAAATTTGGGCTTAATGGTGCCTGAGCTGGCATACTAGAGCAGAACGCAAGGCCAGAGAATTGACTCAATATTGAGGAACTCTGCATGTCTGACAGCAGAAGCATCTTGAATCACTGCAATAATTGATGATTGATGATGTGGAGCAGGTGACAATTTCATGAAACCCTGTATCCTTTCACCCCTGCCCTAGTGGGTTTCTGGTTGTAGGCCAATGAGATGATGGAAGTAGCTGAATTGTCACCCCTGGGCATGGTTGGTCATTCTGCTTCCATCACAGGGAATGACAAAGGAAAGGGATAGAAACTACTCTATCATAAGAGGTGGTCCATGGAACGCTGAGATGGCCTATGCCAAGCCTGCTAAAAATATGTTTTATCTGATTATGAAATGTTAACTTGCCAACCAATTTCACATTCTTAGGAAACCAGTGCCACACCATTAGGGGATCATTAAATGATATTTGCCTTTTTCTCTTGAAGAACCTTTTGAGAAACAGGCAACATAAGAAATCATGAGAGTTTTCATTTGCTCTATTGATTTGGCCAATCCAAGAACTTTACCCATAGTTGACTGGAATGTTTTAGAGTTATGGGGTTCCCTACACATATATAGACCAGATATCACACAGACAGTATGAGTTAAATTTATACCTTATGCCTATTGCATGTATTCTATGAGGAAATTAACAGTTTGTTGGGGTCGCTTGGCTCAAAATTAGTGATCTTTAGAGCAGATGTCAACATACCTGAAGACTGGTTAAAGGAATTATTCTTCTGTCAAAAAACAAGTTATTGTACCATGGTCTGACAACACTAGACTCATGAAACTCTTAGTGAAATATCAAGATGAAGAAATTATTTTTGACAAAAACCTAACGTTTCTATCAAGAACTCGTACTAGATCCTCCATTGAACCTTCACTATGCCGTTAAATACTGAAATAATATAAATAATAAAAGGTGCTAGATACATCCAACATTTCCAAAAATGAATGGCTGAAAAGTTAAATGAAGTAAATTCTAAACAAAAAATGTAATAGGAACATTAGATCATTTAAATATATGAGGAGGAAGGTGATAAAGCAAAGGACCCAATGAGATGAGATGAAGCAATAGAAACATGAGCAAAGATAAGGATATTCATTAATGGGGGAAGAAATGCAAATTTAAGGGACATGCTATATTTGTGTTAAAAACAAAAGCAGTGCAATAAAGACAGAATTATAGTAGGTAGAGGAAGGTGACCTTCTAACCAAGTGTGAAAAGAAAGCGGAATAGGGGTGTGATTAAATGTGGAATATTTGGTCATCCTAATAAATTTTAACAATATATGGAGTAAGAGGATGTGGGAGAGGATAAAGGATCTGACAAAAACCTGCAATGCCAGAGATGTGAAAATGTGTGTGGGTTGGATAGTGTTGAGTGTTTATTTCAGATACATAGGTCAAATACTTTGAAATTACAGTTTAATTAGAGAGTGGATGCAATGTCAAAGAAAATCACCAGAAGATCTGGGTCTGTGCCAAAGTGATCACTTTGAATGTCTATCATAGTAAATGCACCTCCACTTGTTCAGAGGTGTCTTATTGGGTTTCTCTAATGGTTCAAGTTTTTTGTGTTTTCTTCAGTATGAGTTAAATAGTTCTTATTTCACTACGTTGGTCTGTCTGAGAGAAGATCCTCAGGGCCTCCTGATCACCCTCTGTATCATGCAAGCCCTCTCCTATAAAGGATCCACCTATGGTATAACTCTTTCATCAGGATATGTAGAATCAGCTCTGGTTGATGCTAAAAGTATGCAAAATTATTGAAAATTTGCAAAAATTATACACAACTACACAAAATGGAAAACTGGCATTTAGAGCAATATTTTAGCATGAAATGTGTCCTTGTGTCTGTTTTGGACTGTAACAATGTATTTTGCACTAAAAAGAGTACACAAACTACAAATGCCACAAACAACAACCACTAGTGTTCTGGTCATACAAATTGTTCCTGTACTCCTGTGTGGCATAAAGGTGTAATTTTGAGAATTTTGCGTAACAAACATAATGCAAAATTCATAAAATTATTTGAGATAACTCCATTGTAACAAGAATTTCGCCCATGCGGATTTGATGTTCAATCTTGAACCAAATTTACTAGCCTCTACTGGTGCCTCATGTCAGTCAATCAGTGGGTTTGTCTGGGGAGCTCCAGAACAAGTCTGACTGTGGCATTCTGTATGGACTGTAGTCATTGGAGGAGGTGAGCTGTTATCCCTGTGCAGAGAGCATTGCCTTAGTTCAGTTAGCTGGAGATGAGGTCCTAGGTGATGGTAAATCTTGACCTGAGTTGTCATGGTCAGCTTGTTTTCCAGAATGATGTCTACGTTCCTAGCATGGTCAGAGGGGGTAGGAGCAGGTCCCAGTTCTGAGAACCACCAGGATGCATCCCATGGGAAACTTTAGTTTCTAAAGATCAGTAACTCTGTCTTCTCCGTATTGAGCTTCAGGCATTTGTCCTTCATTTAGTTGGCAATGCTTATCATGCAGCTGTGGAAGTTGGTCTTGGTGTAGTCTTCAGCGAGGGAGAGGATGAATTGTGTGTCATCGGCATAGGATATGATCTTGAGGCCATGTGTTTTGACGATGCTGGCCAGAGGTGTCATCTAAGTATTGAAGAGGGTGGGGCTGAGCGAGGATCCTTGGGGTACTCCACAGATGTTTTTCTTGGATTCAGAGGTGAAGGGGGAAGGTGGACTTTTTTCATTCTTCGAGTGAGGAAATAGGCGATCCATCTGAGAGCAGCTCCTTGGATGCCTATGTTGTGCAGCCTTGTGAGAAGTGTGTGGTGGGACCTGATTGAAGGCTTCGGAGAGGTCTAGGAGGATCACAGACGCAGTCTCTCCTTGGTCGAGTAGGGCTCTGATGTCGTCGGTAGCCATGATGATGGCTGTCTCAGTGCTGTCATTACTGCAGAATCCAGATTGGGAGGAGTCGAGTAGGAGATTCTGGTCAAGATGTGAGGAGAGTTGTTGGCTGATGGCTTTTTCTAATACTTTGGCTGGGAAACTAGAGCAGGGAGATCGGGCAATAGTTGCTGAGTTCACTGTGGTTTGCTGATGGTTTATGTAGTGGGGCATTGCCTTCTGTGTGTTTCCAGTCATCAGTGAAGGTGTCTGTGACAATTGAGGTGCTGAACAAGGTGGTGAGTATGTGGCAGATTCTTCACCTAGGTTGAAAATGTGGTGAGGGCATGGGTGGGTTGGGGACCTTGAGTAGGGTGGGTGGTTGTGAGGGCATTGATCCATGTGTCCTTTTGGACTTTGCTCCAGCTGCTGTGGGGGGCGTTGGGTGGACTGGGGGCTGAGGTCCCTGAGCTGGTGAGGCTGAAGTGGACAATGGAGTGGTCAGTCCAGGTGAGTTCCATGGTGTGCCTGTACATGAGGCGTTCGCTGAAGGTGAAATTCGGGTCTAGCATACAGTCTGTGGTATGCCTGGGTTGTGGATGAGTTGGATGAGTCTAATGTTGTTCAGGCTGTAGAGGAGTTTGGTAGTGTTGATGTCATTTTGGTTGCCGAGATGTAAGTTGAGGTTGCTGAGAAAATGTAGCTGTTGGTGAGGGTGGCGATGAAGTGGGAAATGAAGTTGCAGAAGGCTGGAAATGGTCCTGGAGAACGGAAGGCGAGGGTGCCCAGATGGAGTTTTTTTTTGTCTATTTGGAGTCTGAAGTTGAGGTGTTCCATGGTTGTGGTGATGTCGTCATTTGTGGTGGTGCAATGGATGGATTCCTTTTGAATGGTGGTGTTCCCTCAGCAAGGCTTGATGAAGTCGCAGTGGGTGATTTTGTATTCTCACGGTATTGCTGTGGCAATCCCTGGGACAGAAGTTGGGTTGAGCGAGGTCTCAGCAAGGAAGAGGAGGTCAGGTGTGAGAGTGGATATGAGATCCTAATCCGTAGAGGTGTGAGTGTGTTCTCACTAGGGTGCATGTGAGTTGGTGTTTTTGTTCAGGTGGTGCCTGCTGTGTGTTTGGGGTGGGGCTGATCAGTGGACTGGTGTGTGCTTTTACTGGTGAAGTGGCAGTGGGTGCAGGTGAAAGGTCCTACTATGGAGTGTGGGTCACCGTTTGTGCAGTGTTTGTTGTGGTGTCTTGGGTTGAGGGTGCAGAGCTTGGCAATGGTATATCTGTGGGGGGTGTGAGTGCCAGGGGTTGTGGCACTGGGTGTGGTTCAGGTGTGAATGGGCTTGCCTTTGGCACACCAGCAGCAAGACCACTGTACGCAGTCATGCTGCAGCTGGCATTAACTAGGTCTTGGGTATGGGCGGTATCCTTCTATTGGCAGGAAGAACGGTAAGTGGTAGAACCCAGGAGGCTGCAGCGGTGTCATTCCGTCAAAAGGCGGTAACTGTTTTAGGCAGCAACAAGCAGGAACTGGAAGCCACATGCAAGTGGCAGGCTAGCTGCCCAGGTGCCTACTACTACAGGTAAGCTTGAATCTTGCTTTTTTTAGGGATTCCTAGACAATTTCTGTGCTGGACTACTTCAGAAATGTTACTAACGATAAATAGATAGAGCAGCTAACACACTATAAGTGTCAAGAGCAGGACCATGAAGAACTGTGAGAACAAGGTGCATTTGGATACAAAGTCAAGGGCGGACCTTGTTGTTCCAGCTGGTCTACAGTTTTTTTTATACACATTCCAGGTAGCAGAAAAATACACCATTAAAAACTGAGGGACGGTTGCTAAAGATCACACAAGCTCTATTTAACTTTCTTTAAGATCCTAGAACTCTGAAATGCATGTTAGGTCCGCTGTTAGATTCTTTTGAACTAACAAATAAAATTACTTTCTTATTCCAAAATGAGATCAGGCTACTGAGGAATAAAATCTTATCAATTCCCAGTTTTACTGGGGGAGACCGCCTCCCCATTGAACACCGCTCATCTTAAATTATGAAAACCTTGGCTTCATCACCGCCGCAATGAAGACTTGAATAATCATTTACTCTATCTCATATGGATTTGCTCCGTCAGAAACATATACTCCTCAGAAAGCAAAACCTTCCAATCGCTGACCCTCTTCCTATAACCATATTTCTAATCTGACAATTTTCAGAAAAGTGATGGAAAATATTGCGTGCCAACAAATTGAAAATTTTACACAGATAAATGTTTGCTCGATACCAGGCAGCCTGCTTTCCTTCATAATGGGACATTGACCAGAACCAGCAATTCTGGATATCAGAATCTGAGTGTTTAGCCCTGAAATAGAGCCTAGTTGTCAGCCATGGCATTAGGGGACTTCTTCACCACTTTCAACATTGGAGATCATTGGTTTTTACTAGAGTGGCAGGAAGTATTCATTTAAGAGCTAGTCCCAGACCTCACTGACCATTAGGAACCTTGGCTCTAGTTCGATTTCGATCTCTACTTGAAAATTCATGTACCCAAGGATAAAAACAGGAATGTCTACCTTTGCCAGTCAGAAAAGAACTCTGTCCCAAGGTGCCAAATGTTAGGATATGTCAACTAAATGAGCTCGATTTATTATATTTGGACTTCTCCAGTAGGATACACCTGTCAGTTTATATGCCGACTGGGAGGCTCATATGCAGAGGCTATTTACCCAGAATGAGAGATGCCCACAACCTCCGTGGCAAAGTTAGTCTATGCTTTGTGAGCAGGAAGTCCACGTTATTCATTCTGCACTCCTGTGTTCTGGTTATAGGGTACATGAGTCCTAGTAGGCACTCCTCCGAGTAGAGCAAAATTGTTCCAAGCTTCAGCGCTGTGTAATACAAGAATGCTGAAGTCCTGGCCTACTACACACCATTTGGAAAACATCTACGCCCTCAGCATGACACCAGGAGCAGTTCCTGAGTGGGCCATATATACCTTCTGAAGCTGAACTGGGATCACATATATGCAATGTAAGAAAATACACTATATAAGCCTGAATCTCATATTTTAAGACGCTCACAATCCTAACCCACATCTTATTTGTGAGGGCCCTACCTACATTATTTACACAAACAGAAGAAACATGGTTCAAGTTGGTGCCCAGCAGCACCAGCATAGCCTGGTTCAGTAGCATAATCGTTTCCATCAGAGCCCGGTGTTAGCAGTGTCTAAGCAACAATGTTGGTGGTCTGTTCCAACATTCCACAGTTCCACTTATGGTGATCCACCCAAGTCAAAAATATGTAATGGAACTGAGAGGTATATTTTTACTTTACCTTGTAAAATGTACACTGTATGAAAAGTTCCTGATGCAAGACACAACTCAAGTAACAAATCCAGTTTCCACATTGCTGTGTTGTTAGCCCATGTACGTTTGCGGGCTCTGGGCTGGATTCACTAGTGTAGAGCCTAAGGTCATGTTTGTTCTCTTTGGGCACCTCTTTATACAATTGTGAGTCACTCAACAGTTTTGGTGGAGGGCTACTGTGGCATAAATCACAAATGAAATCTTCAGCCAAAGCCATCAACCATATTTATTATTAAACAAACAGTGTTTCCAGGTGTGCTACTCATAAAAACAGCCACTTGCAAACTGGAGTTGTATGGCCTCATAGTATACATTCATGTCTGCCACTCTGACATTTGTTCCCATCATAGGGAGCTGGAGATTGTCCAAAACCACTCAGCTTCTACTACCATCCCATAGGAAGCCAGTAAGTGTGTAACTTTCTCGGAAGACTAACAAAATGAGTATCACTGAAACATTTCAGAAATACTGAAGAAGACAGTTCATTGGCAGCAGTTTTGGTCAAAGCCACACAACTCACTAAAGACAGAAGTCCCTTCCATAACATTCAGAGACCAGTATTCAGCTCTCTGTGGCTCAAATACACTGCCTTCAATAAGATTACAATAAGTATGAGGGAGCCATAGTTTTGGAAACCTGAAACAGAATGTTCCCATTTAAAGAACCTTTCAGTATAGTTTCAAGATCCTCCATAGTCAATGTCCAAGTGGGAAAAAGCACACATTGCCCCAATTGAAGAGGAGTCCAGAGAACAAACGTTCTTCACTATCTTCATTACAGGTGTTTGGTGAGTCATCTGGTTTGGATATGAAGCAGAAAAACAGCATTTGAGAAGATGTTTACCTGTTGTGCTAATGCCTCTGTAAATTTTTTCCTTATATTTTAATAGGGTAACCCATAAATCCATAGGACCTGGGTATCTAATAGTACAAACACCAGTTGGTCCACAGAGATAATCAGGATACTATATTCAATTAACACATCCTAAAATGACATATCTACATCTCCCACCCAAGCTCACAGGATTTGTGTGAGTACAGAACCAGAAGAGGGGTGAGCGGAAAAGCTGTGGACACATTCATTACACACATACAATCTTCACATAATTTCTTCTAACTGAGTCACTAATCAGATCACTAGTTATACAAACAATTTAGCCTAAGTGGGCTCTCACTGTGATCTTCTCATTCTTTGACTCATAATAGTCACGTCACCCATTTGGTACCAGAAATTCGTAGTTACTGGGTATCTAATAGTACAAACACCAATTGGTCCACAGAGATAATCAGGATACATTAACTCAATTAACACATCCTAAGATGACATATCTACTTATCCCACCCAAACTCACAAAATTTGGGTGAGTACAGAACCAGAAGAGGGGTGAGCGAAAAAGCTGTGGACACATTCATTACACACATACAATCTTCACATAATTTCTTATAACTGAGTCACTAGTCATCTCACTACTTATTCAAACAATTTAGCCCAAGTGAGCTCTTACTATGATCTTATCATTCTTTGACTCATAATAGTCACGTCACCCGTTTGTTACCCATTGTGTGTATATATATATATATATATATATATATATATATATATATATATATATATCCAACAGGTCGGCCAGTAGGTAGTTTTATTTAGTTTTATTTAGGACTTCGTGTCAATAAGAAAAGCTTTTTTTTCTTTTGCCAATAACTTTGGCACCGTTTGAAGAATCTTCACAACATTTTTTAAAGGTAGTACGCCAATCACTTCACAACATCATAGCATAAACAATTCATTGATGATTGTTGTAAATTTGATGAATTTTGAAACCTGATACCCCTTGAGATACCACCTTTTTTGATATATTTCATTTAATATGGAACTGAAGCACATCCTGTTCCAAGGGACCTCCGGGGTGATCCCATTTCTAACCCCTAACCATGTAGGTTCCCTAGTCTCAAACTAATGGGGTTAAAGGCTTGGAATAGAGCAGTGAAACAATATATATATATATATATATATATATATATATATACAGTATATATATAAATATGTATCTATATATGTCTTTGTATATATGTGTGTGTGTATATATATATGTGTGTGTGTGTAAAACATATCTATATATATATATATATATACACACTTATATATACATATATACACACACACACACACACACACACACACACATATATATATATATATATATTGTTTCACTGCTCTATTCCAAGCCTTAAACCCCATTATATATATATTTATATATATATATATATATATATATATATATATACATACATATATATATATAATTTGTTTTATAGCAGAAATAGTGTTGCAGTCCAGGAGTGAACCATGGTTCCATGCTTACTGTTGAGATTAGAAATGTAAATCAATAAATTAGACATCTTCGCTGGCTTGCTAAGCAATGGGTTAGCTATTCTCAGCAAATAAGTTCTGTGGGTGCTGTAATCCACCCAAAGGTTATCAATTTGTAATGTTAATGGCTTTGAGGTGTGGCAGGTAGACATCATGTCCACAGAATATCAGCGGGGAACAACACTCCTTTCATTCCCTTAGAAAACTGGTTAAGGCTTTTACCAGTAGTTAGCACCACTCGAGGCAGAAGGTCTCACACCTCCATTCTCACATTATTCATTATTTTTTACCAGAATGTCACAAGAGCATGTAGAGGAGGCACTGTGCCCACGTCTTGTTGTATCCTGGGTGTTGCACTCCTTTAGCAAAATGTATTTGTAGAATTTTTATTGAAAGCACCCTGCTATCTTCATTGATAAAGCAGATGTGAATGTGGAATTATTGATAAATGACGCCAGATGTCATGTTTTCTCTGACTCTGGAGTATATTTTCTTTGTAACCCCTCAAAACGTGTATTCAACCTTTGGCAAATATGGAAGAAACGTCCAGAAGATTGCACATTAAGGAGCTGATTTAAGAAAAGTGGTGCTGCACCAGGTGCACTGCCACTTTCCTTGCGCCCCTTAGTGCCCCCCTACTGCCACCATGTGTGTGCTGTATTTAAAGTTTGGTGCACCATGGTGCAGGGTAGGGGGCAATAGCATCAGAATTCCTGACACTATTGATGTACTCTGCAGGAATAGTGCCAAAATTCTGACACTATTCTTGCAGAGTACATAGTGGCCCATTGAATTCAATGGCATACCCCCTTTTAACGCCTGCTTTGAGCCGCAAGGCACCATTTTTTCGGCCCCCCTAACGGACGAACGCCCCCTTTGCATATATTATGCTTGTCGCAGGCATTATGTAGCGTAAAGGGTTACAAGGTGGTGCAACGCATGCATTGCACCACTTTGTAAATATGGCGTTTTTGTCCATCTAACGCCACATTAGCTTAAAAAAATTACGCTAATATGTCGTTAGGGTGGATCTAGGGGGTCTTAAATCAGCCCCTAAGTTTTTGCCCTATGCCTCGTGAAGGCTTCTGACAGGCCACCTTGTGTGGAAGAATTTTACATGTATTCATTTGATGCCTGGCTAATCATGAATTCTGCGTAATGGACCATGACAAAGTGTGACGTAACATACTAGTAAGTCACAATTGGGCAGAGCTGTCTCTATGTTTGGACTGTGACTATGGCACTCGCTGAAAGGACAGAGGACAATGATTTCAGGAACAACGAAGCAGTTCAGATGAAATGAATAAAGAAACAGACATTTATTCAAACTATAATGTTAAGCCAATGTAACTAATAAGAAACAACTGCTGCAGACGAAATATAGTACATTTTGACTTTTTGCAACTAGAGTAGCAAAAGAAAGCCCGAAGAACAAGCGAAACATATGTTACAACAAGTGTCATCTTAAGGATTTTGGGGGCACTGGGCAAAATATATTTTGGGGGCCAGTGTACAGAATAAATTTGAATTGTATTACCCATTTCCTTCTAATTTAAATCCCGAATTATGCCAGGTGATCCTAAACTATATGTAAAACTTCAACAGGGTCACACAAAAGCAATTGAAATATGTTGTTCTGGACCCCAGAAATCCTTAAAATCTCACTGGGATTCCGAGACAAAATCAGAGTTAGGCAGAGAGTGAGAGAGGTAAAGTTAGAGAAATGGGACAGAGGTAAGAGAGAAAATTCACTTTCACACGAGGGTCCATGGAAGTTGGGGGGTTAATGTAATTGCCCACTTTGCCAATGCGTTAAAACATCTCTGGTTACAACCCAAAGTGCAAAGGGTGGGTAACACGTTTCCAAGGGCTCAAAATCCATTCCCTTTTTTTCTGCAATTTTCCGACACTCTTCACACTTAAGTGATAGCCAGGGATCATATTTATGTTTTTAGAACGTCACGATAATTTTCCAACATTGCAAGTAACCAACCAAAATATTTATGTGGTGCAAACCCAGTAGTTTTGTGCTTAACTTTGCTACACGGAGAGCGGCGGGCGGAGGAGGGAAGGGTGGGTGGCATATATTTTAGCCTCTTTTATTAGTCAGACAAATCTCAGCTGCTGCCTGTCTATTTCTGAGCTGGAAGATTCCTATGTGTGTGCAGTAGAAAACCGTGGCTCAATTTGAGAAAAATACTGTATTTTTTATCCTTCCTGGCACGGTGTTGCATAAAGTATGCACAGGTCACTGCTAAGATAACCTTTTGGACTAAAAAAGGGCTTCATTTTTCTAAGACCAACTAGTTGAAACAAACATCTGAATCAAACGTTGCTTACTTTATTTGCACTGTTCATGGGAGAATAGCTTCTTGGGTAAACAAAAGATCGGGAGCCATTCCAAATACTTCAAGCACAACACTCTTTTGTGATAATATGTCGCTACTGGAATTCAGTTTGAGATGTGTAATAAGAATTACAACTTCCTCGTTGGGAATTTGGCAAGAAATATGCAAACGGGTACACGCTGTGCCTATAAATAACAGCCACATCTCTGTTTATTTTTTTAAAAATTACGGTGCATATGTGCCCCTTTATTGCATGGTACTACAATAGACACGACTCTCCAGTCTAATTTAAAAAATCCGGATACCTTTGTTGCAGGGACGTTATAGTTAGGATCAGAACTTCCAAGCATACAACCATAGAAATTCAGTTTTAACAGTAAGGGTTATTTGAAGTAACTATAACTCGTGTCCTAAGGTAACTATAACTTGTGCTCCCGCCGTGCACAGTTTTCAGATCAATAATGTTATTGCAAATGTTGCAATTATATATTCAATGATGTCATAGAAGATGCAATTACTGATGTAATATGTGGGTTTCCAGAAGTACATGGCGAGTGCAAGCGTTACAGTTACCTTAGGGCACGAGTTATAGTTAATTTCTAAGGTTTTTTAAATGCTAATTCCTAACTATGATTTCCCTAAATCCTTTGTTTTTTTCAATGAATTTCTATTTTGTTTTTTAGCACAGCAGCGGTTAGCCGCAATGCCCTGCTGCCAACCCACTGTGTGCATCCAACCCTACTCCACAAGGGAAAAGCAAGGAGAAGGCATGAAAACTAAGGAAAAGCAAGAAGAAGGCACACAAAACAGGAGAAAAAAGCAAAGAGAAAGTAGTGAAAAGGAGGAAAAAGCAAGGAGCAGGCACACAAAAAATATGGGAGAAAGCAAGAACAAAGCAAGGAAAACGAGGGAAAAGCAAGGAGCAGGCACACAAAAGGGGGAAAAGTCAAGGAGAAACCAGTGGAAACGAGGGAAAAGCAGGCAGCGGACACACATAAAATGAAAGAACCTGCAAGGAGAAAGTGAAAACAAGGGAAAAGCAAGGAGCGGGCACACAAAAAAACGGAAGGAAAAGAAATGTTAAAGTAGTGGGAACAATGGAAAGCAAGAAGAAGGCACTCAAAAACAGGGGGAAAAGGAAGGAGAAAGCACTGAGAATGAGGGAAAAGCAAGGAGAAGGAACACAAAAGATGAAGTAAAAGCAAGGAGAAAGTGAAAAAAGGCAAAAGAAAGGAGAAGGCACACTAAAAATGGTGGAAAATCAAGGAGAAAGCAATAAAAACGAGGGAAAAGTAAGAAGAAGGCACACAGAAATGGGGGAAAAGGCAAGGAGAAAGCAGTGAAAATGGGGGGAAAGCAAGGAAAAGGCACACAAAAAATGTGAAAAAGCAAGGTAAAACTAGGAAAATGCAAGGAGCGGGCACACTAAAACATGGGAAAAGGCAGTAAAAACGAGGGAAAAGCAAAGAGAAGACACATAAAACATGGGGAAAAAAGCAAGGTTAACGCAGTGGAAACAAAGGGAAAGCAAGGAGAAGGCGTTCAAAAAAGCAGTTAAAAACAAGGAGAAAGCAGTGAGAACTAGGGAAAGCAAGGAGGCATGGAGAAGGCACACAGAAATGGGGAAAAAGCAAGCAAAAGAGTGAAAACAAAGGAAAAGCAAAGAGAACCACATAAAAAAGGGGGAAAAGCAAGAAACAAAAGAGTGAGAACCAGGGAAAAGCAAAGGGAAGGCACACAAAAATGGGGGAAGCAAGGAGAAAGCAGTGAGAATGAGGGAAAAGCAAGGAGAAGGCACACAGAAATGGGGGAAAGGGCAAGGAGAAAGTAGGGAAAACGAGGGAAAAGCGAGGAGAAGACACACAAAATATGTGGGAAAAGCAAGGAGAAAGCAGTGAAAACAAGGCAAAGCAAGAAAAAGGCACACAAAAAATGAGCCAAGCAAGGAGAAGCAGTGAGAATGAGGGAAAAGCAAGGAGAAAGCACACAGAAAACAAGGGAAAAGGCTAAGAGAAAGCAGTGAGAACAAGGAAAAGCAAAGAAAAGGCACATAAGAAAAGGGATACAAGGCAAGGAGAAAGTAGAAAAAATGACATAAAAGCAAGAAGAAGGGAAACAAAAATGGGGAAAATAGCAAGGCCAAACCACTGAATACAAGATGAAAGCAAGGAGAAGGCAGACACAAGATTGGGGAAAAGGAAAGGAGAAAGCAGCAAAAACAAGGGAAAAGCAAGGAAATGGCCCACCAAAAAATGGGAGAAGAGCAAGGAGAAAGCAGTGAAAATTAGGGAAGACCAACAAGAGGGAACACAAAAAATGGGTGAAAGCAGTGAGAACGGGGGAAAAGCAAAAAGAATGCTCTCAAAAAATGTCGGAAACCAAGGAGAAGACAGGAGCAAGAGCAATGCAGCAGCACAGGGAGAGCTGGGCCTTTTATAAAAATTTAGCTGTGGATTCAGGGATCCACGGATCTACTGTGATTGTGCAGCAAAAATAATGTAAAAAATGTTTTGGTCCCTGGCAGGGTCCCTGTGGGACCCTACCACCAGGCCTAAGAGATCAGCGTATTCCTACCTGCCCTTTCGGTTTTTATTTTATTTGATTTTTTACTTTTTTTTGGAGACCCGGCTGAGTCTAAGTCCTCAAATGGCTGTCAGCACTTCCTGGTTGAAATTCTGGCAGCCAGTCAGATCTCAGCGTGAGATCTGTCAGATCCACAGAGGATTCCCGTCCCTAGATATACAAATGTATTTTTCCTTAATAACTCCACAACTACTGAACAGATTTACACCAAATTATAAAAAGGCTCTTTCTGGATCAAGAGCTAGCTTTCCGCCAAATTTCTTGTAATTCCGTTAAGCAGTTCGGGCTGTAGTAGTGTCTAATGGGAAATGTAATAGGGAAAATACATTTTGGGACTCCCCTTTTTTCCGCGCCGGTTTGATTAATCACCCCAAACTTTCTACACAGCAGCAGAAGAGAGTGGCATACTAACAAACAAATAAAAAGGTAGTAGTGGTATACCTACTACACCTTCTGTCCTTCAAGAAACAATAGTAGTTGGTAAAGTAATGTACAGCATGACATTAGTCAATATGGTGCATGTCTGTATACTTACCCTACTACCAAAGGCATGGAAATCATTGGCACACTAAGGATCCACTGAGACGTATTAGTCACATTGAATGCAGACAAACTCAGAACTCAAAGTCCAACTGTAAATGTAATAATCCAAATAGTAAGGATGCGTAAAAATCAAATAAATTCAGAATCCTTTATTGGTATGTAGTGAAATCAATTCTTCCAAATCTAAATATTCTTTACTCCATAGTCGACATGTGATTTGTCACATCTGTGACTTTTTCAAGGTTATAAAGATTACAAAAACCTGTCCAATCCTGAAAAGTGTAATAGTAAGCCTCAAAAGGCATATAAGCCAAGAGACCCTTCATACATACTGGGAGTAATACGTGATGTACCACAAGAAAAGTTGCAAGGATGTCTATATCCAGAATACGCGCTGTTCAGTAAAATTCAGAACTTGGGCAAAGAAGTAGGCGACCTGTCAAAACTTTGGCAAATAAATTGTCTTCAAAGTGTGTATTATGAAACAATTGAGAAATTTGTACCAGAGACCTAGTAGTGTATGTGCTGTGTGTTTCCTACTAAGCCGTCTGTAGTTATGTGTACATTCTTGTTAGTTGATGGCTCAATTAATGTGTGGACCGCGATAAGTCCCCATTTGCGATGCTAAGTATTGGTCCAAATGAAGCGTTCATGACACAAGAATTTACACCAAATTAAAAGACCATGGGCTAGCTTACCTCCAAATTTCTTGTAATTCCATCCAGCTGTTCGGGCTGAAGTTGTGTCTAAAATTCCAAAGGGAAATTTCATGGGGAAAACGCATTTTGGGACTCCCCCTTTTTCTCGGCCTCCTACTTGGTGAATCAACCCAAAACTTTCTAGACTTTCTAGACAGCAGCTGAAGTGATTGGCATACTAGCTTTAAACATTTCGTGAAGATTCTTTAAACGGAACCAAAGTTATTGGCAAACCGAAAAAAAGCTTTTCATATGGTCATATGGACAATAGGTACAAAATAAAATTCCCTACTGGCCGTCTGTTGGTATTGTATATATATACTGTATATACACATATACATATATATAAACACACACATATACACACACACACAAAGCCGCACACACGCACACACACACACAGATTTCTTGATTTCTTTCCCTTAATAACTTTACACCCGTTTGATAAATCTCCACAAAACTTTGCAGGCCTGTTGTACCCATTACATTAACAACACAAAAGGACAATGGACGGAGTGCTGAAACTTTTCAAACACTCACCCCCAGTCACAGATCTAGGTTTAATCCATTGTTCTTTTGCCCCCCATGGCACCCCAGTTTGGACCCAGCCATATGCAAATCTTTTTTGACCCTGTTCCCCATGGGAACATTCCAGCCCGAACTGCCAGGCCAGGTCCTCACTGGACCAGAAACAAGCACTCTAGGACCGGTTACAGGGAATCACCCTTCATCAGCCAGGCTAGCTTAAATCCAGTGGCACAGTGAGCACGGGACTCATGTCTGGGCATACACTTCAAACATAGGGCAACTTTAGCAACATAAAAGGATGATGGACGGAGTGCTGAAACTTTTCAAACACTCACCCCCTGTCACAGATCTGGGTTTAATCCATTATTATTTTGCTCACCATGCCACCCCAGTTGGGACCCAAACATATGGCAATCAGTCTTGACCCTGTTCGCCATGGGAACAGTCCAGTCTGACCTGCCAGGCCAGGACCCGCCCCCCCAGACCAGAAACAAACACCCTGGGACCGGTTTCAGGGTATCATCCTTCATCAGCCAGGCTAGCCACTCTGTAGTTATAGTTAGGGTCACCAGAGACAGGCATTTTTTTGATCTGTGTACCGTAATAACTTTGCACCCGTTTATCAAGTGTCCATGGCGCTTTGCAAACCTTTTGTCCCCATTTCATTCTTGGAGTCCTGAAAGTTTTGTGCCATTTATTCAAGGGGGTGCAAAGAAAAAGGGGTTCCTAAACGGGCATGAAATCTAATGAATTTTACATTTTCAATTTGTCTAAAAGCGTCAGTAGGACTTATAACTTGCCACTGTATCATTCACTATGTTCTGCCAAATTATATAATTTCAGATGTTATTAATGCAATGAATGCACATGCTCTAAAGTCTGTATTATACAAGGGTATAGTTAGTGCATGGACAAGGGGTGAGCTATAGTTAATGTAGTGTGGCAACTGGGGGGGAAAAGACTTTACAGAGGTGTGTAAGTTATATGAATTATAAGTTGGTGCGTAAGTATAAATATGAGTAATAAGTATGACATATTAATTTGAAAGTGGTGTATACCTGATAAATGTGAAATATAACTATGACTTTAGAATTTCTAATGTTTTTGTAGTTTAAGATGGGTTTCTATAGAAAAAACAAATAATGATTTCCTAACAATAAGTTCTTTATCCTTTGTTTAATTGCATATATATATATATATATATATATATATATATATATATATATATATATATATATATACATATTTATATATCCGCTTCTGGGCCACCAAAAAGCTTCAGCACTGGACCTCATGAGCGTGGACTCACGGTCATAAATCAATGCTCCAGCATACATACATGGCCAGAACTCGTGGGATGGGTTTACTCTCGTTTATTTAAAGGAGTTGAAGAACAGATGCATTTCGGCAAGCCATAAATGCATCTGTTCTTCAACTCATTTGAATAAACAAGTGTAAACCCTTCAAAACTCGTGCCCCTAGGTAAGTCAAACTTGCGCCCCTGCCATGTACAGTTTTCTCCTCAATAGCTTTACTGCAAATACTGCATTGATATTATCAATGTTGATATAAAAAGATATAATGAGTGCTGTATTGTCTGGGATAATTAACAGTGCATGGTGAGGGTGCGCGTTATAGTTAGTATCTTAGGGCACGAGTTATAGTTAGTTCTTGAAATAACTCTAACTATAACAGCTGAATTTATATGTTTTGTATGTTTAAAATGTGAGCCTTACTATAACGTACATGTCACCTTTGAATTTTTGAGTGAATTTCTATGTTTATTTTAGCTTCATTTCCTAACTATAAAGTCCCTCTAACCTTTTGTTGTTTCAGTGAATTTCCTTTGTTTTTTTTACCTTAGAGCAATTTGAATTATAATACGTTAACACAAACACTGCCACGCACTGCTTTGGCCATGCGCTGCGGCGGTTGGTCACAGGATCTGGCTTGCGGTCAACCCCTATAAACACCCAATCCCACGCCATGCACGGCCTCCAGCCAGGTCCTGCTGCTAACCCACCCAACTCCATAGGGGCGTGGCCTGCTGAGCAGCGAGATGGACGCTCTCTGAGTGAGCTCCGCCGGCCGGACCGAAATCCTGCAATTGTCCTTCACACCGGGGTGAGCCTGAGCTGCCAAGACCGGCAGAAAACGTACAGGTGGCGGTGAGGCATAAGCGGAGGTGCGATATTCCCGCCTTCCATCACCTTGGAGGAGCTCGGGACCCGCACAGCCTGTGGGGGGACCTGGTGGAAGCACCTGCTGGAGCTCGTTTGGGGGTGAGCCGTGACTCGAGCCCGGGGCGTGCGCTGACGGCGGGGCCTGGGCTGGAGCTGCAACGCGGTTGTGGAGGAGGCTGGGGGCCTTTGCTGGTGGTTCACGGCGGGACCCGGTGGGTCTCTCTTCACCATGGGTAAACATGATTCTAAGCAGCCGAAGCTGAACTTTGACCATAAGCGCTCCACGCGTCAGGGAGAGTTGGAGCAGGGGCCCCAGGCGGCGGAGGGGCACGACCTGGCCGCTGACGATCCTGGCGAAGATTTACGCACGCTGATGCTTGAGATGCGTTCTAGCCTCCGCAATATTGACACTAAACTGGACAACCTCACCAGTCAGTTAGACTCTGTGAAAACACAGGTGGCGACGCACGAGACGAGGTTGGACACGCTTGAGGCTCGCCAATCTGAGTTTCATGAGTTTCAAGTGGAAACGAAGGACCGGCTCCTGCATATGGACAAATTATTGGAAATAATCCGTGCGAAGAATGAGGACTTAGAAGCGCGGTCCCAGCGCAATAATCTATGCGTCACGGGGGTCCCAGAGACCACTGCCATAACTAAAATGGAAAACTATGTCACTGAACTCCTACACAAATTGTTTGACCCTAGTCTCTCAGCGGTATTTGCAGTAGAGAGGGCGCATAGGTCGCTGGGTCAGAGGCCCCCTGTTGGAGCGCCGCCCCGGCCCATAATTGCGAGAATCTTGAACTACCAAGACCGAGATTTGATCCTTAAACTGGCAAGGGAAAGAGGTACCATCACGCACAAGGGCAATAACATCTCCTTCTACCCTGACTTCACCCCGGCTGTCCAGGCTGCCCGCCGGGAGTTTCTGCCTACAAAGCGACTTCTTCTGCAGGCGCAGATTCCGTACTCACTCCTCTATCCGGCTAAGTTAAAGGTGTCCTTTGAGGGGTCTGCCCACATATTCACTGAAGCCAAGGAGGCGATGAAGTTCGCCAAACATGTGGGACGCAAATCCGCACAACGACCCAAGGATGCTGCGGAGGCAATGGATAGCAGGCTCTGCGACAATGAGTAAACGCGGGTCCCATCTACTATATCCTGAGGGGAATGGCTCCTTTTTGTCTGTGGACTTCTATCCGCTGGAAGGGGTAGGCAACTTGTGATGCCCGGTGTTCAATCGTTGACATCTGCTATCCTAGATAGATCTAAATTATTAGGTTTTGAGTGGCTAGGATCCCCTGCAGATCTTCCGGCCACACCGTTTCACACGGGGGAGTAGCCGGCATCGCCACACCCCCTCGGGAATGTTCCCTTGTTTATTTAAATGTCGCTTTGGGGATAGTATGGGGATGGCTACTCTACGACCCGGTTGGGGGGTTGGAGTGGGTGGGGGGCGGTTGGTTGGGGTTTTTGTTTTGTTGTTTACTGCCAACTTTTATTGTATGCTATCTGCGTGGTGTCCTGTGCGTACAGCCTGGTCATTGTCAACATGTCTTACTGCACTTTACATAATGTGTGTGGGGAATGCCCAGAGTGGATAAAACTTTGAACTGTCTTACCTGGAATGTTCGGGGGCTCAATGACCACAGGAAGGCTAGGTTGGTACATGCATATTTGGTGCAGCACTGTGTGGATGTCTGCCTATTGCAGGAAACTCATTTGAACACCGCCCCTGCCCAAAGACTGCGTCACACCAGATGGGGGCACGTTTATTCAGCTATCTATTCCAACTATGCCCGGGGGGTGGCGATACTGATACGTCGCGGGTTGGATTGGAGGGAGGGCTCTGTTCAATGCGACCCAGAGGGTAGATATGTTTTGGTACAGGGCATTGTGTGCGGAGTTTCGGTGGTATTCGTGGCTGTGTATGGGCCTAATGTTGACTCCCCAGGTTTCTTCCATAAGCTTTGGGGGCAAGTGAAAGCCACTGGATGCGATACAATTGTATGGGGAGGTGATTTCAATGCAGTACTGGATGACAAAGCATATAGGAAGGGGGTAGCTCGCACATTGAATCCGTTGGCGAGCTCCGCGCTGCGGGAAATACTGCTGGATGGTGCGCTGGTTGATGTGTGGCGGGGTAGGCATGGGGACCTGAGGGAGGGCACCTGTATATCGGCTTATAGCGGCGCGTGGTCCCGTCTTGACTTCTGGCTGGTGTCGCGGGACGTCGCACTGTGGACGGCGCAGGTAGAGCACATGCCCCGCTCGTTGTCCGACCATGCACCCTGTATGTTGAGGTTACTACTCCCTGGTGGTCCTTTTCCGGCGTTCTCGTGGCGGCTTCCGCCTCACGCATTACTTGATGATGCGTTCAAAGAGGAGATACGGACTGATATCACTGACTACTTTGAGCGCAATGTGGTATCGGTGGACACGGAGGCGACTTTGTGGGAGGCCTTCAAGGTCGTTATCAGGGGCCAGTGTATAGCCCGACAGGCGGGTGTACTGAGGGCGATACGGGGCACCCTGGTAGCGCTGGAAGTCGATATAAAACGACTCGAACGCACTTTCTTAGAGGCTGGAGAGTCAGAGGTGGCGGGGCTGCTGAAAACCAAATTATTGGAGTACGACGAGGAGGCGATGCGGGAGGTTAAATTTCTAGGGATATATGCGGAGGCGAGATGGTACGGCGAGGGTGGGAGACCGGGGAAGGTCCTGGCAAATATGATTAGGCCGCCGCATCCCGCGACGTATATTCATGAACTGCGCACGACGGCTGGCGAGCTGCTTCATGACAAGGAGGACATTGTAGGAGCATTCTCCGAGTTTTACTCTCGTTTATATACCAACACCCAGGATGAGTGTCCGGAGGGGCTTGCATCCTTCCTGGATTCCATTGCGTTGGTGTGGTTCAATAATAACCACAGAGAATATATGGACCTCCCGATAGACGCCGGAGAGGTGGCACAAGTTATCATGAGCTTGCCGCCTGACAAGGCGCCGGGACCTGATGGTCTGACAACAGCTTTCTATAAGGCGTACGTGGATGAGCTGTCGCCCCAGTTATTGGCAGTGTACGAGGAGGCCTTAGAAAAGGGGGTGTTGCCTGCCACCATGCGCGAGGCGCTGATCATCACGTTGCTGAAGCCGGATAAACCTGCTGACGATTTAAACTCCTATCGGCCCTTATCTCTGATTAATGTAGATGTGAAAATCTTGGCCAAGCTGCTCGCGAACCGGGTGCAGCCAATGTTGCCGATGATCGCACTCCCAGACCAATCTGGTTTTATACCGGGAAGAGCGACCTCCCACAACCTGCGAACGATCTTCGCCGCATTGCATTACCTACACCCTGAGGTCAGGGCTGCCGTGGTATTTTTAGATGCCACTAAGGCCTTTGATACTCTTGAATGGCCCTATTTATTCCATATATTGGAAAGGATGGGTTTCAGTGCGCTGCTGCTTAGGAAAATTCGCCTGCTTTACACTTTGCCTACAGCCAGAGTGCGGGTAAATGGCCTGGTGTCTGAACCGTTCCCTGTCTTGCGTGGTACTAGGCAGGGGTGTCCTCTCTCCCCGCTGCTGTTTGCCATAGCTATGGAGCCGTTGGCAGCTAGGATTAAACAACATCATACTGCAAGAGGTATAGGATTCAGTTCTAGAAACCTTCTACGGACGATGTGACCCTTTATCTTATCAATCCTGCGGACAACTTGGATCCCATCTTGCGGGAATTTGTCCGATTTGAGGGCTTCGCGGGCATCTCCATCAACTGGTCTAAATCGGTAATCTTTCCCCTCACAGACAGCACTGCGGAGGTGTCCTCCGAATACCCCCTGCGCTGGGAGGCGGAGGAAGTAAAATATTTGGGGATTTGGATTAGCCGGAACCTTCAGGAGATCTGGAGCCTTAACTTTGGCAGGGCTATGATGTGGCTGAGCGAGAAAGTGAAATTATGGGCTTCCCTGCCCCTGTCGCTAACTGGGCGGATTGCGTTGACAAAAATGATAGTGCTACCCAAATTCCTTTATTTATTCGTCAATATACCTATACCGCTTACGTCGCACTTCTTTGCCACTCTGCGGTCCTGCCTGGTGGCGCTGGTGTGGGCAGGTGGACAGGCCAGGGTAGCGTGGGACACGCTGGCACTACCACTGCGACAGGGAGGTCTGGGTGCCCCAGATATGAAATTGTATGCCCCATGTGCTCAGGCTCAGTTCCTGCATTTTTGGACCCACCCTGTCCCTTTTCAGCCTCACGTGGCAGTGGAACGAGATGTGGTGGCGCCCCTTCCACTTGATGTGGCGATATGCGCCAAGGCACGGCACCCTAGAGCGGATGTAGACACAGCTGGGACGCTGCAATGGGTGTGGGAGGAGTTGCGCAGGAGGGCGGGGGTCCCATTGTTGTATGCTCCATCGCTCCCTCTGTTGCATAACCCGATGCTGCCTTGTGTGGCTGATGGGATAGCCGGTCACCTAATCGACAAGCTGCATCTTCGCACCTTTGCGGACCTCTTTCCCAATGGCAAGTTCATGCCTCCCCCGGCGCTGGAGAAGGGGGGTACGGTGCCTTTTTCCGAATTATTTTTGTACCATAAACTACGTGCGGCGTGCCGGGCACTATCCAGAGAGTTCCCTGACGCGCCGCCAGTCTTTACAGCTTTAGAGGCGGTGGTGGGCTCCCCGTCTCCCCGTAAGCTGGTAACTTGTATTTATCGCCATATGCAAAACATGGCACCGGGGGTGGCGCCTAGATCTATACTGTATTGGAACGAGGAGCTCCAACCTGAGATATCTGAGGAACAGTGGGAGTTCTGCTGTGGGCAGCTTACTGAGCTTTCGCCAAACTACAAGTTGCGTTTAATACATTTTAAATACCTGCATAGGTTCTACAGAACCCCAATCAGCCTGAAAAGAATGGGGCTTAGAGAGACGGATGAATGTTGGCGATGTGGGTCGGCCTAGGCCTCTTTTCTACATATAGCATGGTCCTGCCCGAGGTTGGAGGGTTATTGGTCTCAGGTCTTTGTATTGGTAAACCAGATTGTGGGCCGCTCGGACGTCCCTTCCCCTCTGCTTGGGCTACTAGGATATGTCAGAGACACTCCGCCACCATCGCGCAAGCTACATGCATTGCTTCTACTGTTTGCTAAGCGATGGGTGGCGATCCACTGGGGTAGACGGAGGGTGCCCGAGGTGAGGGACTGGCTGGCGGATGTAACTTATGGGCACACGCAGCTAACCACGTTCTGGGAGTTACTGCCGGCTGCATCCAGGCCCAAGACATCTGGGATCCGTTTGTGAGTTGGGCTCGGGAACATCAGAGCAGGGAATCAGAAGGAGATATTTTGAGTGAATGATCCCTGGGAGGTGGGTGGTGGTAGGGGTACATCGCACTCTTCTACTCTCACATCACGGAGGCAATGCCTGTAACACTGGCATGACCCAGATCGCTGCCCCTGTCTTCCTCCACGGCTGCCCTCTCTATGCACCAAGGCAGAGTGTTGTGGCCCTCTGAGCTCCTGTATCCAGTCTAGTGGCTTGTAATTCCTATTGATATGGACATGATGACTATTGCTATATGTTCCTTTCTGTATGACGCCTAATAGCATACTGTATGTAACACACTAATGATGATGACTGGCAGGTTTGTTGGTTGTATTCTTTTGTATCGCAAAATGTTTAATAAACAAAAAAAAACAACAAAAAAAACACCCAACTCCATGACACGCACAGCCTGCGGTCAACCTCCTTTAAGCTCCAAACCCTTTGACACGCACTGCTGAAGGGGTTCGGAGATTAAAGGGGGGCAGCAATAAATAAATATATGTAGGAAGGGCTGCACAAGCCCCCCGACTATGGGGACCACCACCTCCCCAGTATTACATAATAAAAAAACTGGTGCTGACCCCTCCCCCGGGTCCAGGGTACCACCTCTCTGGGACAAAATAAAAAATATATATAGGGGAGCACACAGACCACTCTGGGCCCCAGGGGCCACCCCCTCCCCTGGCTGCATAATAAAAAAGTTTAGATGGGGCCATCACCTCCCATGGCAACATTTAAAAAATATATGGGGGCCACACGGATGCCTCTGGGTCCTGGCGACCACCACCTCCCTGAAGCTATATTCTAAAACAATTTTGGGAGCTGCATAGACCACCAGGTCCCAGGGACCACCACCTCGCCAGGGTAAATTCAAAAATATTTATGGGAGGCCACAAGGACTTCCTGGTCTCTGTGGACCACCACCTCCCTTTTTTAAATAAGGAAGAGGGGGGCCATGTGGCCCCTCCCTAGGCCTATTTATGCTCAAGGAATCCCATCCCCTGAGGCTATGCTACTTGTTCCCAGGTGTGCAGGGCACCCACTAAAATGTATGGGGACGCAGGGGTCCCCATCTCCTGTGGGAGCCGACACTGCTCACGCCTGCAGGGAGCTGCTTTAAATAGCACCCTGCCTGCATGCGGGAGCAATGTTTTTATCTCTTTTCCTGCCCGCACGTTAATGGGCACAGAAAGAGATGAAAACTCCGCTTTCAGCAAGCGTGAGAATTTTTAAACCTCCTGCTTGCTGAAAGTCGAGTTATGTTTGTTTTTGCTTGGCAAAAGCTGTCAGCTCCCGCCAAGCAATAGCAAACACCTACCTCCCAAGGGTAGCCCCCTTGGGAGGTAGCATGAACCAGCAGGGGAGGGTGGCTGTCCCCGGGCCTATGTATGGCTCCAGGAGGAGCGCTGCACGGACCCCCTCCTTCTTTTTAGAAGGACCCTCCTATGTTTTTATTTGAAATGTAGCCCCGGAGAGGTAGTGGCCCCCAGGGTGCGTGGGGGACATGTAGGCTCCCCACATACTCTTTACACATAGTCCAAGGGAGGTGGTGGTTCCTGTACAGCCCCTGCACACTTTTCAAATAGAGCTCTGGGAAGGTGGTGGTCCAAGGGGCCCAGGAGGGTCCTCAGGACTTTAATTTTTCGAAACATGCAGCCCTGTGGAGGTGGTCTTCCCTGGGCCATGGGGGGACCACGTGCCCCCCCTACATAGTTATAAAACAGAGTTTCATGGAGGTCGTAGTCCCCGGGGCTTTTAAAAGCCTTAGGAGGAGGGCCCCGTGCACTCCCTCCTATTTTTAGTCCCTAATGCCCGAGACCTGCCCACCCGAGGCCAAATAAATGAACAGCGCAGGAGACCACATTTTCTTTTTTAAATCTCAGAAATAATCTGCCAGCCCATCCATGGATTTTTTTGAGATTTTAAAAGAAAATACTTTTAGCCCTGACAGAGTTCCAAGGGGACCCTAGTACCAAGGCTAGGGGCTGAGGGTACTCTACCCTGGCCCCTTTTTTTAATGTTTTTTTTCTACATTTTTTTTAAGTTGGCTGCCAAAACTTCTTGTTTGAAGTGTTGACAGCCAATCAGATATCACCACATGGACAGATGGATCCACTGATCCTTTGCATCCTTAATATCTAAATTTTTTAACCTTTAATATCTTAAAAACCACTGAAAAGATTTACACCAAATCACAAAAAGCACACTTTCTGGACCAAGAGCTAGCTTTCTGCCAAATTTGATGTAATTCCGTCCAGCGGGTCGGGCTTTTTAGTTGTGTTCATATGGAAAATGCACGGGAAAAACACATTTTGCCCCCCCCAACTTTTCTCGGCCTTCCACTTGACGGATCACCCGAAACTTTAAAGACAGCAGCTGAACTGACTGTTGTATTAGTTTTTAAAATTTCAAGAAGATTCGTCAAGTGGCACTCAAGTTAGTTGCAAAACAAAAACACTCTTCCAAAGGAAACTAGGTCCTAACTATAACTACCTACTTTCAGTAGGTGTGACTATTTTTGGTTCAATTTTGGAAATGTCAAAATATTGCTTAGACCACACTTAGGGCCTGATCTAGATCTTAACAGGACTTCAGTCGTCCCGTCGTGGTGGCGGTTTCATGTACTCCACAAAGCTGATGGATTCCTAGCCACCGTATTTAGACATATGGCGGCTGTACCTCCATCTGTGTCAACAGAGTGTAATCTGTCGTGTAAGCAGTTTCCTACTGCCAGTGCAGTTGACTCCTATGCTGGCTAACAGTACTCCAATGTAGTCAGGATGACGGGTTTGCACAGAGCAGATGTAGATTTCACAGTTGTGCTGCCATTGTTCTAGTGGCGATTCCCGATTACTGGAGTCGATCGCAGGATGCATTCAACACTGTACTATGCCTGTAGCTATTGGTTGGATGCTAGCCGCTCACATCTGATGCATTTTAGCTAACCTTTAATTCCTGCATACCACACTCTAAAACACATTCCATTTTAAACCACTATCCTTTACCATTCCACTGCACAACTCCATTTTGCTGTATAAATTGCTACCCATAAGTCAGGTTAAAAATAATTTCTCCCTCTGTTTATTTTTCATTTGTATGTTTTAAATCCTAAAAGTTGTGACTCCTTATTTCATTTATTTGTATTAACTCATAACGGCAGAGAGGAGAAATCCCCATTTTACAAAGGGAAAATTGTCAGTCATGGTGGATGAAATCGTTAGAGTAGAGCCACAAATGTTTGGAGACCAAGTACAAAATACAACAATAGCTCAGAAAATGTAAATGTGACCCAAAATAGTTGACAGATTGAATTGAGAGGTGGAATGACCTGCAGGGGAGAATGCGTTCCCTGACCTCCAAGCATCACCTGGAGGCCCAGAGGACTGGTGGTGGCTCTCCCAGCATCCCCTCTATACCTTGATCCCTGAGAGGAGAAGGCCTCTCAGATCCTACATCCTGAGGCTTACCTAGAATCCCTGGTGCAGTGGAGACTGGTAAGTTATACTTATGAATGTCTCACTAAACATAAATGTTGTTTTTGCTCTTTAGTTAGCTGTTGCTAATATGTTTATCACCTTTGTAAAATGTTTAAACAAATTACATTTTCAAAATCTATTGTTATCATCAAATTAGTGGCATTATGATAGTATCTTTCGTTTTACTAATGGTCAAGTTTGTTGTCGATATTTGTGTTGTTCTTCATCGATCATCCCTTGCAGTTGCCTTGTTTGTTTATTGTTTTAATGTACGTTGTTGTAGCTAAAATAACAGGTTACAAACTTCATCTAATTTCACATGAAGGAATGGTGCTTGTAAATGTTTTTGCAAATATTTAACATAATTCACAAATGTGTTGCATATTTGTAAATGTCTGTTCAACTCACAATTTTACAAGTGCTGTTATTGCTGAATTAAAATGACTACAACTGCCATGATGCATGGTTTTTGTATCTTGATGATAATAGTGCAGTGTGATTTTGGTAATGTTCTGTTTTCCTCCATATGTGCAGATATTTGTCAAAATTTTATGTATTTGTCAATCCCCATTTTATGCTATGTATAAAAATGTAATTTAATGTATGAAAATGTAATTCTTTTATTTCACTTTGTATGTTGTCACTTGTTATTTTATCGAATTAATGTAAGTGATTTCACAAATCAAAGCTTGTTGACTTAAAGATTTTCATTTATGTTATGTTGTATGCTGGATATAAGTTGTTTTGATAATAAATGTACTTTGCAATGTTTATATGATAAACCTTCTAAGTTGTATAATAGTCTGAAATTTAGCCTTCTAGGCCTTACAATGGTTTAGTATTGGTTTCTGCTTGCTGCTGTGCTGGGTTAAATGTTTGGTATAAATAATGTACGTTTTCAAAGTCAACTTTTTCTTTTTAGGACATCTCTTCACCTGCTTCTTTTGAAGTTTACATTGTGTAATTTAAAATGTTTGTGAAATTACAAAAAAAAACACATAAAGGTCTAATCATTTTATTAATGTTCTTTTTACATATAGGTTGCTTCATTTGTAGCTGAAAACACATTTGATGTTTAATCCAGACTTTTATAATTTGTATTTTTAAAATTCATAGTAGGTCCAATATCAGAGTACATGGACAAACATTTGCCACTGAGGTTACCTCCAATCCTGACCAGGATCAAGCCTTTTGTAAGGACTCCACTCCTGCAACTCCAGATGACGAAGAGCTGTCTGGTCCATCTAGTCTATTGGGGCAGACAGCTCCAGTGAGTCTTAATCAGCCTACACCTCCTACCCCAGCTATTACCACACCTCAGCCTATGAATATCTCCACCTCCTGTGTTCAAAGGAATATCACCCCACTCTTGTGACCCCCAGTCCTGGCTGCTGATGAGCCAACACTACAACCACCTCAAGTTCACCTAGGACCCAGTGAGGTGGGACACAGTGTGTCAAGGGCACAGGGTAGTGGGGATAGGGTTCGTGAGAGGGAAACTGTGGGCCAGAAAAGTGAGGTAACGGGGTTCATTGTCACTCAGGCCACTATTGACCAAGTCTTGGGATCCCTACATCAGACCCAAGACATGATAGTCAGGGCCCTACAGAGCTCCGGACATGAAGCAGTTGAAGAGGGAGCACGATGTAGAGATGCAGAACCTAACACAAATTAAGCTCCCTGACTGGGGTACTGTTTGATAGATATTACCAACATCTACCCCTTTCTGTGATCCTACATTGGTCCAGCTACACCTGCCTCAGCCACAGAAATGGAGGTCCTGTCCCAGCTGCACCCACCTTAGTCCTCCAACAATGGATTCCCCCTCTACTCAGGAGGGGACATTCACCCAGACCACCAGTGGAGGATGGTAAGACCTCCACCACCACCAGCAAGATGTGCAGTACCTAATTTCCTACAGTGTGTGACTATCATACACTCTGTGGAATATTTTCTGGACACATTTACCTTTTCGGTGGCAGTTTTATTTTGTGCTTTGGATTTCTAACAATTTTGGCTCTGCAATAATAGTTTCGTCACCATGATTGACACTTTTAAAAAATATTTGTATTTGTTTTCTTGCTGTTTCTGTCAAAGACTGGTGTTGGATTCTTTTTTTAATTTTTTTCCTTCCATCATACATTTTAAAATGACAAAAATTATAAGGATTGTAATTTTTTTTTAAATCCATGTACGTAATGTTTCTTTCAGTTTGAAAAAAAAAATATATAACAAACACAACAAATCTAAAACTCATATTTTCAGACAACTGTAATAAAGAATTGTCATAGTTTCCAAAAATGTACTACCTGTGCATAACCGAAAATGCTCTGAGACATTTTTGCATTTACAGGTCCAGACCTTGACACCATGGAAGAAGTATTCCAAAAAATCAGATTCAATAAGCAAACTATAATTGATTCATGTCATCAGCTGCTGCTGCAGACTTCCTGCCTCCCCATAGGAATCCCACATCAAAAACACCAATAGTCAAAATCATGGGAATACTAAATTGTGTGGCCACAGGATAATACCAGTACACTGTGGCAGTATCTGGTAGAATGTCGCAACCAGCTTTCAGTGGTGTGCTACTGCCATGAGTTTCACTATTGGTGTTATTGATGTGGGATTCCTATTGTGAGGCAGATGATCTGGCTCCAGCTGATGATAGAAAGCAAGTGTAATTTGCCTATTCAATCTAAATTTTTCAATAGTATCCCGTTATTCCATGGTGTCATGGTATGGAAATGGTCGAAAAAGTTGAGGCTGTTGTCTTGCACATCTCCATGGGTTCATATGTCTGCATTTAAGAAAAAAGAAAAATATTTATTTAAATGTACAAACTTTTTTTTGATATTTAATACAAATCTCATGTCTTTTTAAAAATCTATTCGTTTTTGTAACATATCTGTACATAATATTTGTTTATAGATTTTATTTTTTAAATAACATTTCTCCATGTCTATTAATTTTTTCAAATTATGTGTAAATAAAACGTTATTTTATCATTTTTTTCTCCATTTTCAGTCAACTGAAGTATACAACCACAATAATGCACTACATGATACTGTTTTTATTTAAGAAAAATTTGTAACATTCACTCTTTGTATATGTAAAGAAAAGAGCCACTATTTTGAGTGGTGGTGTCACAACAAAATTCCCAAACACACTGTTTCCCAGTCTAAAATGGCAGACGGCTGACCTTTCTGTCAGGACATTTGCAATCAGACAGTTGTCGGCAGAAGTTGACTGCATAGTGGATGTAAAACTCAACAAGGAACACAGTCATAGGCTAATGTGTGTGACAGCAATGTGTGAAAGCCAATGCATGTGTCCCCTGACGATCACTTATGTTGAGTAGATGTATGCAGCGTATCACAAAAAGCTAATTTGCCTCCTAACACGCAGTCAACAGCACCTCATCTATGATTGCTGCTGTTTCTCTATCTGTGAGCCAAGATGCCCGGAAGAAGGTGACAGGGCCCTTAACTTCTCAGCAGAGGAGCTAGATTTGCTGACTACGGAGATCCTGTCCCTGTACAGCCAGCGATATGGCTCACCAGAGGAATAGCTACATGTTTCAAAAGAAAATGTATTTTTTGTTAACTTGTTTCTTCTTAAACACAGGCTAAAATCTCTCTTTTAGTTCCTGAGTGAAGAATAGTGAAGTTAATTCAATAGTGGAGCTGTGAACAAAATGATGTTTCTGAATGCTTTTAAATATCACACAATTTAAATGAAATGTTACCTTGATGATTAAGGTAACTATTCATTTTCATTCCAATTTACTCACATTTCAAAGTTTTGCATTTACAAGCTGCATACTGCTTAATACCAGTGACCAGTAGACACTGCCACAAAAGTATAAGTGTAAATTACAACCATTTGTTCAAATAAGAGAAATGTAAAGTGCAGAAAAATTATTCATTTTCTGCAACCCTGCCAGGTTTCCCAAGTTCATGCATGATATGCTGATGCAGTCCAGCTTTTATATTCAAATACTGGAATTTGTAGTCATGTTTATTCCATTATAAAACAAGATTGAAAGTCCCACGATTCAAAGAAAAAAAATATGGACATCATGCATGGACCTGGGAAATCTGGCCAGGTATGGTTATTAACTTGTTGAAGAATAATTTTCAGCACTTAAAATTTCTCCCATTTTCCAAATAATGAGTTTGGGGGTCATTCTGACCTTGGCGGTAAAAGCCGCTTACCGCCGGTCAGAAGACCGCCACAATACTGCCGCGGCCGCGGTCAGCCGCCACGGTCATTCTGACCCACAACTGCCAAACCTCCAAAAATCCGACCTCCATTGCAGTCCGCCACATCAGCGGCCAGCGATAAACTGGAGATGACCAAACCTCCACCGCCACGCCAACAGAAATACGCCCATGCCATTACGATCCACAAATCCACGCGGGGGTCTTTCAAACGCGGTAGTCTATTGGCGGTACACGCCGCCGCGGTCAAAATACACACACCTTTACAAAACACTACCACATTGGACAATTTGAAATACACACACCTGATACACATACAAACAACACTCCCACACATCCAATACAATATAAAACACACACCCACATCACCCACAAACCCCTACTACCAAAAATCAGAGACGAAGGAGAGAGAGACACATCAGAGAATAGAGAGCCAGACACACAGAGGCACACTACAACATCACACACACCACATAGTAGCACAAAGCACCACACACCAACACACTCATCACCACATACACCACCCCACACCTCATCCACACCACCCCATGGCACCACAAAGACACCCACGCTTTACGGACCAAGAACTCAGGGTGATGGTGGAGGAAATCCTAAGAGTGGAACCCCAGCTCTTCGGCTCACAGGTGCAGCACACCACCATAGCAAGGAAGGCGGAGCTATGGCAGCGGATCGTGGACAGGGTCAACGCGGTGGGACAGCATCCCAGAAATAGGGACGACATCCGCAAACGATGGAACGACCTACGGGGGAAGGTGCGCTCGATGGTGTCGCGACACAACATCGCGGTGCAGAAGACTGGCGGAGGACCCCCACCCACCCCACCAGAATTCACAGCATGGGAGCAAGAAGTATTAAACATCCTGCATCCTGAGGGCCTCGCTGGAGTACCCGGAGGAATGGACTCTGGTAAGTCCTATCTCATATACTTCATCCCCCCCACCCCACCAGCATGCCAACCCACACCCCCACCCTCACCCCCAACCCACCATCACACATCATCCCTGAGAATGGATCCCTAGCACAACCCACCCAACCCCTCACCAACCCTTGCATGCCACCACAAACATTGGACACCCATTACCTAAGCATGACCACTGCACATACCCATCCCCCCCACAAACCACCCTCACAACACCACCCACAAGGGAATGCCTGCAGTGGGGGACAAGGGCACCCATAATTCGCACGCTTTTTCACACACAGAAACAATAACCATACTCTCTCACCCCATGCAGGACCCGAACGCCAACACACCGGTCAGGAGGGTCCTCAAATGTCCATCCCACCCCCGGAACAGGCCCCCAGTGAGGACAGCAGCTCTGTCGACCTGGAACCTGATGACCAGCCCGGAACATCGGGGACCTCTGGGCAGTGGGTTCCCCAAACACAGACACAGGCCACAGCAGACCCAAACCCCCCTTGGAACAACAGCACAGCTCCCACCCAGCGGGCCCATGCCTCTGTCTCTAGGACAGGTCAAGCAGCGGTGTGTCTGCCACTACAGGGCACCCAGGCTAACCCAACACCCCAACAACAACAGGGACCTGGGGGCAGTGGTAGTGGGCACACCGTCCAGGGGACAGAGGCCCAGGCTAACAGGGCAACTCGGAGGGCTGCTGTGCGACAGGGGGGGGAGGAGAGGCCCAGGGAACCCACTATCCAAGAGGCCCTCACTACCATCATGGGAGCATACCACCACTCCCAAGAGACGATGGCGACGGTACTGGCCAGGTTCACGAGGTACAGGCACAGCAGGAAGAACGCTACATGGGGTTCAGCAACCAACTCACCACCATCGCTACCGCCATGGGGAGCATGGTCCAGGCCCTCAACAGGATAGAAGACACGTTGCGGGACCATGTGGCACCACACAGGGCCACTGTCACTAGCCAGGAACAGCCTACCACCTCCGCCGGCGCTAGTGGACAGGAGGCCCACACACAACGACAGGCCACAAGAACCCCACCTCCTGCTGAAGAACAACCACCCCGCAAGAGGAGCCTAAGACCCAAAAAAAAACCAGAGTAGCATGCCAAGACCACCGCCAGCATGAGATACCCCCAGAAGTCATCCCACTGTCCCACATTGCCACCCTGTCCAAACTCAAACAGCCCCTGCTCCATCCTTCCACAGGCATATGGACAATAGACCTGTCAGACTGAGAACTGGACTCTGCCATGGACATCATTCCACCCCCACCCATCACCGTCATCATATAATGTACCATTATCTAAGCACACAAAATAAAACAATTATTGCACAGAAAACCGTTTGGAGTCATGCTGTATTCCCAAAAAATCGTACAACACATAACAGTTCACAATATGTGATGTCAGTTAGTGATGACAACATACCAATGTCAATACGCTGTAGTACATGGGCAAACCAAGCAGAAGTCGGGCTATGAGTCATTAAGCACTGAGAAGGGAAGGGAAAAAGAATATGTTATTTAAAAGAGCTGGGGGGAAATACATAAAGTTGAGATGCATGAGGCTCTAAGTATCTGGGAAATGGCGTGGCTAAACCTTACCTGTGTGCTACTGAAAATACTGTTGTATGACAGCTTCCCTGTTGTCTGTTTCCTCACCGTCGTCTTCCTCCTCTTCACTCTCCACAGGCTCCACGGCTTCTACGACACCACCATCTGGACCATCCTCCTGCAGGAAAGGCACCTGGCGTCGCAAAGCCAGGTTGTGAAGCATACAGCAGGCCACGATGATGTGGCACACCTTCTTTGGTGAGTACATTAGGGATCCACCTGTCATATGCAGGCACCTAAACCTGGCCTTCAGGAGGTCGAAGGTCCTTTCAATGACCCTCCTAGTACGCCCATGGGCCTCATTGTACCGTTCCTCTGCCCTGGTCCTGGGATTCCTCACTGGGGTCAATAGCCACGGCAGGTTGTGGTAACCAGAGTCACTGATTAGCCACACACGCTGTCTCTGTAGCTGTTCCATCACATAGGGGACGCTGCTATTACGCATAACATACGCGTCATGCACTGACCCAGGGAACTTGGCATTTACATGGGAGATGTACTGGTCTGCCAAACAGACAACCTGCACATTCATAGAATGGTAATTTTTCCTATTTCTGTTCACCTGTTCATCGTCATTTGGGGGTACTAATGCCACATGGGTCCCATCAATGGCACCAATGATGTTGGGGATATGTCCAAGGGCATAGAAATCACCCTTCACTGTGGCCAAATCAGCCTCTTCTGGGAATATTATGTAGCTCCTCATGAGTTTCATCAGGGCAGACAACACTCTGGACAGAATCTTTGAAAACATAGGCTGAGACATTCCAGATGACATGGCCACTGTTGTCTGGAATGAGCCACTTGCAAAGAAATGGAGGACTGATAGAACCTGCACTAGAGGGGGAATTCCTGTGGGTTGGCGGATGGGTGACATCAGGTCTGGCTCCAGCTGGGCACACAGTTCATGTATAGTGGCTCGGTCAAGTCGGTATCGGAGTATTATATGGCGTTCTTCCATTGTCGACAGGTCAACCAGCGGCCGGTACACGGGAGGATTCCTCCTTCTCCTCGCAAGTCCCTGCGGACGGTGCCTAGGAAGGACAACATGGAGCACTGAGTCAATCAACTCACAGGTACGTACAACACAGCTTGCACAGTACACGAAAATGTTTTGACTGCTATGTTTGTATGTGTGCAAATGCAAGGCCTAGGCCTGTGTGACGCAGTAGAATTTAAGCCATGTGGGCCCTTGAAATGGCGGCTGCCTGACCTCTAAACTGGGACAATGGGATGTGAGGTCAATGCGCTGGCGTGGCACACCGTGGCGGTAGGCGGTCGAAGACCGCTGTACGAAGTCGCATTGGTTAACATTGAACCCTATGGGATTCAGGAGCCAATGACGATGTGCGCCGGCGGTCGCGGTACGCACCGCCGCGGTACGCACCGCTGCGGGCGTGACCGCCATTTTCTATCTGCTTAATCACTCGAGACCTGAGGGTGACAGTAGGCCAGGGCGCTTTCTGTAGTGTAGTCCCCTCCCTTAGACATGGCCCTGTGCCCCCGCCCACCACCTCTGTAGGGTGCGCGTCTGTTGTCCCTAGACCTGTTGGCCTAGTCAGAAGTACAGAGTAGTGTACCCCAAGTTAGCGGCTTAGTGCATGAGGCACCTGTGTCTGTCCTCTCCGCCAAGGCTATTGACAAGGCATGCACTCAACTTTGTTTTCTTTCTCCCCCCACCCTTATTCTTTGTTTCTTGTGCATTAGCATCATCAGGCGGAGGAGATTTGGCGTCGGAGCACGAGGGAGCTGCAGGTCACCAGGCCCCGGTGGGCACTGACACAGACACCGAGGGCACCAGTGATCCGGAGGGCGAGGGGAGCACCACAACGGGGGCCGGTGGAGACACCAGCGACACGGACACGTCCTCGTTTGGGAGCTCCCTAGCGGGGGCGGCAACATCTGTGCCCCCAGCAACAACAGGTACAGCCGCCACCCAGCGCACCAGCACCGCCCTCTCAGCAGCCCCTCAGTCTTCGCTCCGTGCCCGTTCGCCCAGGAAGGCGCGCGTCTCCTTCGCCCCAGGCACCTCAGCCCCTGCCTCTGTTACCCATGCTGCCCTCAGTGCGGAGCTCATTGACCTCATGAGGACGCTCATTGTTGGGCAGACTACCCTTTTGAATGCCATCCAGGGGGTGCAAAGGGAGGTGCAACAGAGCAATGCCTACCTGGAGGGCATTCATTCGGGTCAGGCTGCCCATCAACAAGCTTTCACTTCTCTGGCCTCAGCACTGACGGCAGCCATTGTCCCTGTCTCCAGTCTCCCTCTTCTAACTGCCTCCAGCCTTTCTCTGTCTCCTGTTCCTCAGCCTATCCCATCCACACCATCTGACCAGCCTGCACACACCTCAACACCCAAGGCCAGCTCATCCAAACATAAGCACCACAGAACACACAAGGATTCACCCAAGCAACACCCAGTTGCAGACATACCAACAGTCACTACCACCTCTGTGTCCCCCTCCTCCTCGTCTCCCTCCTCCCTCCCTGTGACGTCTACACTCACACCTGCATGCACACCAACATCAGCCAGTTCTTCCATCACCAGCACACCCTCCACTACAGTCCTCACACGTGCAGTCACCACCCCCACTGCCATGTACACGTCCCCTGTGTCCTCTCCCACTGTGTCTGTCACCCCCTCTTCCAAGACACATAAACGCAGGCAGACACCCAAACAACAGCCAACCACCTCACGACAGCCTACGTCTCAGTCACCTGCACCCAAGGACAGCACACCTGACTCTCCTACAACCACATCCTCTTCCTCCACTTCTATCTCCACTACTCCTACCCTTTACCCTGGTCCAAAGAAATATTACCTCTCAAATGTTGACCTCTTTCCCTCCCCTGACCCACCCCCTCCATCTGGGAAAAGTCCCAAAGGCACCTCAGCCACCACCAGCCCAGCTTCCAAGGTACAAGTGGTGCATGGAATATGGAGTCCACCCTTTGGCGGCAGTGACACTTCACTGAGCAGCAAGGGGACTGGCAGCCCCCCCCAGGCAAGAGGACCCGGAAAGTGAAGGGCCGCCGTGAGCGGACTGAGACGGCTGCCCCCAAGGAGGTGACTCAGGCCACTTCACCTGCCACAACAGCCAGGGGAGGCAAGGGCCCGAGAGCCCCATCTAAGGAGCGGAAGGGCAGCAGGGCGGAGAGGCCAGCCAGCAGGAGCGCGGAGCAGGAGGGCCCCACAGGCCCCATCCCGGCTGCAAGGGACGACACCAAAGGGCCCAGGACTCCGTCTCCGAAGGGGCCTGACACTGCACGTTCGGAGGGCGAGTGAGCAGGTTGTCCAGGCCAGGTCTGACTCCCTACACTGACTGGAAGAGCACCGCTGAAGAGGGCCCCGCCGTGCAGAAGAGCACAGCTGAAGAGGGCCCGCCGTGAAGACAAGCACCGCTGAACAGGGCTCCGCCGTGCAGAAGAGCACCGCTGAACAGGGCCCCGCCGTGCAGAAGAGCACCGCTGAAGAGGGCCCCGCATGGGAAGACAAGCACCGCTGAACAGGGCCCCGCCGTGCAGAAGAGCACCGCTGAAGAGGGCCCCGCCGTGAAGACAAGCACCGCTAAACAGGGCCCCGCCGTGCAGAAGAGCACCGCTGAAGAGGGCCCCGCCGTGAAGACAAGCACCGCTGAAGAGGGCCCCGCCGTGAAGACAAGCACCGCTGAACAGGGCCCCGCCGTGAAGACAAGCACCGCTGAACAGGGCCCCGCCGTGCAGAAGAGCACCGCTGAAGAGGGCCCCGCCGTGAAGACAAGCACCGCTGAACAGGGCCCCGCCGTGCAGAAGAGCACCGCTGAAGAGGGCCCCGCCGTGAAGACAAGCACCGCTGAAGAGGGCCCCGCCGTGAAGACAAGCACTGCTGAACAGGGCCCCCCCGTGCAGAAGAGCACCGCTGAACAGGGCCCCGCCGTGAAGACAAGCACCGCTGAACAGGGCCCCGCCGTGAAGACAAGCACCGCTGAACAGGGCCCCGCCGTCTCAAGCACCGCTCCGCTGGGCCCCGCCGTCTCAAGCACCGCTCCGCTGGGCCCTTCCTGTCAAGCACCGCTCCGCTGGGCCCCGCCGTCTCAAGCACCGCTCCGCTGGGCCCCGCCGTCTCAAGCACCGCTCCGCTGGGCCCTTCATCACAAGCACCGCTCCGCTGGGCCCTTCATCACAAGCACCGCTCCGCTGGGCCCCGCCGTCTCAAGCACCGCTCCGCTGGGCACCGCCGTCTCAAGCACCGCTCCGCTGGGCCCGCCGTCTCAAGCACCGCTCCGCTGGGCCCTTCCTGTCAGGCACTGTTCAGGGTTCACTGTGCCCACCATGCATCCTCCTTGTCCAGTGGGGACATTTATCCACCTGATGGACTGTGGCTTTGCACACCCCAGGATGGCACAGTGGGCAAGCCACCCACTGTATAGACTTGAGAGACTGTGCCTTTGCACTCCCCAGGATGGCACAGTGGGCAACCCACCCACTGGAGAGACTTGAGAGACTGTGGCTTTGCACTCCCCAGGATGGCACAGTGGGCAATCCACCCACTGTAGAGACTTGAGAGACTGTGGCTTTGCACTCCCCAGGATGGCACAGTGGTCAACCCACCCACTGGAGAGACTTGAGAGACTGTGGCTTTGCACTCCCCAGGATGGCACAGTGGGCATGGTGGGCCCTTCGTGGATCTGGCGTCGTGGACTCATGTGGCTGTGGTGCACCCCCCTTCCCTTCCCCCTGAGGTGCCTGTAGTTTTGTCACCAGATGCCCCTGCAGTGTTCTCTCCAAAGGACTCAGGTCTCCTGTGTGGGCTTTGCCCTTGTTTCGCTACACTTTGGTCCACGGACATGATGGATTCGTAAGATGTGCAGGACTACTTGCTTCAGTTATCCACTGCTGTGTAAATAATTTGTTTATCAGAAGAAAGTTTTGATGGTTGATAATACTTTTCTGAGACTATTTTGTTCATAAATATTTATTCTCAATTTGGTTATGTGATTGTATTTTTTACGGGTGTTTGGGTGGTGTCACTGTGACTTGTTGCTCTGCATTGGTGTGTACATCTTGGGGGGGGTGGGGGTCGCATATGTGTGTGCCCGTAACCTTTCCTCCTCCCCCCCTCCCGTGTGTCGTAGGTGCAGTACTCACCGTTGACGTCTGTGGCGGAGTTCGTACTCGTGGTAGATGAGCAGGTAGACGAGAGCAGGTATGATGTTCAATTCGGGTTCCATGCTGTCCTCCGTCCTCGTGGAGTGCGTAGAGGTGAGCGTTTTCCCGTTCGTAGTCTGTTTCCGCCGTGTTTTTATCGGCGGTGCTCCCGCCCCGGAAAAGGTGGCGGATTGGTGAGTTGTGATAGGGTGGGCGGTACATTGTCTGCCACCTGCCTGTTGGCGGTGACCGCCGCGCTGTTTGTTTGTCCCGCCGTGGCGGTCGGAGTGTTAAAGTGGCGGTCTCTGTTGGCGGTTCCCGCCAGGGTCAGAATTCCATTTTTCGGACCGCCAGCCTGTTGGCGGGTTGGCCGCGCTTTATCACCGACCGCCAGGGTCAGAATCACCCCCTTTATGTTTGTGTTATACATGCAACAGTGTCACATAAGGTGGGATGTATGTACTGTACTACAAGTACATAGAACACTGGCTCTCAGTCACCCACACAAATATATTACATTCGTACGCATTTGTGTTCATACAGTCCCAAAGACCGAGCTCTCACTGACACACATGGCAGCCCTTTCATAGGGCCCTTAGTCATAGTATATGGTTCAGACCATAGAATGTGGCTCTAAAAACCATAAGCATTAAGCCAATGAAGCAATTAAGCTGGTCATTGGGGTGTGTGGTAACAAAGCACAAGTTGTTTAGCCTTCAGTAGCTCACAAAGTTTTTCACTGATCGGAAATAGTTCTCACTACAGAAGATGTTTCAGACCTATGGCCTAGGTGATATTAGCCGACTGGATTCGTAAAATAAGGACATGAACGGGACTAGGGGTACTCTTTACAAATTTTTGGTTTCACGTAAGAAATCCATTAAAAAAAATATGCTTTACTAACGTTTTAGGAGTGCTTGTGATAGATTTATCAAAATTGTGTTACGTCAATGCAAACAAACAAAACCTTACAAAATGCCCTTTCTTTCCTTTTGTATCCATACAGGTCAACACCCATCAGAAAAAACATCTGAAAGGGTATCACAAAGAAAGTGCGGACCCGGGGGTCTGCAAGGGGGTTTACAGAAGTGCAGCATCCATTGCACAAAGAGGTGGGAGACCTATGATGCTGGACCAAGAAGTAGGCAGAAATCCAGCTAGGCCAGTCCTCCCAACATGGGAAGTGCTTGTGCCACACCCTGACCCCCTTAATGCCCGGATACCTGCCGTGGCCTATGCTTGACTTGATAGGCGGTTGAGAGCCCAACAGCAGTTAAAGGGGGTAAGTTCTTTTTTTTTTTTGTTCTTTTAAAAAAACTATTTTTGGTTACAGCAATAAATTATGGCATCAGCATAAAGGTGTTTACACGTCCAACGCACAAGAAGAGCTCTTGAAGGTGCGAGTTTTGAACAAGGTGTATGATGATCGGTTTTGTATATTTTTCATTAAACATGGTACCACTCTGTTTCTGATCACTACCAAAGGACTGTTTTGAGCAGACACATGCCTGCCTAAGAAAACAAGGTACATTCATTTTTTTGATGTTATAAGTGGCAGTTATACCAGACAGACCACAATTTGTGTCAGGTGTGCTCAGTGAAGAGGCTATTACCTGTTACACAGCATTTCTGTAGCTCAGACTACAATCGTGAATGGCATACAGGGCTTTCGTTGCCAAATGCAACAAATTTGTTGCATTTATGGATGCCATTTGTAGTTCATTGTCTGGTATGCAGAGATTGCTTGTGAAAATAGCCTCTGCACTGACCACAGCATACTAATCAGCCCAACCTTGTGCCCCACTCTAGTCCCTTCCTCATCCCAAATCCCAACACCCACCCCTATCCCAAGCACATTCACTTCCTTACAGGCACCCACTCCAACAGACACAAGCAACACACAAACACACAAAGAAACACAGACACTCAACCAACATACACACACTACTGAAACCACAACCACCATACCCAGAAGCACCGCATCCACCACCACACACACAAGTGCCACCACCACACCCACAAACAGAACACCCACCACCACAGACACAAGCACCACAATCACTACCACACCCATTAGCACCACCGCACCCACCCACGATCACCATGACTCCCACAATCACCACAATGACAGCACAACCACAACTACCACCACAACCACCACAACAATAACATCCACCTCAGCAACATACTCCTACACGTAAAACAACACCCACCAAACCCAAATGCACACACTCACCCGAACACCAAACACCTGCTAAACCACACACATCAAAACATACACCAGACACACATGCACATGAAAAACATACAGACGCAAGCACCACAACCATCCAAACACACTCACACAAAATCACACACACATCAACCAGACGCACACACCCACCGAACACCAAACACCTTCCAAGAAACACACACCCAAACATACACAGACCCACATGCACCTTCAAAACAGACACACACACATCACTCACCCCAGCTCCCTCTACCTCCTAAGCCCAATCTTCTCCCACCCCTCCTACCTATACTTCTCCACACAAATTCACTTCTTATCTGTCCTTGACCCCTTGTGAAAACCAAACCCTTCCTCCCAAAAAGGATCCTTGAGGTGCCTGCCCAGTAACCCCTTGGCAGTTTATTTAGGAGGCGAGTTCTGGCCCAAACACCCACAAGTTGATGCTATGCATCATGCTTGTTTTCTACTTGTGTTTCATTTATAATAAAGATTTGAGAGAGGTATGTCATTTCTGAATATTGTTTTCACCAAGTTTGTCCTGACATTATTATTCCTTTACAAGTCATTGATTATAACAATGTTAGTTATGTAAATGTGTGATACATGAAATTACTTTCAGTTATGAAAGAAAACAATTTTTTTTAAATAACGTATTTGTACAGTACATACATTCAAAATAAACATATGTTATGTACATGGTAATTTTAGTGCAAGCATTCATCATGATAATGGACACTCACAAAATGAAACGTTTTTAAAACTGTTTTTATATGTTAATGCAGGTCTGTTTTTTTAACTTGATAAAAATCAACACATATGCATTACACGTGAAAAAAAACTAGAGTTCATTCAAATTTAATGACACAGAAAATGTGCTGGACAAGGGGAAATGTGAAATTAACACATATACAAGATGTTTTCATTTTGGATTTTACATTATTTGTGAACACATTTTTGCCTTGTCTAGTGCAATTTCTACTTTTCATTAAATTTATGTTGTTCCAAAAATGTGTAAAGCATATGTATCTGATTTGATAGTATGGAAAAATGACTAAACACACCTGTATGGACATATTTTTACTTTGGGATTTATGTGACTTTGAGCAAGAAGGCACCTTCCACCAAATTTGTAAATGTAAATAAAATGTACAGGTGTGTTTCTTCAAATTTCTTAAACACCCACATTACACAAATAGGCATTGCACATTTTCATACTGTTACTTGTAAGTGTGACTTAAAAATGCATGAATCAAGAGATAATGTAAACAGAAAATTCAGATAGTAACAGGTAAACAAGACATTTACCTTTGATTCTGGCGACTCACGAGTGATTTGCACTGTGATCAAGTAGCAGCATCAAAGGAAGGACTTGTACTAGCAGCTTATGTCACTTCCAAACCGCCAACTCAGATGTGAAGGTTTCCCCTCCACATTTACGCCGGCAAGAAGGTACATCGTGATTGGCCTGATGGAAAAACTGGCTGTGGTCCTGCTGACAGCTGCTTCTACCTATGGTGCCATTGATGTGGGTGTAAAATTCTGACGATCGCAGTGCACCACCGACAGACTTTCATCTATGGGCTCACCAGCATCAAAATAAAGTGGGGGGAACACCAAGTCAGTGGACAGATTATCCAACAGAAAAGTGACACCGGGACCAATTCCACCAAGATCCAAATCAGGTCCTTGTTCTGCATCCTGTTTTTCATTAGGAAACATAGGTCACTACAGTTTAGCTAAAATAGACAAACATTTAAATATGTAAAAAATTTAGAAAATAATGTACCACACTATGGCCCTAATTCTGAGTTTGACGGGCGGCGGAGGCCGCCCGCCAGACTTCCCCCCTCCGAAATACCGCTCCGCGGTCGAAAGACCGCGGAGGGTATTCTGAGTTTTCCCCTGGGCTGGCGGGCGGTCTTCGCAAGACCGCCCGCCAGCCCAGGGGAAAACTCCCTTCCCACGATGACGCCGGCTCGTAATAGAGCCGGCGGAGTGGGAAGGTGCGACGGGTGCAGTTGCACCCGTCGCGTATTTCAGTGTCTGCTTTGCAGACACTGAAATACTTTTAGGGGCCCTCTTACGGGGGCCCCGCGACTCCCCCTCCCGCCATCCGGTTCCCGGCGGGAGAACCGCCAGGAACTGGATGGCGGGAGGGGGAGTCGGAATCCTCCATGGCTGCGGAGCGCGCTCCGCAGCCATGGAGGATTCCTACGAGCGGCGGAAAGTCAGCGGGAGACCGCTGGCTTTCCGCGTCTGACCGCGGCTAAACCGCCGCGGTCAGAATGCTCGTAGGAGCACCGCCAGCCTGTTGGCGGTGCTCCCGTGGTCGGTGGCCCTGGCGGCCACCGACCGCCAGGGTCGGAATGACCCGCTATATCATCTCTGAAAACCAAGAACACAGATTAAGTTGGACCGTTAAAGTCATAATGCAGCCCTAGGTGTGGTTCAAACAATATTTTTCTCTTTCAAAATTGAAGGTGAAAATATTGTTTAGACCACACTTGGGCCCTCATTTACGAGTTTGGCGGCCTTCGGGCAAGATCGCCATGCAAAATCCCGCCACCATCCCGGTACAGTGTCTGCCGTATTACGAGTCACAAACACCAAGCTGACGAAACACAGCCAGAAATGCAGCACCGCCAGGGCCACTGACGGCAAAAGAGCGACTGTCCCCTTGGCCCACCATGCCAACACCATTCCAGCCGCAATATTATGAGTTATAATTCAGCACAGCGGAACATGCACAGTGGGAACCCATTGGTGGTGCGCACCACGGCGGGCTAGAAAATCACCGTCAATAGAAGTCAACACCAGATTGGACAGCCCGAATACCCCTCAACTAAAACATATACACACACCTGTTCACCACACTATAATACACACCCTCTCACGCCCCCACAAACCCTAGCGAACATCACCACGAGCCAGAGATATACAACCCATGAACCACTGCACAATGAGCAATAATTCACATGTTGCATGCACCCCCACAACAATCATACGCCCGTACTGCACCTCACACGCATAGCACACACCCCCACAACATGTCACACCACAAGCACCCACGCTTCACCGAGTTGTGGGTCATGGTGGACGAGATCATCAGAGTCGAGCTACAACTGATGGGAGCACAGGTCCAGCAAACATCAATGGCCAGGATCTGTGACAGGGGGAAAGTAGTCGCCAGCTACCCACGCACAAGGGTGGACATCAGAAAGAGGTGGAACAGCCTCAGGGGGAACGTCCGTTCCAAGGCATCCAGGCACAACATCGCCCTCAACAAGACTGGCGGTGGACCCCTACCTCCTCCCCTTGACCTGACAACCTGGGAGGAGAAGGTCTTGGAGATCATACATCCTGAGGGCCTGACAGGAATCGTTGGAGGGATTGATACTGGTAAGGAACCTACACCCCCCTGAGCACTAACAACTCCAGTCCTGCATGCCTCCCAAGCACCTACCACTCTCCATCATATCACAAACCACAATAATGCACCCCCCACTATCACCCCACCTTCCTACTCTGCATGCCACTCCTCCCCTCACCCACCATCCACACACACACCCTACAAATTGCACGCAAACCCTTCCTATCTCCTCAACTACCACTCCTACAATCCATCACTAGGCATGCCGGATCCGAGTCACATTCACACCTCACAATGGTGCACCTACATGGACATTTATCCCGCAGCCCATTCAGACTGATAGCCAACACTACCTCACTACCAATGGCAATTACAGTAATGTCAAACAGAAAACCCACAACTACAATTGATATGACAGGAATAGCTCAAAGCCCTTTCCCCACGCAGTGTCAGCATTGCTGCAAATGTCATTGCCATCCCTGGGTAACGATTCCACCCGCTGCAAGCGGCACACCATGACACCATCCACCGCTAACCCTGCTACTGCTATCCAGCAGAGGATGCTAGAGTCAGACAGCCCTTCCCAGGATGAAGGCCCAGTGGATGCATGGAGGATGACGAAATGCGTGGGCCATCTGGGGTGACTGCCCAGTCCACCTCCAGCAGCCCCAACCTAGACACCTCAGACTCAGCTTCCTGTGTGGCTACAACACCACTGATAGCCCCTCCTCCCCAAACCTGTGTCTCAGGGACCATTCAATTAGAGGTGTGCCCCACTGTACGGGGGGCCTGAGTCAAGGGCACCCGCCCCAGACAATGAAGGCCTTGGTGCTACTGGAAGTGGGCACACTGTGCCAGGGGCACAGGCACAGGGGAGCAGGGCTAGTGGGAATGGATCTGTGGTCCCAGGGAGGGGGCAGCAACAACATCAGACTGGCCAGGAGGCCCTCAACCAGGTCCTAGGTGCACACCACCAAACCTAGGACACCATGGCCCAGATCCTCACTACCCTGCAGGAGACCCAGAGGCTACAGAGGGAGAACCATCAGTATGCCATGCAGCAGCGGCAGACCCACAATACCACCATGGCCATCATAGCAGGGGTGCTGACGGAACTTACCACCATCTAGCGTCAGTCCAACTCCCACCAGCAGGCCCCTCCCATAAGCCAGATCACATCTGAGCCGTCCATATCAGCTGCAAGCAGTGGAAGGGAGGCCCTGCCACAGGGCACGCAGGACACCAGCACCCCTTCCCCTGTAGCCGAGGAGCCCCCACACAAGCAAGGACGTCCAAACAGACATCGAGCCTCCACTGATGCCAAGACCAAGACCACAGCCAGGAAGTGAGCCACTTCAGAATATACCCCCTTGCCTTGTGAGTCGTAGGGACACCCTGTTGACTGTCCACTATCATAACATCTTTTTCTCTTGGCCATCATACTGGACAACTACTCCCCACAAGTGGGCTAAGTACTCTGATGATCCTACTCACCATGACCCCACTCATCAGCTCTTGCACTTGTACCATAAAAATAAACACCTTTGAGCACAGTTTCTGTCTACGTCTTTATCTACTATGAGTACAAAATATACAGCCATCACATACGTGACAGGAAGACCATTGAACTACCATTTGTGACAGTGCCAGAAGGGAGAGAAATCATTTACAAGTTCTGTAATACAGTTAACAGTACCACATCTAAAGTAATGGGTTCACCCTATAACCACAATGAACACGCAACCCTGGTAGCATCCCTGCACACGCCAGACATTGCTACTGGTTACATAGCATGACTCTGACACATACCTGTATGTCAGTGGAAGTATTGTTGTATCAGCTCTGCTCTGGAATCAGCTGCATCCTTGTCATCATCCTCCTCATCACTCCCCATGTACCCTTGTGTGTGAAGGGCACAGCTGCACCCTCCTCAGCATGCAATAATGGCATGTGACGTCTGAGAGCCAAATTGTGCAACATGCAGCACGCTACAATGATCTGGCACACTTTTGCTGGTCTGCACAGTAGGACCCTCCAGTAAGGTGCAGGCACCTGAATCTGGCTTTCAGCACTCCAAAGGTGCTTTCAATTACCCATCAGGTCCTACCTAGGGCCTCATTGAAATGTTTTTGTGCTGCTGTAATCGGATGCCTGAGAGGTGTCAGTAGTCATGGTGGGTTGGGAGAACCAGAGTCACCTGTGTGCACAGAGGTAATAGGCATATTGAAAACTGTAGGTAAATCTGGAAGGTGATGTAGAGTGTGCAGAATACAGAGGCACACATATGACACAATACATACCGATGAGCCATGCACGATCCCTTTGCAGTGGTGCCATCAGGTGTGGGATACTTCTGTTCCGCAGTATGTAGGCATCATGGACTGACCCTGGGCACCGGGCAGTCACTTGAGTGATGTAGAGGTCTGCAAGACATACCACCTGAACATTGGTTGAGTAGATGTTTTTACGTTTCCTAAACACCTGTTCACTCCTCCTGGGTGGTACCAGGGCAATGTGGGTCCCATCAATAGCCCTGATCACATGTGGCACAAGTGCAACAGCATAGAAGGCTGCTTTCACAGTTGGCAGATCATCACGTTGGGGGAGCATGATATAGCTGCCAATATATTTCAGTAGGGCACATAGGAAGTTCTTCAAGGCGTTACTGAACATGGCCTGGGGCATTCCGTCAGCCCAGCCCACTGTTATTTGGAAGGACCCTTAGTCAAGGAAGTGGAGGACTGCCAACACCCGTACTGTGGGTGTGATGGCACTGGGATGAAGAATACCAGGTCGCAGACCCGGCTCCAACAGCCTCACAATCTCCATGATGGTATGACAGTTGAGCCGATAGCACTAGATGACTTGCCTCTCTTCAAGGGTCGCAAGATCGACCAGGGGCCTGTAGACAGGAGCATTCCTCACCATCATTCTTCCACCGTACCTGGGAATAGGAGGGAGTGGCAATCATTATGTTCATAAAGGACTGTGTGGACGCAGCGGAGCTGTGCACAGGTCACTACTAAATATCCATGACACACCTCATAAACCCCCTCCATACACACTGTAGAAGTAAAATGGCAGCCGCCTGTCCTGCATGCACGGGACAGATGTAGGTGAGCGAATTCCGACGGTGTAAGACATCATAGTGGTAGGCGGTCCCATCCTCTGTGCAACTCCTCATTGGTTAACATGGCTGCCTGTGGGAGACATGAGCCAATGGCGATCACCGCCGGGAGTGATGGTGATGTCCATGGCGGCCATGACCACCATTTCATGTGCTCATGTTCAATTGACTCCTGGCACTCATGCCGAGAATACCTCCACTGCTTGTGCTGCTGTGTTCTGTCGCTGGTAGCCGAGATGCAACATGCTGCAGGAGATAGGGACCCATCCTTCTCTCAGGAATAACTCAAGAAGCTAGTGGAGGGTGTCCTACCCCTGTATAATGGTTGTATGGGGCACCAGGGCAGCAGGTGAGTGCACTATGATTGTGCTGTCTGTGAGTGGTATGAATGTGGATGGAAGTCTTGGGACGAGGATGAGTGACTTGTGGAAGGACCTGGCTGAGGGCTGTGAGGAGAATTGGAAGGTTAAAATGTGCATATGTTCAGGGGATGTGTTGTGTCCGATGCAGTCCCTAAGATGCCACGCTAGATGAATGTCTCCTTTTCTCTGTGTTATCCATGGAGGTGAGCGCCCATCAAAGGAAGGGGATCTGGCATGCCATCGCCAAGCAAATGCGGACCCTGGGGGTCCATGCCCGGAGGAGCACCCACTGCAGGACCTAAGACACTGGGCGAGGAAGACCAGTGAGGCCCAACTGGGGACGTCCTCCCAACGAGGGAGGGGTACCCGTCGGACCCTGACCCCCCCTTAAGGCTCCATTTTGGCAGTGGCATACCCTGAAGTGGATGGGCGCTTGAGGGCAGCAGAGCAGCAACAAGGAGGTGAGTTCACATTCATACTTAGGTTATGTGGTGAGTGATAGGTGCAGCCTGTGCAGTGTGTGAAGGCTGTGAGATGTGTGCTAGGTGTCTAGAGTGTGACTAGGCTTGGGACACATTGAGGCCAGATGTGCTACATACATGTGTTCATATGCCATGCAAGATGTGAGTTGGAGTTGACTTTACTGCTAAATTGCATCAATGACAGACAACTGTGTAGTATATGAGCAGGGTATTAGATGTGAACATGGTTCCTGCTTCTGGTGTTCACACACATTGTACTCCCAAATATCCAATCAGTGTTGCAGGGGCCATATCCCTATCTGCTGGCATGTGGTGTATGTGTAGTCTGCGAAGTCTGAGGTTACACATCATACAGCTGTATGTGCTTGGATTATGTGGCTGTGAAAGTATGCCTCCAAACACCCATAGATTGTAAAGTTTGGGTCTCCTGATCGTATGAGCCATGAGCCAATGTTGTGGGTCAGACATGTGTTGAGGGTATGGCTTTCATCCTATACAGGGGTGAATGTGTGTCAGCATGTGTGTAATTCATGTGCATAACTGAGGTGGCACGCATGGGCTGTCAGTGCAGTGGCATGTGTGTGTGGAGGCATAGCATATAATCACATGGCACTAGAGTATGTTGTAGTGACGTGTGTGGCTGTTGTACTGGATTTGACCACTTGCTCCCAGTTTCTCTTTCTCGCACCCTGTCTCTCACTGTCCCACCCTCCTTCCCTCTGCTCATCTGTCTTTGTGTGAAACAGCATCATCTGGCGATGGCGAAAGGACACCGGTGAGTGGGAAAGCTGCATCCCACAGGACTCAGGAGGCTGACACCAGTGGAGCCGAGGGGACCAGTGAGACAGAGGGCGAGTGGAGCACCACGGGGGAGACAGGAACATCTACACCATCATCTTATTCTTCCTCCAATGGTGACTCCCTGGTGGTGGTGGAACCTTCAGGCCCTATGCCGGCACCATCCTTGTCTGCCGCCCCCACTTACCAACACCGCCCTCCCTGTATCTCCCCACCCAGTTGCCCATGCCTGCTCACCCAGGAGGGTGGGCATCTCCTTCATCACAGGCACCTTTGCCCCTGCCCCAGTCAGCCGTGCTGCCCTCAATGAGGAGGCTATTGACCTCCTGAGGTCCATCTCTGTTGGGCAGCCAACCATCGTGAATGCCACCCCGGGACTGGCATCCCAGATGCAACAGTCAAATGCGTTCCTGGAAGGCATTCATGGTGCCCTGTCTGCCATTCAGAGATCGTTTCAGACTCTGGCCTCCTCATTGACAGCAGCCAGTGTTACTTCTTCTTTCATCCCCCCTCCAAGTACCTGTTCCCACTCCTGCATCCCTCTCCCATTTCCCATCCAAAGCTCACTTTCATACCAGCATGCATCCCCATCAACAGAGCCAGAGCGCAAGGACAATCACATGCACCACAAACACCACCACTGCTATGCACACACCCACCATTCAGACGCACAAACATAAACATCCACTACCTACACTAACTCCCCCACCTGCTGCCCCTCACAGTCACACCACCACTCACACATGCAGACACCACATCATCAGTCCCAGGTCCAGACACATGTCCTGCACTGCCATTGTCACCACAACAACAGACCCCCATGCATGCACCCTGTACACCACATCCGTACGCACCACAACGGTCAACACAACCACATGCAGCACATCCACCTTACCTGCACACACCACCCAACATTCACTCACACATCCCACCTGCCATCTCCCTGTGTCTCCTCCACTCCTCCCAGCACACCTTTACGCCTACACTCATCCACCCAACACACACCCAGCACACACATATCATACACTGACGCACCAGCACCCAAACCACATCCATGTACACACCTGTCAACCATCCCCTCTCCCTCCACTCCCAAATGCCTAACCCATGATCTACCGCCTCCTCTAAAAAGAGATTCCTGCATGAGCTTTCCCTGATCCCGTCTCCTGGTCCAGTCCCTGTTTCCTCCAGATGCACTGCTACCCTTACCAGACCCCTGCCTTCCACCTCCCTATCCTCCTCTGGGCTGAACCATGCCCCACAGTCAGCAGTCTTCAGTGCTGCCACAACAGGAACACCTGCCCGTCACACTTACAGCCCTGGTAGCACTCCATCTGGGTCCCCTGCTGTGGTGACCTCCACTGCCGTCCCACCTAAGAAGGCAGGAAAGAGGGGCAAGGCTTAGGCGTCCCCCCGAAAGCAGTACAGTAGGGGGGGAGCCTGATAAGAAGAGGAAGTACCCCCATACAAACCCTGATCACACCCCCAACCCCCATCCCTGAGGTGTCTACATGACCCATTTATGCCCCTGCCCTGTCGAGGTCGGCACATTGCAGTCAGGAGTCAAGTTGGGCAGTCCTCACATGCCCAGTGTGCCCGGAACATTTGGACAATGACGCACTGGCCCTTGTGGCATTTTGTATATAGTTGTCATTACATTTTTGATACTTCCAATAATATTTACCTACAACTGCACCTTTGGTGTCGATGGTACATAGCCAGGACAAGCTTTTCTTGCACATGTATATAAGGCGACTGTGCATTTGTGTGTGTGTGTGTGAACTAAGGTGTGTGCTAGGGTGGGATACTTAAGGCTGTTGTCCATGTTGGCATTGCTGGTCCTGGATGTCAATGGCCAGCAGGAGCATTGGAAAGACTTGCAATTCACATGCCATGGGGCCTACGGACATGCCTGTGTCGCAAAGGTTTTATGTTGTTTGTTTCTGCCATGGTTTATGTGGCGGTTAGACCGCCCCGGAAGTCCTGGCAGTGTGCAAGCTCGTAATACGGTGGGTGGAAACTGTCTGACCGCCGGCCTGAAGAAGCCTTCCTCCGGCAACAGCAATCTGTCTGCATTGGCGGTTCAGACGGAAACTTGACTGTGTTCTGCAGATGCCTTACTAGTACTCGTAATATGACGGTCTACACCGCCAGTCCTGCAGTGGTGCAATGGCCATCTGCACTGCGGCAGTCCACTGACTGCCATACTCGTAATGAGGGCCTTGGTCTGTGTTATGGGTTTGAAGGGGATATATAGTATTGCATAGTGTACTTAAAATAATAAAAAAGAAAATAAATAATTGTAAATTAAAAAAAAAATCTACTACACTATGTAGGAGGCTGGCCTGGCTTGTAGTGGGTACCAAGGGGTACTTACACCTTGCACCAGGTCCAGGTATCCCTTATTAGTGTAGAGGGGTGTCTAGCAGCTTAGGCTGATAGAAAAGGTAGCTTAGCAGAGCAGCTTAGGCTGAACTAGGAGACGAGTGAAGCCTCTACAGTACCACTAGTGTCACTTGCACAATATCATAAGAAAACACAATACACAGATATACTAAAAATAAAGGTACTTTATTTTTATGACAATATGCCAAAGTATCTCAGTGAGTACCCTCAGTATGAGGACAGCAAATATACACAAGATATATGTATACAATACCAAAATATTCAGTAATAGCAATAGAAAACAGTGCAAACAATGTATAGTCACAATAGAATGCAATGGGGGCACATAGGGATAGGGGCAACACAAACCATATACTCTAGAAGTGGAATGCGAACCACGAATGGACCCCAAACCTATGTGACCTTGTAGAGGGTCGCTGGGACTGTAAGAAAACAGTGAGGGTTAGAAAAATAGCCCACCCCAAGACCCTGAAAAGTGGGTGCAAAATGCACCTAAGTTCCCCAAAGAGCACAGAAGTCCTGATAGGGGAATTCTGCAGGAAAGACCAACACCAGCAATGCAACAACGATGGATTTCCAGATGAGAGTACCTGTGGAACAAGGGGACCAAGTCCAAAAGTCACGATCAAGTCAGGAGTGGGCAGATGCCCAGGAAATGCCAGCTGTGGGTGTAAAGAAGCTGCCACCGGATGGTAGAAGCTGTGGATTCTGCAAGAACGACAAGGGCTAGAAACTTCCCCTTTAGAGGATGGATGTCCCACGTCGTGAAGAGGCGTGCAGAGGTGTTTCTGTGCAGAAAGACCGCCAACAAGCCTTGCTAGCTGCAAAGGTCGCGGTTAGGGTTTTTGGATGCTGCTGTGGCCCAGGAGGGACCAGGATGTCACCAATTGCGTGAGGAGACAGAGGGGGCATCCAGCAAGACAAAGAGCCCACTCAGAAGCAAGCAGCACCCGCAGAAGTGCCGGAACAGGCACTACAAAGTGGAGTGAACTGGAGCTCACCCGAAGTTGCACAAGAGGGTCCCACGAAGTCGGAGGACAACTCAGGAGGTCGTGCAATGCAGGTTAGAGTGCCGGGGACCCAGACTTGGCTGTGCACAAAGGAAATCCTGGAAGAGTGCACAGGAGCCGGAGTAGCTGCAAAACATGCGGTTCCCAGCAAGGCAGTCTAGCGTGGGGAGGCAAGGACTTACCTCCACCAAACTTGGACTGAAGAGTCACTGGACTATGGGAGTCACTTAGACAGAGTTGCTGAGTTCAAGGGACCTCGCTCGTCATGCTGAGAGGAGACCCAGAGGACCGGTCATGCAGTTCTTTGGTGCCTGCGGTTGCAGGGGGAAGATTCCGTCGACCCACGGGAGATTTCTTCGGAGCTTCTAGTGCAGAGAGGAGGCAGACTACCCCCACAGCATGCACCACCAGGAAAACAGTTGAAAAGGCGGCAGGATCAGCGTTACAAGGTCGCAGTAGTCTTCTTTGCTACTTTGTTGCAGTTTTGCAGGCTTCTAGCGCGGTCAGCAGTCGATTCCTTGGCAGAAGGTGAAGAGAGAGATGCAGAGGAACTCTGATGAGCTCTTGCATTCGTTATCTAAGGAATTCCCCAAAGCAGAGACCCTAAATAGCCAGAAAAGGAGGTTTGGCTACTTAGGAGAGAGGATAGGCTAGCAACACCTGAAGGAGCCTATCAGAAGGAGTCTCTGACGTCACCTGCTGGCACTGGCCACTCAGAGCAGTCCAGTGTGCCAGCAGCACCTCTGTTTCCAAGATGGCAGAGGTCTGGAGCACACTGGAGGAGCTCTGGGCACCTCCCAGGGGAGGTGCAGGTCAGGGGAGTGGTCACTCCCCTTTCCTTTGTCCTGTTTCGCGCCAGAGCAGGGCTGAGGGATCCCTGAACCGGTGCAGACTGGCTTATGCAGAGATGGGCACCATCTGTGCCCATCAAAGCATTTCCAGAGGCTGGGGGAGGCTACTCCTCCCCAGCCCTGACACCTTTTTCCAAAGGGAGAGGGTGTAACACCCTCTCTCTGAGGAAGTCCTTTGTTCTGCCTCCTGGGCCAAGCCTGGCTGGACCCCAGGAGGGCAGAAACATGTCTGAGGGGTTGGCAGCAGCAGCAGCTGCAGTGAAACCCCGGGAAAGGTAGTTTTGCAGTACCCGGGTCTGAGCTAGAGACTCGGGGGATCATGGCATTGGGGTGACAATTCCATGATCCTAGACATCTTACATGGCCATGTTCGGAGTTACCATTGTGACGCTATACATATGTCGTGACATATGTATAGTGCACGCGTGTAAGGGTGTCCCCGCACTCACAAAGTCTGGGGAATTTGCCCTGAACAATGTGGGAGCGCCTTGGCTAGTGCCAGGGTGCCCACACACTAAGTAACTTAGCACCCAACCTTTACCAGGTAAAGGTTAGACATATAGGTGACTTATAAGTTACTTAAGTGCAGTGGTAAATGGCTGTGAAATAACGTGGATGTTATTTCACTCAGGCTGCACTGGCAGGCCTGTGTAAGAATTGTCAGATCTCCCTATGGGTGGCACAAGAAATGCTGCAGCCCATAGGGATCTCCTGGAACCCCAATACCCTGGGTACCTCAGTACCATATACTAGGGAATTATAAGGGTGTTCCAGTATGCCACTGTAAATTGGTGAAATTGGTCAATAGCCTGTTAGTGACAATTTGTAAAGAGAGAGCATAACCACTGAGGTTCTGGTTAGCAGATCCTCAGTGAGACAGTTAGGCATCACACAGGGAACACATACATATAGGTCACAAACTTATGAGCACTGGGGTCCTGGCTAACAGGGTCCCAGTGACACATAACAAACATACTGAAAACATAGGGTTTTCACTATGAGCACTGGGCCCTGGCTAGCAGGATCCCAGTGAGACAGTGAAAACACCCTGACATACACTCACAAACAGGCCAAAAGTGGGGGTAACAAGGCTAGAAAGAGGCTACTTTCTCACACACTATATTTACCATTAAATCACAGAACAGATACTGAGTACGATATAACAATATGGTACTACTGCAGTACTTCTCAAACATTTTCTAAAATATATAAAGTAATAAAACAACTTTTAGTTACCTTTATACACTTATATAAACTGACTCACCACTCCACACTATGCGCCTCTGCTCTAAAGCACTATACCACATGTCAGTCTCACACACTACTCCACTCTACTGTATGTCATGCCTCTCCACAGTATGGACTCCACTGCACAACACGCCACTCCACTCTACAAGAGTCCACTCTACTGTATCACAGTCCACGCCACTCCACTCTATTACATGCCACTCTACTCTACAATCCACCACTCTAGTCTACCAAACATAATTCTTTTTAAACATTTATGATTCTTTGCTATGCACAAACATTTTTTACTAGAACTTACAACTGCGGAGTCTCCACACATAAAATGATAGGACTGTTCTAATGTGAATCAAGCCCTATAACTTTAAAACTACTGAAACACTTTAAATCTACAACCAAACATGACCCTTTACACCCTAATATTTCTGACACATTTCATCTGAATCCATTTAGTCATTTTCTGGCTATGTCTGTTTAAACAATACTCTATGACACAACATGCCACTCCCCTCTATGACACATCACTCCACTCTATGCCACCCATTCCACTCTACAACAATCAAATCCACTCATGGCAGTCCAAGTCACTCCACTCTCTGCCACTGCACTCCACTTTATGACATACCACTGCAGTCTACCAAATGCCACTCCACTTGAAGACATGCCATTTCACTCTATGACAGTCCATGCTTCTCCACTCTATAACACGCCATTCAGCTATGCAACATGACTCTCCGTTCTAGGACTTGCCACTCTAGTCTATACTATTCCACTCTATGACATTCCATTTCACTCTACACCACTCCATGCGCCTCCGCTGAATGGCACTATACTACACCCCAGTCTATAACACACTACGCAACTCTACTGTTTAACATGCCACTACACAACACACTATTTTACTCTACAAGAGTCCACTCCACTGTATCACACTCCATGCCTCTTCTCTCTACAACATGCCGCTCCACTCTACAGTGCACCACTGTAGTCTACCACATGCCACTCCACTCTACGCCAGTCCCCTCTACAACATCGCACTACAGTCAAAGCCATTCCAATCTACAATCCTCCACTATAAGACACTTTATAACAGGCCACTGTATCACATACCATTCCACTCTATTGTATGACATGCTACTACAGTCTACACCACTCAACAGCACTCTACTCCACTATATGCCCCTCCACAGTACACCACTCTACGCCACTCTACAACACGCCACTCTACTCTACAGCACCCCACTCTACTCTGTCACATGCCACTCTACTCTATTACTCTATGACAAGCCAGCCACTCTTCAACTCTCCATTGCTCTCTATGCCACTCCACTCTATACTGTTCAACTCCACCCCACTCCACTCTTCGCTTTTACATTCTATGCCAAAGCACTCTAGGCCACTACACTCTACTTTACTTACTCTATGCCACTCCCATCTATGTCACTCCACTGTATGCTGTTCAACTCTGTGCCAGTCCACTCCATGCCTCTCCACTCTACACCACCCTAGGGTGTAAGCCACTCCACTATAAGTCACTCCACTCAATGCCATTCCAGTCTATGCCACTCCAATCTACTCCCATGGCTCCCTTTAAGCAAATCCTCTCTCCGCTCCACTTAAGAACATTCCACTCAATGATAATCCACAATTTCAAACGGTATTTTATTAAGAGCTAAAAACAACAAAATCCAATGAAAAAACAGGTTTAATAGCTATAGTTAGGAAAACTTTATCTATTCTTTCTAAACAAAGTAAACATAACACACACAAACATTAGCAATTCTAAAGTTACAGTTATACCTTACATTGATAATTAACACACCACATTCAAATTACTATAACTTGAGCACCTTCATGCACTTGGTTGTCAACTCGCTAATCATAGTTCATGAATTATAACCTGCTACTCTACCAAGCCCAGTGTTCTCACAAATGATGGCATTTCGGATGTCACAAGTGTTGTTATGAATGCTATGATTTCACATAGTATAGGTGATGTAGTTTGAAAGGGTATAAGAGGGCTTTGTAAAGGCTAAAGTTGTAGTTAATGTAGACTGACTCGCTCATAGACAACTCTGGTCCTGATTCACAAAAGTAAACATGCTTTTGTGTAAGTCTACACTGGATGTAGTAACCTTACTAATGTTTTGGTATTCACAAACTATGAGTGTAATTTTGCTACTAGTTTGTGAATATCAAAACAGTAGTAAAGTCACTAAAGCAAGTGTAAACTTACACAAAATGTAAGTTTACCTTTGTGAATCAAGCGCACTATGGCCCAGATTTAAGAGGGCCTAGCACCTGCTTGCACCACATTAGTTTACTTTTCTACGATGCTAATGTGGCTCAATGAGGCCAAATTCTCCACGCCAAATTTACAAAGTGATGCAGTGCATGCATTGTGCCACTTTGTAATCCCTTGCGCCACATTATGCCTGTGCCAGGCATAATGTATGCAAGGGGGGCATTCTCCCATTAGGGGAACACAAAAATGGCACAGTGGAATCTAAGAGGTTCCACTGTGCCATTTCAGTGACTATTTTTAATACCTGCATTAAAAGGGTGCATATCATTGTTGTCAATTGGCCCCTTTGTATTCTGCAGGATTGCTAATCCTGCACTGTACATCAATAGCATCAAAAGTGTTGACACTATTGCCCCTACCATGCGCCATGCTGTGCCGTATATTAAATAAGGCGCACACATGGTGGTGGTAGGGGGCGCTAAGGGTTGCAAGAAAAGTGGTGCTGCATTGGATGCAGCTCCACTTTTCTTAAATTCGGGCCTATGTATGGAGGTGCATGAGTTATAGTAATTTGAAGGTGGTGCATAAATTATAAATTTAACATATAACTGTAACTCTAGAATTTCTAATGTTTGTGTAATTTCTTTGGTTTATATATAAATAATACAGTTATAGTAATTTGACGGTGGTGCGTAAATTATAAATGTAAGGTATAACTATGACTTTAGAATTTCTAATGTGTAGAATGTCTAATGTTTGTGTAGCTTAAGTTTAGTTTCTATAGAAAGAATAAAGTTTTCTTAAATAACTACAATTTAACCTTTGTATATATGTATATATATATCCAAAATATCTCTAATAAAAGAAACAAACTGTGCACTTCTGCATAACTATGGTCTCTGTTCAGATGGCGAAAGTAACAGTAATGTTTTTCTGCTTTCTCCCTCTAGTTTTTTCACAGTTATTGAATAGTCAATCCCCAGTTTTTAACAATGAAAAAGCTACAAATAAGGGATGTACTGATAAATAAAAAAATACTTTCAACCCTAAGTTCATAAATAGCAAGCTTTAAATTCTATGTCATTAAATTTATGAACAAAATATCAGTGTTTTTATTTAAATATTTCAATATATTAAGTACAAGAACATATAAGCACGCATTTAACATCCAGGTAAGTAAATAACATCATAGCACATAATTCAGCCCCAGTAGGGCTATCTTCATATCCCATCTTATGAGTGTGTTGAATCTGTCATCATTGTGTTGACTCTGACAGTATCAGCTCAATCAAAGGCAGCATGAGGTGACTTAAATTCACTTCCACTAAATGAATAATAATCAAATGTTATCGATGTGACAGTACAAATGTACAAACGTCCAAAACAATGACAGACTTATGAAATGAATAGACCCACTGAGTTTCAGGCAGGAAAGAACTTGAACAGTTAGGTATGGAAGGAAAAATTCATTTGGAGCTCTCCAGGAACAACATATCATGACAAAGCAATTCATTAGTGCATATTTTGCTGTGTAGGGAGAGATAAAAATTGTAAGGAGTCACACTGAATTTCAAGATGGAGTCAGGCCTAGTTTGGACCTAAAGAAAATGCAGTCCTATAAACACAATGATTAATTTGTAAAAGAATGAATGGTGGTGCCCAAAGCTCTGCTCAGAAGCACTTAGCCAGTGCAACTAAATGTCAGGATGTCAGATGTGTAGTCTTGAATCCACCTCATGCCTCTTCAATCCACTACAAGACACTCCCTGCCCCATTATCCCTCTTTTGCAAGTCTCTGCTTTCTCCTCTTGTAACTTTTTTCAGTCTTTTCAATTCCTTGTTTCCCCTGTGTTTGTTTTCCCTTTCTTGCTCTCAGTCAATGTCTAGTGAGGAAAAATAAGTGCTGGTCCCTAAAAAGGAAGCCGGTAAGTCACACTCAGATCATTCACTGGTAAGCTATAATGTAATAATTTTTTATGCAAAACATTTGCAACACTAAGCAAGCATTAATTATTAATCAGTAACATCTCTTAAAGATCCCCCTCTGATGATGAATCAGTCATCAAAATACTTACTATTTAATTTACAGCACTGTAACTACAATCTTATCTCTTGATTTTCCAAAATCTTTATGTCACTATATGCACAAGAATTAATGTTTTCCCAATTTGTTTCCCTTTCTTTTCCTCTTCTTTGTAGATGTTGCTCTTACCTTTTTCTCCAGCTTACAATTTAAACCAATTTTGAAACAAATTGTTTCTAGAAATTGCTTCTAGAATTATAAGCAAAAGAATGGGACTGCTGAATCAAACAAGAACAGTAATCAGTGGGGTTAGACTTTTTTAAAGCACACTTCCACCTATATCAAGCCAGTCACCAACCTTTGCCCCCTCCTTTCAGATTTCAAAGAAACATGCACCGACTGAATCCCACAACTCATGTTCTTCAAGAATCTATGCCTCCAGCAGAATATTAGTAATATTACTAATGGAATTTGTAATGTTTCCTGCTATCTGCTATGTGAGTGTGCAACCTTGCTGAAGCCGCAACACAAGACATACTCCACCTTCTTCCATAAGAAGAATATTAGAAGCAAGATGATGTTGCATTACTATTGCACTCATAGCCCTCCAACCTCTATTAATCAGTTAATGTACCAACAATGTTAGTTGCTCAGGGATTCACCAACGTAGACAGATCCTGATATTGACATCATTCAAAGCTATAAGAACACCAAACAGATCCATTAGGACTTAATCAAACCATGTTTTGTTCTTCTGAGCCCAATTACACCCCTTCACTCATCTCATTCATATGATGAACACGAGGAAAGACTTAAAGAAGAGTGCAGCTTCCAATACCATTATGTGGGCGATTAAATGAGCATTTCTACCACAGACATAATAAGTTCCTCTTAATATTAGTTCTCCACCAGTCAAAAACAAATTATCAACCACATGAATGAATCACATCTATCCAATCATTTCTGTTGGGTCATTATACTGAGATTTTTCACACTCCATGCAAATTACCCCTTTATATTTTCTTGCTCTACACTCAGTCGAGGAGGCATTTTTGAATTTCTGTATTTATTTTCAGACTCTATCCGCAATTTAATTTATCTCGCATTTTCCTCATTTCTAATAATTTTCACCTTTCCTTCATTACACTCTTTAATAAATTCACACTCCACTCAATTTACTCATAAGCTTATTTATTTTTAGTTATATCATATTTCAAATTAGGTTGTTTTACAAATTTCGTATGATTGGAAGAATCAGGAAGCCCTGAATCAGGAAGAATCAGGAAACATAGTTAGCGAGGTAATGAGCAAAACATTCTCATCCATGGATAAGATTAATAAAGAAATTACACAATAAAGAATATGTTAAAGGAAGCTGAAGGTACATCATCCCAGCTGAAACAGAATCAGGAAGAAACTGCATGCATAACTTCTGAATATTCATACTTTCTACATATTCAACCAATAAATGTAAATATATTTTATTTGAAGTTATGTAAAACATATCCCTATGTGCTACTTTTGTGTCTACTATACTAGTGTATGTAGTGATTAACTATTCTCATTTTTTGGTGAGACATACCTAACCAGTGAAAGCAAACACAATAGTAAGCCAACTAAAAATATTATTATTAAAACTAATAAGACTATTCATAAAATTAAGCAGCACAGTTGCTTGCTAATTGCCATACTTCTTTGAAGAAAACATTCTAAAAGCAAAACAAAAATGTAACAGCTAATTTTAAAGATACAAAATAAAAAATGAACTTTCAGTTATTTTGAATGTTCAGTTCGTTGGCTTAGTCCATATGTTGTGAGTTCAGAGAAACCCTACCATCTTTGGCAGGATACAAAAGCACAAATGGACTATAGCCATGAATATTATACAAGCTGTTTTAGGGAGCAAGTCAACATTTTAAATTCATAACAAGTTCATGGAGGTTCTTCAACAATAAATTGGCAAGCTGCCAATTGAATGACATCCACATCCATCTCAATGTCAGCTAAGTAAGACTGTTCAGGAGCCACATACTTTTGATGATCTTTTGGCTACTGGCTGTTGACTTTCACAGTCATTGGAGTCTTGTTCTGTTGGCTTTGACTCATCATTAATGTTTCTAATCCTTTAACTAAACACTCTTTTCCTACCACTCACCCACTCAAACCACTTATCTTCTTCATGTACATGTTTATCTTCAAAACCACTATGACTGCTACTGTATTCTCATCTTAACCTGCTATCTGATTAATGTTCTTATCAGAATCAGCTAAATCAGCCTGATTCACTGCAAACAGACTTTGCATTTGTAAAACCTCCACCGGAGGAGGATTCTTCACCTACATCACAGCAAAGAGCTGGAACAACCTCCCCCTGCACCTCCCCCTGCACCTCAGACAAAGCCCATCGCTCACCATCTTCAGGAAGAATCTCAAGATGTAGCTCTTCAGGTGAGCTCCCCCTCACACTCCTCCCCCAGTGCCTTGAGACCCTCACGGGTGAGTAGCTGCACTTTACAAAAACTGATTAATTGATTGATAATTGATCCACAAGACTCATTTCACATATTATGAATTTGTGGTCATTCTTTATTGACTCTATTTTCACAGGAACATTTCCTGAGGCATGAAGAGTAATCTTCATGCTATTAATGTGTACAACATGGACTTATTTTCCTGTGAGGGGTAGGTTTTTATCCACCATTGATCGATTCATGGAGCAGGTAGGGCTGGTATCAATTAGAAATGATGTTTGATATAGGTAGGGCCGGTATCAATTAGAAATGACCTCACCTTCCAAATATGGGCAATTCTAGACTACCTCCTCCTATACAATCCTCTCCCTCCCCTCGAGCAATTTCATTGCAACTGATTCAGTCCAGTAGAAATTCCAAAGTTTTTGAAATCTGGGGAAAATCATTGTTCTTTTTAAAGGATCCTGTGAAAAACTGGAATTTTGCTGGAATTTAGACATTTATTCTGAATATTTTGCTGCATCACTGAAGATACAGGTTACAGGCTTATTCACATTGAGTTGCCCTTGAGTCTGGCAAAGTGGGCTGAGACCATTGACTGGGGTTGTTTTCCTAAATATAACTTATCTCTAACCTTTGTTTTTTTAATGAAATTTAAATGGTTTTTATGTTTTTAGTGAAAATGTTTTTCAAGTTGTAGTATTGATAGTTATTAATTAAGTTCTAATTAATTGGAGTGCCGTACAGTAAAATGATTGAGAGTGTCGTACAGTTGAGTGTCATAGAGTGGAATATTGTATAGTGGAATTGATTGCAGTGTAGGCGAATGTAGGGAGGTAGAGTAGGAAACAGTGTAGTATAGTGTTGTAGAGTGTACTTGTTTACAGGGATGGCTGGTAACTTTAGAAAGTGGTGGTGTGACCAAAGTGCCTCACCGCTTCCTAAAAAACAAAATAAAACACCCCTCCCGCCAAAAGCCCTTAACAAAACACAGCATCTGCAGTCTGTTGTAGAGCTCCCCTAACCAATCCAGATGTTACTCTTATGCTATTAACTAGCATGAGAAAAGGGCCAGGATTGCAAAGAACGGGTTAGCTGGACACTCCTTCAGGCCCTGGCAGCCTGTGCTTTCTCTCCAACCAGCTGTCTATCACAGCTCGGGTTGGAAAGCTTAAAAGTGCACAAAAATGTGCATGTCCAGCTGGCCATCGTAAGACAGCTGGTCAAACTGACATGCACACTTTGGAGCATCCAGCCGGTCACTGCTCCAGTCCTCCTTGCTGTCAGTCGGCAGCTGAGGACACACCCCACATGTCTCTTGGCTCAGGCGGCATTGTGGCAAGCTCATCGGTTAAAATGCTACAATTACAATGAAATCATTTCATTGCCATTTTATTTTTTCAACTGTGGTTCGCCTCAGGCAGGGGGCGACGCTTCCCCGCCCTCGTGGAGAAACCACTGCTGTTTGCTTAGAGTACAGAAGCAGTTGTACAGTGTAGCTGTATAGAGTGGATGACTAAGCAGTGGCACAGAATGAGGTCAAGTGCCATACAGTGGAGTAGAGTGGAATAGAGTTCAGTGGTGTCGTGTGATGTATTGTCGGATAAAGTATAAAAGAGTGTATTAGCATGTCAGAGTGGAGTGGCGTGGATCACAGTGTAGTTGCATAGTGTAGAGTCGAGTAAACTCTTATAAATTGGAGTGCCACTTTGTATAGTGAAGTGCTGTATTGTAAATATCTGAAAAGTGTTGTTTATTGGAATAGAGTGTTGTACAATGGAGTGTACAGATACAGATTGGACTGTAGAGTAGAAAGTGAAGTGTATGTGGATAGAGTGAAGTAGAGTCTCGAAGAATGCCATAAAGTTCAGTGTGGGTTCATAGAGTGCAGATCTAGAGAATGGAGAAGTGTCATACAGTGCAGTGGCATACACTGTAGTGGTTTGAAGTGGTGTACCGTATAATGGAGTAGAGTATAGTGGGAAAGCGTATAGTGGAATACCTCAGAGGCTAATAACGTACAGTGGACTGTAGGAGAGTTGATTGGCACAGAGTGGAACAGCATACTCTGGAGTGTCACGGAATGAACAGCCATAAACCAGAATATAGTACAGTGTAGTGGAGTACAGTGGAGTGGTGTACAATGGAGTATTACCTTACAGTGGCATAGCGTATAGTGCAGTGGCGTACAATGGGATGATGTAGACTGTAGTGACGTACAGTGCAGTGTGATAAACTAGAATACCATATAGTGGAGTGGAGTACAAAAGAGAAGCATCCAAAGGAATAGCGTAGAATGGAGTGTTGTAGAGTGGTTTCTCATAAATTTGAATGGTGTACAATGGAGTGCCATACATTGGAATAGCACAGTGTGCTGTTGTGTACAGTCGATTGGCATACAGTGTACTAGCATATAGTCGAGAAGCGTACAATGGATTGTGTACCAAAGAGTGGAGTACAGTGGATTGACATATAGAGTAGTGCGTACTGTGTACGGTGGTATCGCGAAAACTGCAGTTTGCGTACAGTGGAGTGAGGTAGAGGAGAATAGCATATAGTGGAGTGCTGCAAAGCATGGTGTTGTCTGAGGAACTAGCGTAGAATGGAAAGGCATGGAGTGGAGGGTCATAGAGTGGATTAGAGTGCCATAAAGTGAAACAGCGTAGAGTAGAGCTTTATAGAGTAGAGTGGCATATAGTTGAATAGTGTAGAGTGGAGTGGCATTGAGTGGAATAGCACATATTGCAGTCACCAACAGTAAAACTGCATACAGTGAAGTGTTGTACACTGAAGTGAGGTAAAGTGGAAGAGCCTAGAATTGAGCGGTGTATAGTGTAGTGTCATACAGTGTAGTGGGGTAAAGATGTAGTTCAAAAATTTGGAGGACTGTAGATTATGGTGTGCAGAGTAACACAAGACTGCTACTTGGAATGCATTGCATTTCTGTACATTTCCCAAGCAAAGAAGGGTGACACATGGTGGCATTGTGTAGCTTGGTAAATGTTACATAAGTATTACGTTGCCCTTTCAAGACTATGCGTAACACAAGGATAATGCAACAGAATGCCAAATTTGCCCTGTAGTTATTTATTGTGCCATGGTATGGCATTGTAAGTTAGCAGTATACAGAGGGACATAGCGATAACAAACCACTGTATAATTGGCTAATGTCTGCATCTACAAATTTAAAAGGCAGCCATAATCCTTTTAATAGACTTTTGTATTGTGGTTAGGGCTTGAAGATAAGTAGTAGGTTTTATTGTTGTTCCAAACTTGTTACCACTTTCTTAAAGTGGAAATAGGTATGGGATTTTTAAAATATGTTTCTATATATTTATTTATCAGTTTACTACAATAGCGAGTTTTTAACAAAATGTACCTTTTTGTCATTTTTAAAGTAACATTTTTGTTTGTAGTTAATACTACAGTAATGTGTAGACTTTTTTGACATAATTAAATATGTAAAAAAATTGTAAAGACACTGTAGTACACAATATTTGCTAAATATTGTATATTACAGTGTTTTTTTTCATTTTGTTTACATATTGTTGTTATTTTTTAAGGTACCATTGTACTACCCAGGTAATACCTAGGTAGTACCTTGGTACTACATCATATTTTATTTTTAAATATATGGAAACTTATAATTATATTTCCCTACCTATTACCACTTAAATTAAGTGGTAAGAGGAAGGGGAAAGCATGAAACCTAATACTTACCTATTTTTAAGGCCCTAAGATAGAACACTGGCAAAGTGGCCTTAAAACAACATGGCTGCAGGCAATTTTTGTAAAGCCAGTCATTATCCAATCAGATAATTACTTGTCATCAGTACTTAGTGGGATACTAGCTCAAAACTACCGCACCAATAGGTATCACTAAGTTCAAAATGCTAATAACTCTTAAAATACTTACCCTTTTTAGTTGCAACCACAAAAATGATCATCTGCACAACATAATCTTCAATCCTGCTATATTTCAATAAAACCCGACTGACATTTTTGAGCTATGTCCAATTCAAAAAGTCTATATAAAATGCACTGCTGCAAGTTTGTATTGCGCCTCCCCCTTTTTTGTTGCACCCCCTTGACCAAACACCACAAAACATTCAATCCTCCACCAAACAGGTGCAAAAGCCCAACAAAGTTATATACACGCACGCAAACATAATGATTGTTTTTCCACACCTATGGTAGTTGTTTCTGTGTTGATACTTATGATGCCTGATCTTCTCCTAAGACATTTTGTACTTATTGTCAGACCTTTAATACCATAGTAATTTACACAATAATATGCAGGAAAGGCCGTGCACAGTGAGGCCTTGGCTTAGGGCCTTTTTTTTTTTATTAAAGGGAGAGGATACACATGCCCCCCTGCTGGAATCAGCCCCAGGGACCCCATCCCTCTGGGCCACTTATTTAAAAAAGGGGGGCTTGTTAGGCCCTGGGGACCCCATCCCCAGGGCCACTGTTTTAGATAAAGGGGAGAGGGATGGGTCCCCTCTCCCCAGGCTACTTTAGCCCTTGGAGACCCAACCCCCCACAGTCCAGTTGCTTGTTTGGGGGATTGAGGCATGTGGCCCCCTCCCTGGTCTGGTTTCAGCACCAGGGACCCCATTTCTCAGGATCTGCCACCATTTTTGTGGGGATGGGGGCTCATGGCCCCCATCCCTGTGCTGACTTTGGCCCTGGGGAGTCCATCCCCCAGGGGCCCGGTGATAATCATATGGGGAGGGGGCACACGGCCCTCTCCCTGGGCCAATTTCAGTCATAAGAACCTTATCCCTGGGATCTGGCACCATTTTCAAGAAGGAGCAGGGAAGGTGGCCCCATCCCCAGGCTGATTTCTTCCCTGTGCTCCTAATGTTCAAAAGATGGGTGCCCTGGTGCCCACCCACGGCACCCACCACAGTATTGTTGAGGTTAACGGAGGAGCCCCATGGCACTGGCGGCCCAAGCTGACTCCCACACATCCAAAGGGAGTCAGCATTGCTCCGGCCTGCACTGAGCAGTTAATAATGCTGCTCCCCGCAGTCAGGAACAATATTTAGATCTGTTTCCCTGCCCACATCACTGCAGGATAGAGGTCAGAGTCAACAGGGCTGCACATTGGTCACAGTGTACCGAATTCAAGGACAATCACAGCAGAAGCACTCTTCTGCTGAATGAGGCACAGAGGCAGTTTATATAAAGAAACTATTGCTTATATTGCACTATTTCAGAGCTGCTGAGCTGGCTGATGTGATATTATGTCTGCTCTTTCATAGCCGTCTCCAGTGGACAATTCTGATACAAGTGCATTGCGTTCTGTGTGCCTAGCCTTGGACGGAGTGTACAGATTGCATGGCAGCAACGCTTAAAAGAATAGACTGCATGTACAGTGTCTTCTAAGTACATTATCACATAAGTTTAAAACCATGTAAAAAGTCACCATCAGAAAAAAATACCAAGTTAAAATGTGCAATCTAGAATGGAGACTCTACGCAGACCCTAACGTGCTTCACCACACCCTCCTCTTAGCCATGGGAGATTTAACTCAAACTAAAATAAAAGCATAAAAGCTAGCCTGAAATATAACAATTAAATGAATATATGAGTAAACTGCAAATGCTCTTTAATAATAAAAGTATATGAAAACCATATTAAAAACATGGCAATTAAAAAAGCCCATAAAATCTAATACTAACAAATTGCTTAAAACAAGGGCCTGAATCAAAATCTAGGAGGCTCCCAAAATGTTTCCATGTTCAGAGTCAGTGGGATCCAGGAAGGAACCTGCATCTGCAGATGACAGATCCACAGTTGCATGAGAGGCAAGTGGCAATGAACAACCATGGTCATATCCCGCCCACTCAGCAGATGATGGATGCATGACAGCCAGTAGTATAACAGCAACATTAGAGCCAGGACCCAGACATCCAGGAGCCGAAGACTGGCAGCCTCATAGGACAGCACTGAAAGTGGGTCCTCATCTGATGCACTTGCAGATCCATATCCATAGATTGAACCAAATGGGTAGCCAGACACAAGTCCAGTGCACATTTGAAAGGGCACCACAGACAATGAAACACTGGTTGTGCACCTTGTGACCACCCAGTCTAAAGAACAAAGACCAGTTCACGTTCAGTTCCTGCAGCAACAGCACTTTGAAGTACTGCATTCACTACACACAGCCGGACGTGTGGCAGATTCATCACCATTTGGCCTTGAGGTGGAACGTCCATTGTGGCGCAACAAGAATAGAACCAAAATAGCAATGACTTGGAATTGAACAAATGGTATGCGTCCAAACACACTGGAAATCTAAGAGTGCAGAAAGGATTGTAACACTCTGAATACAGTTTAGAATGTACTGACAAAGCCAGAACCAATCACTTTAAAGAAGTGTACCACTCCTGCAGTATTTAAACCATATTTGATTAACAAGTTCACCAAAATGCTGTGGCAAGTTTGTGCAAAAGTAATTGGACTTCAGAGGAATACCTCGCAACTTGAAGATCAAAGTTTCCTCAAGCAGACATTAGTGAAATGTTCTTCTGAAACATGAAGGTTTCAGTCGTCTGTTTTTATCAAAGTCAACATTAGAAACAGGGATTGACGGCCATAAGGTAGTTTTCCTAACCATGTGTGTGGGTGGAAATATCACATTATTACAGCAAGTCTCAGCCCTGGAAAGCACATCACATATGGGACACCTAGTTTCATCTCACAACAACCTTGGTGGTTCAGGACCAAATAACTCCCATTTAAGAGTAATCAAAACACTGGCCAAATCAAGGAGACTGGTGCACCTTTCAGATAACATGCAAAATTGCCCTTGAATGCACTGCACACACACCAGGTAGTGTCATCTCTTTACAGAGTAATGAATGGCCAAAAGAAGTTTCACATTTGTTTCCACTAAGGAAGGCTTCAGTTTCCCCACTCACATATTTCAAATGGAAAGGTAAAACCCAACACTCATGAACAAAACTCTACCCCAAAGCTTCATATCTGCCTATTTGAAAGTGTTTCAGACAAGATGTAAACTGAAATGTAGAGATTGGTAATGATATAAAGCCAATAGCAACCACACAGCAGACAGTGTTTCAATTACTAAAAAGAGAAATGCTTCTAAAAGCTCATTGTTCATCGTTGTATAAGTTACTTCTTTCTTCACCATCAGTCTCTGTATGTGTGTCAAATTATATGGCAAAAGCTACTCTGTTGTGTTCCAGTATTTCCATGGCCCAGGTTTGATTTTAAAACCTTCAATGTTCACCTCAATTGCCTAATCAATCTCAACTGACTTTGCCCATGCTGTAAGAGAGACATATAGGGGGTCATTCTGACCTCGGCGGTATAAGGCGCTTACCGCCGGTCAGAAGACCGCCATAACACCGCCGCGGCCGCGGTAAACCGCCACGGTCATTCTGACCCGCAACTGGCAAACCGCCAAAAACCCGACATCCACAAAAGTCCGCCACACCAAAGGTCAGTGCAAAAATGGTGATGAACAAACCTCCACCGTCACGCCAACAGAAATACGCCCATACCATTCCGACCCACAAATCCACGCGGCGGTCTTTCAAACGCGGTATTCCATTGGCGGTACACCCCGCCGCGGTCAAAATACACACACACATAGAAAACTCAGCCACATTGGTCAGTTTGAAATACACACACCTGATACACATACTAACACCCCTCCCACACACCCAACACAATATAAAACACACACCCACATCACCCACAAGCCCCTACAACCCGAACTTATTGACGAAGGCTAGAGAGAGAGCACAGAATAGACAATCCCACAACACAGAGGCACACAACACCATCACCCACACAGAATCCACGCACCAAACACCACACACCACCACACGCACCACACTCATCACCACAAACGCCACCCCACACCTCAACCACACCACCCCATGGCACCCCAAAGACACCCCAGGTTCAGTGACGCCGAACTCAGGGTCATGGTGGAGGAAATAGTCAGTGTAGAGCCCCAGCTCTTCGGGGCACAGGTGCAGCACACCACAATTGCCAGGAAGATGGAGCTATGGCAAAGGATAGTGGACAGGGTTAACGCGGTGGGACAGCATCCACGCAATCGGGAGGACATCAGG